>NC_041386.1:243735985-243843584 GCF_002162155.2 Triticum dicoccoides | reverse complement strand
CCCGAGGTGCATGCTCTAACTTGGCAGGGTTATGTTGCTCATATCGTGCGTATGGTATCTTGCATTGCTATGTCATTTGCTTAGTTTAGACATGCTTTGTGTGAATGCCACCTGTTTAGTGTCTAATTACCATATATGTGAATTATGCAATGCCATCTTGTTGCAAGACATTATATATGTGAATTATGCAATGCTATCTTGTTGCAAGGCATTATATATGTGAATTATGCAATGTCATGCTGTTTAGCCAAGAGTCATATATGTGAATTATATTATGCCGTCCTTTTTTTGTATTTCTCATTGCTTTTGTCAACAATGTTTGTATATTCAACTGCTCTTCCTGTGCGTCAGCCATTTGAATTGGTGATGGAGAAATCTGGAGTAAAAACAAGGTCTTCGGAGCAGACAATGCTACCTGGTGAAGTAGATACCTTGCTGGTTACAGATAGCTCTTCAGAGGAGGATTCAGAGGCAGATGACCAGTCCTATTATCCCCCTGAGGTGTATGTTCAAACTTGGCAGGGTTATATTACTCATATCATGCATATGTTGTATTGCAATGCTTAGTTTTTACATCATATACACGCTATTGAATGCCATCTCGTTAGTTGACACATCATATATGCAATTGCCCTCTGCTCACTTCCTTAGTATATAAATCATATATTTGAATTATATCATGACATGATGTTTACACAGACAGCATGTATCTGAATTATGGCATGCCAATCCATTTTCTAAAGACATAATATAGTTATATCATCTCATCCTGTTCACACTTGACATAGTCATCATATTTTGAATTATGTCATTCTATCCGTGAATTATATCATGCCATCATGTTTCCATCAACGACATGTTTGTGATTTATGGCATGCCAACCACTTTAATAGACACATCATATAGTTATATCATGTCATCCTGTTTACATAGTCATCATATTTTAAAGTATGTCATTGTATCCTATTTAGTTAGCCATCATACATGTGAAATTGTGTCATGCTATCCTGTTTAATTAGCCATCATATATGTGAAATTATGTCCTGCTATTCTGTTTGGTTAGACAACATAAATGTGAATTATTTCATGCCATGTTTTCTTCCCTACTATCCATTGCACCTGTCTATCTTACAATGTCTATATAGTCAATTACTTTTCTTGTTTATTAGCCATTTGAATTGGAGGGGGTGATGGCAGTATCTGTGGGAGTAAAAATACGGCCTTCAGAAAATATCGTGCTACCTACCGATGGAGATAGAACCACGGTTGTACTTGCCCAAGAACCAGCCCCACCACACATAACCCAGACTCACGCAGATTGTACGCCAACCCAGTTGGACAAAGAACCAGCTACACCCCTTCTAACCCCAACTCCAGTAGCTAGTAACCCAGTTCTCGTTGACACATCACCGTCTCCACCACAAAGCACCCTAACACGAGCAGTGAGTAAGGTAACTGCAGTGACCAAAGCGCGAGGATCACCACTCCGAACCCCAAGTCAACGCTTAAAGTAGAAGAAGAATTGTTCTCTGGTCAGGTTCCGTAGCTATGGTTCATACTACTTTGCTCTTGCATCACTGCATTTACTCATACCAACTAATTTCAATTTTGAAAGATGCAATTGAAACTCCAATGGCGCAACAGGTATGTTTTAAACTTGTTTCTTTAACGTGTTTGCTGTTGTAACTTGCTCTATGTTGATTTCAGTTTCAATTGAATAAATAGTTACATTCTCATGCCATGCACCTTACAAGTGTTGTTATCGCTGTGTAGTTTCCCACACTTATATTCTGTCTAAGCCGGTTAGTCTTAAATAGATATGATTCGAACGGTATCTATATTGATTTGGCAACATAAACTAGAATGATATAGACCATATAGTGACCATACTACATAGATATATGTTTGTTTCATGCTGTTATCTTGTCCACCTAACTACTGAACTGTTTTACCAAAATGAGTTTCAGATACTACATTGTAAACCTGTGATGTGTTTGTTTGTTTCTCTTTTAGAATGTGGATAAAATATTGGAGAAGAGTACCCCGTTATGCAATGGTACAGGAAGTAATGTAGATAAGGTTCAAGATAGTAAGACATCCCTGTTGGTCTCCAAGAAATCAGATAAAAACTATATTGAAGACACTGAGACAACCCCAAAGTCCTATCTTGATGTAGTGTTCGAGTTACTGGCTACTACTGCTGGCACCAGCTCTTCGAACTCGCTGCCTAAATCAGTTCGTCTTCTTGAGTCTCAACTTCAAGTTGAAAGACATCGATCAGATGTTATGTGACAGGAAGCCGAAGGGCCGAGGAAGTCCCTGCAGAATTCAGATGCATACTTTCTAGTGCAACAACAAGTGCTGGAGGATTTAAGCGCCAAACAAGAGAAAGTTAATAAGCTTGCTAAGCATCTTGCCAGCATTATGGGTACCCAGGATATTGTTTCTTGAGATCTTCTAAAGTGGTTTCAGTTCTGGACTTGTTTTTCTGCGGCGTTTATATGCTGCTTTGTTCCCTATATTTGCACTGGTGGCGAACTTTGATGCCAAGTAGATGTAATATGTGTAATAGCCGTGATAGCCTAGCGTAAGTTGCTTGCCTGTTTATTTCCTTATTGTCTTGTTTATTTGTTTTCTTGTAGTCAGTGCAGTTCTTTTGCCACGGTTTGCTAGTGGCCGCAATAACCTATTTTTTAAAACTAGGCCACATTAACCATGTGCTACATATTTACTATAGTTAACATGGTCCTCGTATGGGCTGTAGAAACAATGGGCCTTCTACTGGGCATACAAACCATGGGACTTATATGGGCCGTTGACACAATGGGCCTTCTATGGGCCGTGTCATCAATGGGCCTTCTACGGGCCGTATGATTGGTTGGCCAAACATGGGCCAATAACAGACCACATTATGGCCGTAAATGGGCTAGAGTTGAAATCGTCCGTTCATGGGCCTACCATAACGGGTCGTCGTTAATCGGCTGTATTTGATGACGCTATGAAAATGGCCCAACATATTAACGGGCCACAAACAGGCCGACTGTAACCACGGGCTGAATTTGGCCCACAAGTAGAAAATGACATTAACGGGCTGAAAGTAAACGAATGCTGAAAATGAGCCCAAGAATAAATGGGCCCTGAGAAGGCCGAAAGATAACATGGGCTGGAAACGGCCCAACGGAATAATGCGCCGCTAATGGGTATAAAGTGATAACTGTTCATTACGGGCCAGTTTTACCACGGGCCGTTAATGGGCCGAGGGTTACTAAGGGCCTCATATGGGCCGAAAGACGTCATGGGCCATACATGGGCTGAAAGTTAAAACGGGCTAGAATTATATTGGACGGCCCAGATGACGCTACTGGGCCTAATTCAGATAGGCCGCAAACATGCCCTGGGTTAGTGGGCTGTACATGGGCTATATGCGAACAAGCCGTTAACAGGCTTGCCATGGGCCGGCCTGCCACCTTTTGACCAAGTCAAACGGGCCTGCCTTTTCATAGGAATGGGCCTTTGTTGGGCCGTGCCATGTGTCGATGTATGATAGGCGCTTTGGGTCCAATGAGTGGATGACATCTGTCCCAATGGTGAGCCGACACATGTTCCCTCCAGCCAATGATGATTTTACATGTGGAAAATCCCCATTGGTCGGGGCGGTTAACGGGTTATTGGATCCAAAACCGGACCTGATAGCTTAACAACGTTCCGTTACAGTGGATGCCACGTGTCGGTCACCCTTGACGAAAGCACTTATGTGACGTGCGATTTATCGTCATCGAAGTGGACACTTCCGTGATGATAATTTTGGTAATGTCATGGAACACTTCTACGACATCATAGGTATGACTATCTTGATTCTGTCATAAAATTGTCATGGATGTACATGCATGATAGAAAACGTGACCTACTGTGACAAACACGTATCATCGTGGAAGTGTATTTTTTGTAGTGGAAACAAATACAATTGCTATATTTCCAAGTTAGTTTGGTTAATTGTGTGATTTTCTATTAGGAGTATGTTATATTGTGCAATGTTGTGCTCGGTCAACATTTGGTTCATTTGTTGTGGTGTTTAGTTAACTGCACATGGATGGTCTGTTGTCTAATAGCACATTATTGTGCAATTGTAGGAACCATTCTAATATTTAGGTTTTCAAACAATTTGGTCTTGCACATATAGGTCCTACTGTCAGAGGTTTTGACCCACTGTTCGACCCTTTTTGCATATGGGGAAATGAGTTGTCCATGAATATCAATCAAGTCAAGAAACTCAGAAAGATTGTTAGGATAAAGAAATTAGCGACAAAAAACAACAAGATCTTTGTCTGCACAATGAAGAAGACATCAGTTCACTACAAGATGGCACTAACTATTATACCTTGCTTTTTTATTCCTTTGCCCCATTTCCAATATATAGAAGATATTTATGCACATCCTTTTTTAGGCCTTTCCAAAGCAGTTCATTGATGATTACCTCTCAAACCACCTCTACGGTCAGGAGGCGAGGAAGGTTTTCATACAACACCCACGGTTCAATATTGAAGTGTTTCTGAAGAGGACGAAGGACAGATGGTCCATCATCCATAGGCACTAGCCTAAAGTTGCAAAGAACTTCAACATGAATGAAGGATTAATATTCGCCTTCCACTTCAGCAGTTTTCCAAATGAGATGCATTTGTCTATATACCGTCTATGATGATAATTTTGAAAGGTTCTACATGTTGCATGTGAAACTTGGTGCTGGTGCAGTTGTGTAATGGGGTAGCTAAGTGCTAAAGCTATATCATGTTGTACTCTGATGTATTTAAATTATGAAATCATGCTTCCTTAATATGGAAATGAAATATATTATGTGCTTAATATGAATGTCAATTAGATTAATAAATGGATTATTAATAATAGGGGAATTAGCCTACTAATGGCGAATTAGCTTGCTTATTGGGTTTTGTTATTGCAAACGGGTATTAAGCAAATACCGTGGGCGATGACCTCAGGCAACACACACAGTTTCTAGGAATAAATCATGTTGGATCAATGAACAATCACACACGACCTTCTCTTGAAAACTGTTTGCGTTAGGCCACCTTGCGCAAACGTTTACCACATAAAAATTGTGTGTGATGGCAGCCTTTGCCACACAGTTTCTTCTACGCACCATGTGTGATGCATTCAATAACGCAAACGATAAAAAAAATTAATATCGTGTGCAATGGCAACGCTATCACAAATAATTCAACAGGGAAAATTGTGTATGATCTACCTGTGAACGAAAATGTCTTCCTTGGAGCGACTGTGTGGGATGTACATACGAACTGAAATATTTAGTGGGGATTGCCCGTGTGAGATGTACTTCTGACCAGAAACAATTTCGCCTCTATAATTGTTTTATTAGCTCTACTGTTCGTATGACCGTATTTGAGCGCCCGCCGATCGCACACGACCTTATTTTTCCGAGCGTGTGTGCCAGGAGGGCATATCCCCAATGGTTTCTGGATTGTGTGGGAAGGACCCCCTATCGCCGTCACTCACTATGCGATGGTTCCAAATGCCATCGTGGAAAGGGGTTAAAAACCGATTGTACAACACCCACGCGTACCAGTGTTAGTGACTAGTAGCTTCCATGCGCGACCACTAGCTAAATGGGCTCTAGCTTAGTTGAGTAGGTTGTGGGATCCTCGCCCAGGTATGCTAGCAGATGTAGATATGAGTAGGTGTACCGGCTGCCAGTGGGGGGGAGGTGACTACTTCTGAAAGACTTCGTCACAATCTTCGGGTTGAGTCTAGTGGGTAAAGTGTGCAAAACTCTGCAAAGTATTAAACACTAATCATGATTGGCAGTGCCCCCGGTTTTGGGCAAATTTGAGTGACTATGCCATTACAGTTGTTGGATGATCCTGACAGATGTGACACTTAATAATATTTGTGGGCAACTTAATAAAGGGTAGGTTGGAGTTGATTTTGCCAACTCAACCTTGTGTATATAATTGTAGTAACAAAAGAACTAAATAAAAATTTGACTATTAGGTAGTTATGAGCACAAAATCAGCTTTCTTCAAAATAAACCCTCAAGACTTCCTTTTGTTATATTATGCATATACGTGTAGGTCTGCTTTATTATAAGTCATGTGTAACTTGCCAATACATTCAAAGTATTGACCTATATGGCTGTAACATCTCATGTTGCAGGATATTCAGACGAAGAGTAAGGTACGTTAGCGTCGCGAGTCTGCACTTAGCATCGCCAGTGGGCTATGATGGGACTCGTCATTGTTTTCTGCTACTTTCCGCTGTTTGATTGAATATAGCTTGCCATGTGATATGAAGATTGTTTTATTTTATACATTCTAGATCATAGTTGTAATAAATGATGCACTTGCTATTCTGGTATTCATCTATACTGTGTGTGCTAGCGAGTTCGATCCAGGGACTAGCACGATAAGCACAGAGACTCAAATCCTTCAAGGTTTGATCATTACAGATGGTATCAGAGCAGTGTGTTGACTGTAGGACATGGCCCTAGAAAATGGATTAGAAAATCCATAGGAGTGAAAATTATTTTATAAACTGATTATACTTCTTACTGTTTATTAGTTAACACCTCAAGTATCTTGACTAGTTAAGTAGGAACTAGTGCTGAGACCACCATCTATGTTTGTTTATATTGAAACATTATCATGTTAGCCTATCTGATTATGCCCACTTTTGTGGTCTGAAGATACTAGATTGTTTGTTTGATTGGTAGTTTGTTTCTTAAATTACATCTTGTCAAAATTATTCGACTATATATATAATACTATCTTATTGTTTGTTGTTTGTTTGCTGGTATTAGTCATCGTTGTGTTTTGTTGCCTTGATCATATTATGCATATGGGTAGAATATATTTATATACATAGCTTTTGGTCCTATTATATCTATAACTCTTCTATGCTTGCCCACCAGATGCCACCGAGGCATGATAGTAGGTGTAATGCTGCAAGAGGAGACAACAATGTCAATGACATATCCCCATACATGCAGCAGTTGCTTCAGGGGCAGACTCAGTTGATCCAGTTGCTTGTGCAGAACCAGAACAACCAGAATAACAACAACAATCCGCCACCACCGCCACCAGTGGATATGCTTACCAGGTTCTTGAGGTTGAATCCTTAGAGGTTCTCCAGTTCCCCTGAACCTATTGTGGCTGATGATTGGCTCCGTGCAGTCAATAGGAACCTATACATGGTTGGATGCATAGATGTAGAGAGGGTGAGGTTTGCCTCACATTTGTTGGAGGGTCCTGCCGCAGCTTGGTGGGACAATTACTTGGTCACTTATCCCATTACTACTATCACATTTCCTTAGTTTTAGGATGCTTTTCGTGATGCACATGTGTCTACTGGTGCTAGGAGTCTGAAAAAGGAGTTTCACAGTTTGCGCTAGGGAGGTCGCACAGTTAATGCGTATGTGGAGGAATTTAATAATCTTGCATGTTATGCTCCTAATAATGTTAACTGATGCAACTACGTAGGAGAAATTCTTGGAGTGCCTAAATGATGACTTAAGCCTTTAGTTGATAGTGGCCACTTTTAGGAATTGCCAGGATCTGATTGATAAGGCTGTTGTGCTGGAGGGAAAGCAACAGGCCATAGAGAATCGCAAGAGGAAGTACAACATCAATAACAGGTATAATTCAAGACCATAGCAGAAGTCACGCACTTCATATCATGGTAATGGAGGTAATGGACATAATCATCATGGAGATAATGGTCATCATAATCAGCATTGAGGTATTGGCCACAACCATAGTGGCCACCATCATCACAATGGGCACAAGAGTAACAATGGTAATGGTAGAGGTAATGGTAATGGTAATGGAGGGAATAATAACTAGAGCCACCAGAGTGTGCCTGTGTAGAGGGACATTGGCCAGGTTCAGTGCTAAAAGTGTAGGCAGATGGGCCACTACTCCAATGCTTGTCCAGGGAACAGGAACAGTAATGGGGATTCAGGAGTCAGCAAGCCAAACCCCTTCCAAAAGGTTCATGTCAACCATTTTAATGTTGAGGAGGTCTATAATGAAAGTGATTGGTAAGTTCTTGATTACTTTGATACCCGCACTTGTTCTTTTTTATTCTGGTGCACCGCATTCATTCACATCACGGGTATTTGTGGATCAACATAAGCTTCCTACCGTAGTACTTAAGTCACCTATTCTAGTAAGTTCTCCGGGGGCTGAGATGGCAGCAAGATTGGGTTGTTTTCATATGCCCTTCTCTATTGGGAAGCATGTTTTTCCTACAGATTCGATTCTATTGAAGTCACAAGGTCTGGATATTATTTTGGGTATGGACTGGATGATCAAATATGAAGGTCTTATTGATTGTGCCAGTCGATCTATTACTCCCGATGCACCAGGAGGGCAGAGGATCAAATATGTATGTAAGTATAAGAGTGATCAGGTACAGGTGAACTCTCTTAAGGGGGTAGCCTGGAAGAGCTGCTGGTCATGATGGATTATCCAGATGTGTTTCCAAAGGAGTTGCCAGGTATGCCACCAGATAGACATATTGAGTTTCTTAATGATTTAATACTAGACACTGGACCTATTGCAAATAGACCATATAGAATGCCTCCTCAAGAGTTGGAGGAATTGAGGAAGTAGATAAGAGAATTGTACGCACAAGGATTTATTTGCCCAAGTTCATCACCTTGGGGAGCTCTAGTTTTGTTTGTGGAGAAGAAGGATGGGAGCTTGAGGGTGTGTGTTGATTATCATTCTTTGAATGAGGTAACCATTAAGAATAAGTATCCTTTGCCTACGATAAACGATCTATTTGACCAGTTGGAGGGAGCTATTGTGTTTTGAAAGATTGATCTTCGTTGTGTTTATCATCAATTAAAGATTCGTGAGCAAGATATTCCCAAGACTGATTTTACTATGAGGTATGGGTTGTATAAATATATTGTTATGTCATTTGGATTGACTAACGCTCTTGGATACTTCATGAATATGATGAACAAGGTGTTTATGGAGTTCTTGGATAAATTTCTGGTTGTTTTCATTAATGATATATTGGTGTTCTCCAAGAATAAGGAAGAGCATGAGGTGCATCTGTGTTAGGTATTGGAGAAATTGAGGGAACATCAATTGTATGCCAGATTCAGCAAATGTGTGTTCTGTCTGGATGAGGTAGCATTCCTTGGACATGTTGTGTTAGGTAATGGAGTTGCAGTTGATCCATCTAAGGTTGCTGCAGTTACAGAGTGGGAGACACCCACGACAGTTGGAGAGATTCATAACTTTTTGGGCCTTGCAGGTTATTACAGGAGGTTTATTAAGAACTTTCCCAAGATTTCAAAGCCTATGACTGAATTATTGAAGAAGAAAAAGAAATTTGTTTGGACCGATGAATGTGAAGCCAACTTTCAAGAATTGAAGCAAAGTTTGGTTACAACACCAGTCTTAACTCTACCAGATATACATAAGGACTTCCAGGTATATTGTGATGCTTCTTGTCAAGGACTTGGGAGTGTTCTAATGTAGGAAGGTAAAGTTTTTTCTTATGCTTCACGCCAGCTTAAGAATCATGAGCATAATTGTCCTACACATGATTTCGAGTTAGCCTCAGTTGTGCATGCATTGAAAACTTGGAGGCCATATCTTATTGGTAATCATTGTGATATATTTACTGATCATCAGAGCTTGAAATATATTTTTACTTAGAAGGATTTGAACCTCATGTAGAGGTGATGGTTGGACCTTATTAAAGATTATGATTTGAATGTGCAGTATCATACTGGTAAGGCTAATGTTGTTGCTGATGCATTGAGTCATAGGATCCATGTTAATGCAATTGATATTGATGATATGCCATCGGACTTATGTGAGAAGTTTAGGAAACTCAGGCTGGAGATGGTTCCTAAGGGATATTTGGCAACACTTGAGGTAAAGCCTACTTTGCTTGACAGGGTTAGGGAAGCTCAAAAGGATGATAAGGAGATTGTTGAGATAAAAGAGAATATCGTTAAAGGTAAGGCAGAAGGTTTCCATGAGGATGAACATGGAGCTATATGGTTTGAGAAGCGTATTTGTGTACCTCAGGATACATATATCAGGAAGTTGATTCTTCAGGAGGCGCACGATTCACCTTATTCTATTCACCCAGGTAATACTAAGATGTATTTGGATTTGAGGGAAAGATTTTGGTGGCCTAGCCTGAAGAGGGAAATTGCTGGATATATTGCAACATATGATGTGTGCTGGAGAGTTATAGCAGAACATCAGAGACCAGCAGGTTTGTTACAGCCATTGCGTATACCTGATTGGAAGTGGGATGAGATTGGTATGGATTTCATTACATGTCTACCTAGGACTCGGTCAGGTTATGATTCCATTTGGGTAGTTGTTGATCATTTGACTGAAGTTGCTCACTTCATCCCGGTAAAGACCACTTATACCAGTGCTCAGCTAGCAAAGATTTTTATGTCTAAGATTGTTTGTCTGCATGGAGTTCCAAGGAAGGTAGTGTCTGATAGCGGTACTCAGTTCACATCCAAATTTTGGCGTCAGTTGCATGAATCATTGGGCACCAGGCTGTTGTTTAGTATAGCTTACCATCCACCGACAGATGGGTAGACAGAGAGGGTAAATCAGATTTTGGAGGATATGTTGAGAGCTTGTGCTTTGGACCATGGGTCCAGTTGGGATGATACTTTACCTTATGCAGAATTTTCATATAATAACAGTTATTAGGCTAGTTTGAAGATGGCACCATTTGAGGTATTGTATGGTAGAAAGTGCAGGACAACATTGATGTGGGATGAGGTTGGAGAGCATCAATTCTTTGGACCAGACTTGATCAGAGATGCTGAGGAGAAGGTCAAGTTGATTCGTGATAGACTGAAGATAGCACTGTCAAGGCAGAAGAGTTATAAAGATGCAAAACGTAAGGAGGTCACATATGAGGTAGGACACCATGCATATCTTAGAGTTTCACCACTTCGTGGAATTAAGAGGTTTGGAATCATAGGTAAGTTAGCCCCACATTTTGTGGGGCCTTAGAAGATCTTGGAGCATAGAGGAGAGGTAGCTTATCAGCTGGAGTTGCCAGACTCCTTGTCAGGAGCTCACGATGTGTTTCTTGTATCTCGGTTGAAGAAGTGGTATGCAGAGATGATGGATGTTCCATTGAGGGACACAGTGCCACTTGAGGCAATTAAGTTGGAGAGTGATTTGACATATGAGGAGAAGCCTATTAATATTCTGGAGATAGTAGAGAGAGTTACTTGCACCAAGACAATCAAGTTATGCAAGGTTCAGTGGGATCATCGTACTGAGGAAGAAGCTACCTAGGAACGAGAGGAGGATCTCAGGCAGGATCACCCACACCTATTTTATAGCCACCCCGAATCTCGAGGGCTAGATTCATCTTAAGGGGGGGTGGGTTTGTAACATCCCAATTTTCCTAAATTAGGATGTTAATAGATCATTCATATGCATATCATATTTTTCTATGCATTATTTTTTTTTCTGAATTATTCTTTTCATTATGCAACTAAAGGCAATTTATTGGAGTGGAGATAACATGACTTCTCCCCTGTTTTAAAAATGTTCATAATGTCCAAAATATTATTTCAGTTCACTTGTTATGTTTTGGTATTTTTTCATGATCTCAAAAATATTTTATTTGGGTGTTTTATTGCTGTTTGTGTGGCCTTTTCCATAAAAATGAATTTCCAAAATTGCATTAGAGGTGGAACTAGTGTTCCTTTATCATATATTAGTGTATATATTTTATTGTGTGTTTATATATGTTTTTAGGATTTTTTCCTATTGTGTGTTTTTAGTTTAGTTATTTATTTCTTTAGATGTGGTTTGTTTAACAAAAAGGGAACCAGCCAGCCAGCGAGCGAACCAGCTAGCTAGCTAGCCGCTGCCCAGCTCCCCTTTACCCGTGGCCCATCCATCGAAGCGGTACGCTGAGTCGCACCGCAGCTCCCATCGCCCTCGCTCTTAGCCGCTGTCCAGCGGGCCCCGCACTACGCCTCTGCTCATATCCTTCCCCGAACCTGATTGGAGCGCACCATACGCGCGACCGAGGCCGAGCTCGGATGGATCCGGCGCCCTATTCCCCCATGCATGTGTGATGGCCTGGCTTATTAGGGATGATAGACTACTCATATCAATAAGGAATTCCTTCTTTTTTGGGAGCCCATCCGGACAGAACTCCCAAGTTAAGCGTGCTCAGCTTGGAGTAGTTTCAGGATGGGTGACCGATCGGGAAGTTGCTCCCAGGTGCGCACGAGTGAGGACAAAGTGCACAGAAAAGACTAGTATTGATCTGTGGGGCCAGTCTAGATCCCGCCAGGAGTAACGACCACCGGCGGGTGTGTCCGGGGCGTTACAGCATGCTAGGATAACCGCATGTGAACCAAAACTCCACGACGAATCCTCACATCTCCTTGTCGATCTTCCCCGCTGTCGCACTCCTCAAATAGGGCGTTTTGGATCTCGCCATGGAGCTCGAGCCGCCACCGTTTTCGCCGGTTGTTTCCGCCGCCGTAAGAACTCACAGAGCTCGGCCGCCTACTCCCTTGGATCCACCTCTCCATGATGCACCTTTATGATGGGTTTGTCTTGGCCACAGAGCACCAGAGCGAGCTAGTCGAGCCGCCGGAGTTTGTTTGGGCTTTGGAGCAGCCGCTGTCCATCCACACCGCCATTGACGCCCCATCACCGTGCGACCTCACCACCACCTCCTCCACTCGACACTGCATCCACCAGCCACCTCACCTTCACCGGAGAACCACCGCAGCAGTGCCGCCGCATACGCTCGAAGCCGCCACCGTCTTTCTCTGCTTTGCTGGTGAGCACGCGCGCATGCAATCTTCCAGCCAATAACATGTTGACACTTGGCACAGCTATAGTAACCGCCATAGTGTTTCCAGAACATAGTTTTCTTTTGTCTTATTTTCACATTTTCAACTAAACTTCAATTAGCTATAACTTTTATTCTATATATCCAATTTAGGTGTTTCGTTTTCCTATGCACTCACAAAAACCAGCACTTTATCACAGTAACAAATCTCACATGTTTGCACTATTAAAATATGATTTTGTTCGAATTTGAATCAAATCTTTCGGAGGCCGTAACTTTGAAACCGTTTATCGGAATCGAGTGATTCTTTTTGCGTTGTGATCGTAGTGCAATTTAGGTGATTTGTGCATGCTTTTGTGCTACTGTTATTTTCATTTTAAAATGGTTTTCTTTCTGTTGGTTTTGTTTTGGTTCTCTTTGTGTTTCGATGATTGATTGTTGATTGTGTGAAACGTGTAGATTGTCCGGAGTGCGAGGCGAGTTATTGTCAGGAGTGTGACTTTCAGAACCAGAACCAAGGCAAGTTACATGTTGATCATCCTTTACCTATTACTTTCTATGCATGTAGTATATATTACATTATAAAATTATGCATGTATAGGATTATTATATTTTGAGCTATTCTGTTGACCTATCTCCCGTCTTTGCAAATCGTGGTAGTTATAGTTTTGCTACTTTCCGACGTTTGATTGAATAAAGATAGCCAAGTGTTATGCAGATTGTTTTATTTTATACATTCTGGATCATACATTGTAATAAATGATGCACTTGCTATTCTGGTATTCATCTATACTGTGTGTGCTAGAGAGTTCAATCCAGGGACTAGCACGGTAAGCACAGAGACTCAAATCCTTCGAGTTTTGGTCGTTATAATTTATCCCATCTATCATATTTTTATCATGTCTGTTCGCCAATTTTTGGCGCTGTTACCTGAAAGGGATTGACAACGCCTTTAACACGCTGTGGTGCGAGTATTTGTTATTTGTGTGCAGGTGCTGTTTACATAGTGTTGCTTGGCTCTCCTACTGGTTCGATAACCTTGGTCTCATCAATGAGGGAAATACCTACCGTCGATGTGCTGCATCATCCCTTCCTCTTTGGGGAAATACCGACATAGTTCTAGCAGACATCAAAAGGAATTTTTGGCACCGTTGCCAAGGATACATCACCAACATCTACCAGGTTCCTAACCACAAATCTCATCTCCTTGCAATTTACATTATTTGCCATTTGCCTCTCATTTTCCTCTCCCCCACTTCACAAAAATTTGCCATTTTATTCGCCCTCTTTTTCGTTCGCCGTTTTCTTGCCGGATCCGCTTTTTCAGTGCAATCTTGTTGCGTAGTCATAGTGACTCAAGAGAACACCAAGTTGTGTGATTTCTCCAATACTAACAAAAATGGTTTTATTGGCACTCCGATTGCCCCCGCCAATAGTGCGGAATCTTGTGATATTAATCCTGCTTTGCTGAATCTTGTTATGAAAGATCAATTTTTCGGTACTCATAATGAGGATAACGCATCCCATCTTAACACATTCGCAGAATTATGCGATATGGAAAACCAAAAATATGTGGACAATGGTGTTGTGAAGTTCAAATTATTTCCTTTTCTTTGCGAGATCTTGCAAAAATTTAGTTTTCTTCATTGCCTCGCCATAGTATCGATTCTTGGAATAAGTGCAAAGATGCTTTCATTACTAAGTATTTTCCGCCCGCAAAAATTATTTCCCTTAGAACCCAGATCATGAATTTCAAGCAACTTGAACATGAGCATGTTGCACAATCTTGGGAAAGGATGAAAATGATGCTAAAGAATTGCCAAACTCATGGGTTAAATCTTTGGATGATCATACAAATTTTTTTGCGGGGTTGAATTTTGTTTCTTGTAATCTTTTAGATTTTGCCGTGGGGGGGTACTTTTGTGGAAATTACTTTGGGTGAAGCCACCAAATTGCTTGATAATATTATGGAAAATTATTCACAATGGCATACCGAAAGAGCTCCTACAAGTAAAAAGGTTAATTCGGTTGAAGAAATTTCTGCTTTGAGTGAAAAAGTTGATGCTCTTATGAAATAGGTTGCTAGTAAAAGTGCTCCTATTGATTTTAATGATGTGCCTTTGTCTACCTTGATTGAGCAAAATAGTGATGCCGTAGATGTGAATTTTATGTCGAGAAGCAATTTCAATAACAATGCTTATAGAGGTAATTTTAATCCTAGGCCTTTTCCTAGTAATTCCTCTAATAATTATGGTAATTCCTATGGAAATCCTTCTTATAATAAAAGATACACCTCTGATCTTGAGAATAATATTAAAGAATTTATCAACACTCAAAAAGTTTTCAATACTACAATGGAAGAACAGTTGAATAAGATTAATGATTTGTCTACAAGTGTTGATAGAATTTCTCATGATGTAGAAAATCTCAAGATGATAATTTTTCTGCCTAAGGTTGAGTAATCAATTAAAGCTTTATGTTTCTATGGACGAAAGTAAGAAAAGAACCTCTATGCTTAGAGCTAGAAGAGCATTTTTAGAAAAAAGTATTTTCTAGTGATTGCTTCCATAAAAATGATGAAGATCTTAAAATAATTGTTGTTTCTTCTATTGATTCCTTGTTTAGTTAAATTAAGATTGATGAAAAAGGGACTGGAGAAGAATCAACTTTAGCTAGAGTGTAACACCCTCGATGCGACTATATCTCCCACGTGTCAAGGCATGACTTAGAGGCATAATCGCATTGAAGGCATATGTCGCAAGTCAGGCAATCATCACAAACATCCCATGTAATATAGATAATAAAAAGGGATAACATAGTTGGCTTACACTCGCCACGTCAATCAAGTACATAAATAACATTACATCACCCAAACACTCATGGCCCGACTACGGCGCCAAAATAAAAGATAACCCAACATGCGACACGATCCCGATCACCCCCAACTGGGCTCCACTACTGATCATCAGGAAAGGAAACATAGTAACGTTGAGAGTCCTCGTCGAACTCCCACTTGAGCTCGAGCGCGTCACCTGGAGCGGAATCATCAGGCCCTGAATCTGGTGTAATAGTAATCTGTGAGCCACAGGGACTCAGCAATCTCGCACCCTCGCGATCAAGACTATTTAAGCTGATAGGTAGGGCAAGGTAAAAATATGTGGAGCTGCAGCAAGCGACTAGCATATATGGTGGCTAACTTATTCACAAAAGAGAGCGAGATGAGGAGGCAAAGCGCAAGCGAGAAACTAGAGGACAACCTGCGCAAACATTACTCCAACACCGTGTCCACCTCCCGGACTCCGCCGAGAAGAGGCCATCACGGTAACACACTCAGTTGATTCATTTTAATTAAATTAAGGTTCAAGTTATCTACAACCGGACATTAACAAATTCCCATCTGCCCATAACCGTGGGCACGGCTTTCGAAAGTTCAAATCCCTGCAGGGGAGTCCCAACTTAGCCCATGACAAGCTCTCACGGTCAATGAAGGAATAGACCTCCTCCCGAGACGTTCCGATCAGACTCGGTACCTCGGTTCTTCAAGACACTTCGACAGGTTAAAACAAGACCAGCAACACCACCCAGATGTGCCGACAAATCCCGATAGGAGCTGCACATATCTCGTTCTTAGGGCACACCGGATGAGCAAGACGTCGGGTAGGCTAGCCCAGAGTTGCCCCTGGTAGCCCCGGACATCGCTCGGTTGGACCAACACTCAGAGGAGCACTGGCCCGGGGGGCTAAAACAAGATGACCATCGGGCTCCGGAAATCCAAGGGAAAATAGGCTAGGTGGCAAATGGTAAAACCAAGGTTGGGCATTGCTGGAAAAGCTTTAATCAAGGCGAACTATCAAGGGGTTCCCATTATAACCCAACCGCGTAAGGAACGCAAAATCCGGGAACATAACACCGATATGACGGAAACTAGGGCGGCAAGAGTGGAACAAAACACTAGGCGAGAGGCCGAGCCTTCCACCCTTTACCAAGTATATAGATGCATTAAAATAACAAGATAATATAATGATATCCCAACAAGTATATAAATGTTCCAACAAGGAACAACCTCCAATCTTCACCTGCAACTAACAACGCTATAAGAGGGGCTGAGCAAAGCGGTACATAGCCAATCAACGGTTTGCTAGGATATGGTGGGTTAGAGGTTTGACATGGCAAATAGGGAGGCTTGAAAGCAAATGGTAGGCATCGTAGCATTGGCATAGCAAAAGAGCGAGCAATCTAGCATAGCAAAGATAGTAGTGATTTCGAGGGTATGATCATCTTGCCTGCAAAGTTGTCAGACTTGACTGGATCCTCGAAAGCAAACTCAACAGGCTCCTCGTTAGCGAACTCATCGCCCGGCTCTACCCAAACAAGACAAACAAGCAAACGGAACACAATCAACCACGTGCAAAGGTCCAACAATATGATGCAAAGATGATATGCTATGCGGGATGCGATGCAGGATGCATATGCAAGATGTGACAGGAAATGCAAGATCCTGGCCTCAACTTGGAAAACCAAGTGTGCCACTAGAAAGATGAGATGAAATCGCTTGAAAACGATATAAAGAACGCCGGAATCGGAGTTACGGTTTGGAAATGGCTCAAATATGACACCGGTCTGCGACTTACAGCAAGTAGCCATCTTAATGCAATGAGATGAACAAGCTACAGCATTCAAACATGACAACAAAATACATGGAAGGGATGAATTCAAGATGCTTAACAAAAGTCTAGCACTGAGCTACGGCCAATTCATCCATTAACAGGTTCAAACAAGCATGGCAAAAATGCATATGGTAAACAGATCTCAGACTTAGCGAAATTAACACTTGTCTGGAATTTCAGATCAGGTAGCACACTTCGGAGCAACAAACTACATGCTACAGGACCTAAACATGGCAAAGTAAAGCATGGCATGGAGATACTCAAAGATCTTAACAAAAGTCCCTTAGTGACCTTGAGTCAAAAGGGATCAGAAAATACAATTGCAAGCATGTGAACATGGCAAAAACATAATCAGTTTTCAGACTTAGTGAAAACTGGCACATGCTGAAAACAGATATCAAGTAGGCATGTTTACGAGATCGATGCACTCACTACGGAGCAAGTCATGACAATCTAAGCATACACCCATCAATAACACACAAAATGCAAGCTAGACATGGCAAGAACAATAGCATAGCATGCACGGATCAACTACAACATCGTCGGCAAAATTGCAAACAAGTTGACAATCTGCCCAGATTCACAAAGTAGCAAAAGTAGAGCTCGATTGACTCAAGCTAGGGTGCTCCATAATTGCAAACAAAGACATGGATGGATAGAGCACTACAAGATTAACAAAACATCCTTACTGATCATCCTCAAAAGAGGCACGGATCACTAGGAAACAACATGGACATATGGCATCATGAACTAAACAGCTCAAGGACTTGGTGGAAAATGCTAAGTCCCTAAAAACAGAATTACCAAGTGCCTCACTTTGCAAGCTTGCACTAGGCACCACATACATCACAAAAAAACATGGGTTGCACCTTTGGAAAGATGACAAAACCCTTAACAAAACATATGTAGAGCATCATGGCATATCATGCACACAATAATCATGGCAAAAATGACAAATATGCAAATGGAGTAGCAGATCTGACAATTATCTCAAGTAGCCCTCTTCTAACATCATTTCCGGCATCAAGATGAACTCAAATGAAAATGATGCAATGGAATGAAATGATGTACTCTCTGAGACGAACAATTTGATATGCTATATGCATGAATCGGAGCTACGGATGCAAAGTAACGAGGCTATGAACATGAGCACTTGGATCTGGAAGTTCGGGACTTAGAGAAAAAAAACACCTCACAGATCTAGGGTTTACTATTCATGGCACGTGAACCGAGATTCACCGGGACCTCGCCCGCGACGATGGCCGGAGTAGAGGGAGGAAGAGGCGGGGCGGCGCCGGTGGAGGACGGGCGCGGGGCGGCGGAGGCGGCACGGCGGCCGGGCGGCGCGGCGATCGGGCGAGGCGGCGCCGTCCGGCGACGGCGACCACGGCGGCCGGCGTCGAAGGGCGGCTCGGCGGCCAGAGTGCGGGGAGGAGAGGCCCCGGGCGGCGCGACGTGGGAGGAGGGCGGCGGCAGGCGCGGGCTCGCGGGGGCCCTCCCTGGGCCGGGCGGGCCGCGGCGGTGAAGGCGGTGGCGGCACCACGTGGCACGACGGGAGTGGGAGGCAGCGACGTCCAGCGCGATGCGGACAATGTTCGGTGCGCGGAGGCGATTTCTAGGGTTTCGGGGAGGGGGATCCGAGATTTTTCGAGGGGGACCTATTTATAGGCATAGAGAGAGCTAGGAGAGTCCAAATGAGGTGCGGTTTTTGGCCACACGATCGTGATCGAATGATCTAGATGATGGAGAAGGCTTAGGTGGGTTTTGGGCCAAATTGGAGGGGTGCTGGGCTGCAACACACACGAGGCCTTTTCGGTCCCTCGGTTAACCGTTGGAGTATCAAACGAAGTCCAAATGATACGAAACTTGACAGGCGGTCTACCTGTAGTAAACCAAGGCCGCTTGGCAAGTCTCGGTCCAATCCGGAAATGTTTAATCCCCACACATGAAAGAAAGGTAGAAATGACCACCGGAGGAGAACGAAGCGCCGGAATGCAAAACGGACAACGGGGAAAATGCTCGAATGGATGAGATGAACACGTATGCAAATGCAATGCACATGATGACATGATATGAGATGCATGACAACGATAACAACACACGGAGACAAAGACCCGAACCCGAGAAAATAAATTAACTTAACGCCGGAAACGGCAAGAGTTGGAGTACAAATTGGGAAAGTTACATCCGGGGTGTTACATAGAGGGTGTCCCGATAATTTGGAGGGTGAAAATCTTGTTCAGAAAATTGATAAAAGTGGGTTTGAAGAGGTCAACACTTTAACTAGTGATGTGCCCACACTTTTGGATTACAAAGACTTTAACTATTATAGTTGCTCCTTGTTTGATTGTATTTCTTTGTTGCAATCCATGATGAATTCACCCCATGCTTATGAACAAAATAGAGCTTTAACTAAACATATTTTTGATGCTTTGATGAAAGTTTTGGAAGAACAATTGGAATTAGAAGTCGCAATTCCTAGAAAATTACATGATGAGTGGGAACCTACTATCAAAGTCAAGATTAAAAATTCTGAGTATTTTTCTTTATGTGACTTGGGTGCTAGTGTATCTACAATTCCGAAATCTATATGTGATGTGCTTGGTCTTACCGATATTGAAGAGTATTCTTTAAATTTGCACTTGGCAGATTCTACTATTAAAAAAGCTTATGGGAAGAATGAATGATGTTCTTATTCTTGCAAATAGGAATTATGTGCACATAGATTTTATTGTTCTTGATATTGATTGCAATCCATCTTGTCCAATTATTCTTGATAGACCATTTTTACGCACTATCGGTGCTGTGATTAATACGAAAGAAACCAATATTAAGTTTCAATTTACACTAAGGAAAGGTATGGAACAGTTCCCTAGAACAAGAATTAGGCCACCATATGAATCAATCATGAGGCCATCTTACAGATCTAGAAACAAAGATGACAAAACTTAGATCCTCGCTTTCTGCCTAGCTAGGGGCGTGAAACAATAGCGCTTGTTGGGAGGCAACCCAACGAATAAAATTTATTTTTGCTTTTTGCTTCCAATTCTTGAGTGTTAGCACAATTATGCTACTGTTATGATTGTGTATTTTTTGTTTTAGTTAGTGTTCGTGCCAAGTAAAGCCTTTAGGATCTTTTTGGGTGATAGTTGACTTGATCTTGCTGAAAAACGTAAACTTTCGCGCTCATGAAAATAATTTTAATTTTTAACAGAAGCGTGATAAAATACCAATTCTGTTTGCAGAAGATTAATATACAAATTTCTTAGGGCGTCCTAATTTTTTTTAGAATTGTTGGAGTTATAGAAGTATTCTAAATACCCATATTGCTGCAGACTATTCTGTTTTTGACAGATCCTATTTTCTTTGCATTGTGTGCTTGTTTTGATGATTCTATGGTTTTCTTGAAAGAGTTTTTGCCATAGAAAAGTTGGAATACAGTAGATATAATGCAAGAATAAAATATGAATTTGTTTGCAATAGCACTTATAGTAGTGATTTGTTTTCTTGTACTAACGTATCTCACGAAGGTTTTGTTGAGTTTTGTGTGATTGAAGTTTTCAAGTTTTGGGTGATGTTACGATGGATGAAGGAATAAGGAGTAAGAAGAGCCTAAGCTTGGGGATGTCCATGGAATCACGAACTATTATCCAAAGAGAAGCAAGCAACTAAGTTTGGGGATGCCCCGAGTGGCATCTCCTCTTTCTTCTAATGACCATCAATATTTTACTCGAAGCTATATTTTTATACGTCACACACTATGAGTTTTGCTTGGAGTGTCTTGTATGATATGAGTCTTTGATTGTTTTGTTTTGTGTTTTAAGTATTTAATCCTTGCTGGACACACCTATTTGAGAGAGCCAAAATTATGCCATGACTTGTTAGAATTGCTCTCTATGCTTCACTTAAATCTTTATGAGCTACGGAATTGCTCTAGTGCTTCACTTATATCTTTTTGAGCACTGTGTGCTTTATTATTTTTGAAGAAATGCTCTCTTGTTTCACTTAGATTTATTTGAGAGTTAGTAAAAAAATTAAGAAATTCTCTCTTGCTTCACTTAAATTAATTTTGGAGCAAGAAATATTATGCTCATGATCTTCACTTACATTTGTTTGAGCTTATCAAAAGCAACACATGAAACTTAGTTCCAAAGTGATAGATATCCAAGAAGGATATAAAAAAACTTTCATGAAGATCATTGGACAAAATAAACTTCATTCCTTGTAATAGTTTTGAGATATGATGATGTGATATGCGAGTAATGTTGAGGAGTAATTATGCTTTAGTAAGAATATTGACGTTAAGGTTTGTGATTCCCTATGCAAGCATGAAAGTCAATAGTTGTCCAAGGAAATTACATCCTACTTGTGGTGCATTATTCGGTGTTAATTATTCTTATTGCTCGCTTATGAGATTATTCGTTTCCTGGTTGGTCGCTTCTCAATCTTTTTATAGCCTTCATTTTGCACTAAGTATGATAAGTACTTGTGCAAACAAAATCCTTTAAACCAGTTTGCCACATGAGTCCACCATACCTACCTATATGAGGTATTATTTTGCCGTTCTAAGAAAATTTATATGTGCCATCTCTAAATTTTCAAAATAAATTTCTCTTTTGTGTGCTAGTACCGCTCGCGAGGCGGTGAGGGGTGGCAGATATTTTTCGTGCTAGATGTGTTATTCTCATGATGTGTGTTTATTCACTTGTCATTGTGCGAGAGTAAGGCAAAGGTATTATGGATGCCCTGTCCCGAAATGAAAAATGAATTTACTTTATGTTGTCAAGTAATAAATTCCTTGGAAAGTGTTGGTATGGAAGGCACCCATAGATACGGCTAGCCATGGAAAGTGAAAGTATGATGGAAAAAGGAATAAACTTTAATTTCTATTTCCGAACCACCTATGATATATCTAGCATGGAAAGTGTGGGGAACTCTAAGTCGGTTTCATTGGTGGGAAAACTATGCCTCTCAAAATGTTTTTATCTCTATGTTTTTCGCTTTGAGCTCCGGCACCTCTACAAATCCCTACTTCCCCCTGCGAAGCGCCTTTCTTTTACTTTATGCAATTTTTATTTTTAATTTGAGTCTCCATCTTCTCTTATAAAGCACCAATTAGGGGGTACTATGATCATACTTGAGCATTGGGTGTAGTTAATATGCAAGTGTGTTTCATGAATGGATCAATGATTGAGCATGATGGGCTAGGGATAACTTACTTTAAAGTTGTTATTTTGAACGACATGGTTGCTTGTTCATATGTTGAGTATTTAAGTCTCAAGTCAAAACTAGACTATTGCTTTGAACCATATAAAAGTCCAAATGTCCATGCTATAAAGAAAAGATTACGAGATAACATGTTAGGCAGCATTCCACATCAAAAATTCTGTTTTTATCATTTACCTACTCGAGGATGACCATGAATTAAGCTTGGGGATGCTGATACGTCTCCAACATATTTATAATTGTTGATTGTTACATGCTGTTATATTATCATTCTTGGATGTTTTATAATCATTTTATAGTCATTTCATATCATTTTCTGGTACTAACCTATTGACATAGTGCCAAGTGCCAGTTGTTGCTTTTTGCATGTTTTTGACATTGCAGGTAATCAATACCAAATGGAGTCCAAATGCAGCGAAACTTTTTATGGATTTTTTTTGGACCAGAAGACATCCAATGGGCCAGAGAAGCGCCTGGGGGTGCTCCGAGGGGAGCACAACCCACCAGGGAGCGCCTGCAGGCCCAGGCCTGATCTGGTTGGTTGTGCCCACCTCGGGTGTCCCCTCGGACTGCCTCTTCACTCTATAAATACCCCAATATTCCAGAAACCCTAGGGGAGTCTATGAAAATCAATTCCAGCCACTGCAAGATCCAGAAACACCAAATCCAATCTAGACACCATCACGGACGGGTTCATCATGTCCATTGGTGCCTCTCCGATGATGCACGAGTAGTCTTTTGTAGACCTTCGGGTCCATAGTTAGTAGCTAGATGGCTTCCTCTCTCTCGTTTGATTCTCAATACAATGGTCTCTTGGAGATCCATATGATGTAATTCTTTTGCGGTGTGTTTGTTGGGATCTGATGAACTTTGTGTTTATGATCAGATCTATCTCTTTTTATCCATGAAAGTTATTTGAGTATTCTTTGATCTCTTATATGCATGATTTATTATAGCCTCGTATTTCTTCTTTGATATTTGATTTCTTTTGGCCAACTTGATCTATTTATCTTGCAGTGGGAAGAGGTGCTTTGTGATGGATTCGATCTCACGGTGCTTGATCCCAGTGACAGAAGGAGAACCGACACATATGCATCGTTGTCATTAAGGATAACAAGATGGCGTCTATTTCTACAAAATTAGATCTTGTCTACAATATGTCATCCTTCTTATTGCATTACTCCGTTTCTCCATGAAGTTAATACACTAGATGCATGCCGGATAGTGGTCGATGTGTGGAGTAATAGTAGTAGATGCAGGCAGGAGTCGGTCTACTAATCTTGGATGTGATGCGTATATAACGATCATTGCCTAGATATCATCATGATTATTTGAAGTTCTATCAATTGCCCAACATTAATTTGTCCATGCACCGTTTGCTATTTTTCTCAAGAGAAGCCACTAGTGAAACCTACGCCCCCGGGGTCTCTTCACTAATATATTTGCCTTTGCGATCTATTTTCCCTTGCTTTTATTTTTAGATCTATTAAACCAAAAATACAAAAATACCTTGTTGCAATTTATTTTCTTTGAGATCTATTTATCCCATCTATCATATTTTTATCACGTCCATTTGCCAATTTTTGGCGCCGTTGCCTGAAAGGGATTGACAACCCCTTTAACACGTCGGGTTGCGCGTATTTGTTATTTGTGTGCAGGTGTTGTTTACGTAGTGTTTCTTGCTTCCCCTACTAGTTCGATAACCTTGGTGTATTCACTTAGGGAAATACCTACCGTCGATGTGCTGCATCATGCCTTCATCTTCGGGGAAATATCGATGTAGTTCAAGCAGACATCAGTAAGATCTATCAAGTAAGTTGTCATCGGTGCAATAAGGCAATAAAAATTGCTTCTAAATGTGTTGGATCAGTTAGTGTAAGAGAATATTGAGTGTTTTACAAACTTGTGATGGCAAAATAATAAAAGCAACAGACAACATAACCACAAGGGGCAATATAATGTGACGTTCTTTCGCACTAAGAGATTGAGCATACAAACAAAAAGTGCATGGAAACCTATGCTTCCCTCTGTGAAGAGCCTATATTTTACTTTTATGTATTTACTTTTATGCAAAAGTCAAAGTATTCTTCCCTATTCCCTTTTATTTTCTCTTTCTGCGAGCATCATGTGGTGAGGAAAGATCTAGGCACATACGTCTAGTTGGATATGGGTGAGCATGAGTTATTATTGTTGACATCACCCTTGAGGTGAATATGTTGGGAGGCGAAACCATAAGCCCCTATCTTTCTGTGTGTCTGGTTGAAACCTTTTGCTCAAGTGTACGCAGTAAGTGTTAGCAATCATAGAAAACTATATGATGGTTGAGTATGTGGACTTGCCAAAAGGATCCGATACGAGACCCTTCCTGAAAACATGATGAATTGTAGTTGCAAAGTTGATTACAACATAGTTTGTTGGTTTCCAATAGAGTTTATGCTTTTACTTCAATGTTGTGATGAATTTTTACCTGTTCATGAGAAGTCACATAATAAAAGTTATGTGATAAATTTATATGACAAAGTTTGTTACTATTATAATAATATGTATGCTGCTTCTATGTCCGTATTTTTTTTATCGACGCCTCTCTCTCTAAGCATGTGGACATGTTTTTTGATTTCGCTTTTCACTTGAGGACAAGCGAGGTCTAAGCTTGTTGGAGTTGATACATCCATTTTGCATCATGTTTTCCTACTATTATTTATAACTTTTTATGCATAATAATGCTTTATGGAGTAATTGTAAAGCCTTTTCTCTCATAATATGAAAGGTTTACACAAAGAGGGAGAATGACAGCAGCTGGAATTCACACATGAAAAAGCTATGTCAGAGTTACCTATTCTGCACATCTCCAAATGACCTAAAAAATTATGAAGAATTTTTTTGGAATATGTAAAAATATGGGAGCAAATAACTATTAGAGGGGGCCACCCTGGTGAGCACAAGACAACAGAGCGCGCCTAGGGCCCAGACACGCCCTGGTGGGTTGTACCCTCCTCGGCCCACCTCTGGTGCCCATATTCTGGTATATAGGTCATTTTGACCTAGAAAAAAAATAAGGAGAGGACTTTCGGGATGGAGCGTTGCCGTCTCAAGGTGGAGCTTCGGCAGGAGCACTTTTTCCCTCTGGCGAAGCGATTCCGCCGGTGGTACTTCCCTCCCAGAGGGGGAAATCATCGTCATCATCATCACCAGCTACCCTCCTATCTATGGGAGGCCAATCTTCATCAACATCTTCAACAACACCATCTCCTCTCAAACCCTAGTTCATCTCTTGTGTTCAATCTTTGTACCGGAACCTCGAATTGGTACCTATGGGTGACTAGTAGTGTTGATTACATCTTGTAGTTGATTACTATATGGTTTATTTGGTGGAAGATTATAAGTTCAGATCCACTATGCTATTTAATACCCCTCTAATCTTGAGCATTATTATTAATTGTGAGTAGTTACTTTTGTTCTTGAGGTCATGGGAGAAGTCATGTTGCAAGTAATCATGTGAACTTGATATGTGTTCGATATTTTGATGATATGTATGTTGTGATTCCCTTAGTGGTGTCATGTGAACGTTGACTACATGGAACTTCACCATATTTGGGCCTAAGGGGATGCATTGTGGAGTAGTTATTAGATATTGGGTTGCTAGAGTGATAGAAGCTTAAATCCTAGTTTATGTGCTACCTCGTAAGGGACTAATTTGGATCCAAAAGTTTAATGCTATGGTTAGATTTTATCTTAATACTTTTATTGTAGTTGCAGATGCTTATGAGAGGGTTAATCATAAGTAGGAGGTTTGTTCAAGTAGAACAACACCTAAGCACTGGTCCGTCCACATATCAGATTATCAAAGTAGCGAACGTGAATCAAATCAACATGATGAAAGTGACTAGATGAAATTCCCGTGTACCCTCAAGAACGTTTTGCTTATTATTAGAGACCATTTTGGCCTATCCTTTGCCACAAAAGGATTGGGCTACCTTGCTACACTTTATTTACCATTACCGTTACTTGCTCGTTACGAATTACCTTGCTATCAAACTACTCCTTACCGACAATTCCAGTGCTTGCTGAAATTACCTTGCTAAAAACTACTTGTCATTTCCTTCTACTCCTCATTGGGTTCAACACTCTTACTTATCGAAAGGACTATGATTGATCCCCTATACTTATAGGTCATCACTGTGTAAACACATATATTTACGCAAGTCGCCTGACTTCCACCATTTGGGTCAGACGACCATTTCAGGCGGTTGGATGAATATCCTACGTCTCCTAACCCGTCTCTTCCTCACCTCTTCTTCTTCCCCAACAGACCACCGCATGGGCCGCATAGATCTTCCCCAACATACGGTTGGATAAACATACTGTATGAACGAAAATTAGATGTCAGTGAGGGTGCATTCCCTTGGTTGGGTTTGCGGCGTGCAGGAGCCACTGTGTGAGGGTGCGGTGTGACCGCAACAGGCATGCGTATGTGTACCTCCTTTTCATTTTGGACTTGTAATAACATCTGGTTTGCGAGGGTGAGCGACTTCGATTTTAGTATGTACTGTGTTAAATAAGAAGGCGGGGTTTTCCTTCACAGGATCAATCGATACAAGTCCTCATTTGACGTGTCAATTAATGCGTTCTCCAACGCCCAACAAGCTAACCATCTCACTCCACATTGCTTGATTAATGCAGCGCCATGCAAACCAACCTTCTCACTTGCGCATGCATGCAAGGGTATATTAGTGTCCTTGGTTGCTAGTAAGAGGTAAACCCCATCAATTTTGCCTGGATTAGTGTTAGTAACTATTTGACTTCCTTCCCCATTGCGGTGACGTCGATGTTATCTCGATTGTTGTGGCTTTGGTGAAGTGCGTTCACGGAGCACACCATTGAGGCAGACCACGGCAAGTCATTCGCAAGTGCCGCCTGCAAGCCGAGACAACCACCTTCTTTGCATCTAGGAAGTCCGTTGAACCAAAGGAGGCCTAAATGTACTACTAGTAGCACAATAGTGTGGTAAAAGTGGTTTCTCAGAGAAGATGATGGAGAAGCGGAGTCAGCGAAGACTGCAATGATGGTTGCTTCTTCTGTGCTTTGAGATTTGATGCCTCACTACTTTATTATTTGTGATAGAGGGGACAACGGAGTAGGATGTGCATGCGTCCAAGCATGGGAGAAAGAGGAGAGAGGTTGAATTTTCCTACTCCTTCAATCAATCAATTAGGGAGCTTCGGCTCCCTCTTTCCTGGCTTCGGTAGCACCCTCCACAATGGTTCCCATCGATGCCAAAAGCTATTTTCACATTTGGCTACACACTATGGATGCCCTTAAGCATACTACTTGGTTGTGCTCCTTGGTCCTATCTATACAAATCACAATTATATTGATCTAAAAAATATATCAAGATTAGTAAAAAAGGAGGTGATTTTGCCATGCGGAAAGCGGGGGAGGTTTCTTATTTTTAGAGGAGGTTGGCCTGGCGGTTTGCTAACATGCGGTCCCACATGTCAGTGATGTACCAAGCCGGTCCGCATCCCACACAAGGCAGAACAACGACAGAAGTAACCTGTGGTTAACTTGAAGAAGATGAGGCAGAAGCAGATTCAGCAAAGAGTGAAATGATGGTTCCTTCGTCCCTCCAACTTAATTGCAGGAAAGGTGCAACTTTGTGATTTGACGCCTCATTGCTCATTACTACAACAGCACCAAGACCGGGGTGCGTCCCCTCTGCTGCTATGCATTGTTATTTCGGTATGGTACATCGATCCGGTTGCTTGATGTCCCACAAGTCGGTGAAAGGGACTAGAACATTTATGAAAGTGAGCACTCCACTCTTACGACGGAGTACAAGACACGGCGGACTAGTGAACTGTCACTTGTACTGTTGTACTACTATAGTTTTGCTATTTCACACGATCCATCGATACAAACCTGATTAAACAAGCGAGTTCGGGATTTTCCCCGTGCGGTAGGCAGGGTAGTTTGGTATAGTCGGTGTTACATCCCTAGCTTTACATTGCACTAGGCTAGCACTTGTTTGTTGCATCATGTTTAAATTTTTATGTAAAGATGAAATGGGGATGTTCAAACCCTAGCATTAAATGGAATTCAACTAGGATCAAAATGAAAATATTTTCAATAAACCCAAAATGTCCCTAAGAAAAGTTCATGATTTCTAGTTAAGGTGAAAACCTCTGCCAAAAATGATGAATATATTTTTAGTTCGTTTCTGGATTTTTGAATTAAGACAAAAGTATTTGAATTAGAGCCATTTATATGCTATATATATTTTAAAAGGTCCAAATATTCTGAAGTTATTTGCGGAGCTCTGGAAAAAATCAGTTAAGCTCCAAAATAATTTTCAGAATTTACTAAAGTGATTTAGTGTCTAAACTAAATCAAAACAGAGAAACAAAACAGAAAACACAAAGAAATCCATAAAAAGCACTTCCCAGCTTACCTGGCCTGCATTGTGTTGGCCCAGCCCAGCTAAGCCTCCCTTGTCGTGTGGCCGATGCACACAAGCACGCGCCGCGCCACCTCTAGCCTGCATGCTCGCCTGGACGTCGCCTAGAGCTGCCACACAGTCCCCTATTCCCCCTCGACCTATCCCCTCCACGCAGCTCTCTCTCTTCCCCCTCCTCTGCTCTCTTCCCCAAGTGGAGCTCGCCTCCGCCGCTCGTTACCACCACAGCCACCGAGCCCCCCTTGCCTAGCCAGCTTGTCCCCGAGGTTTGCGTCGACGTCTTGTTCCTCTCCACCGAGATGCACGAGCCCGGACGCCCTATGGAGCCGCCTCAGCCCTCATCTTCGTCCTGGGGCACCCGAGATCGCCGTTGTGGTTTCATCGCCGTGAGTCGTCCCCAAGCCCGCTGAGCTGCTTGTATGATGCGCCGTGAGCTCTTCTTTGTTTCCCCTCCACCCCCTTGCTCAAGTCCGTGCTACAATAGCTATCGCGTGAGCTCCCGCGCCGCAGCCCACCATTGTCATTGCACACGTAGTCTCCAAGCTCCTCCGCTTGTGGTCGTGCCCCTGGCATGCTCCTGGTGATCCTAGGAACCCATGGAGCCTCTCGACTGCTCTTGTTGTGCCCCATAGCACCGCGGTCGTCGAACCCATGCTTCGACCGCCGCCAAGCCTCGACGCCAGTGTAGTTCCCGGCCACACCAGCTCCAACCAGTGGCACCACTAGATGCGGCGCACTCCTAGGAGTCGAGCAAGCCTAGCCACGCGTCGAACCATCGCCGGACGGTGATTTCCGAAGATCTCCGCCGCGATTTGTGTCACCGGCGGCTAAACGCTGGTGGGTTAATGTAGCTATGTCGTTGGCTACTAATGACCCCGCTAATTATCCCCCTCTCTAACCGACATATGGGCCCCATGCCCTAATTAACCCTGGTATTTATTCCCTATTTAGTTTATATTAAACCAGCTGGCCCCACATGTCAGTTGACCATGCCACGTCAACGTTGACCTAGCCCCACTGGCCACCCTCTATCCCTGCCTTGTTTTGCTAACGTGCGGGCCCCATAGGTCAAGTTTGACCTAGACCGCCCTGTTGACTTGATGACGTCACACCGACGTCAAGCTAACGCAGTTAATCATTATCTGGATTAAAAAATAATCCAGGAAATTTCAGAAAATATCCTAAACTTTGAAAAATTCATAGAATATAATTTGTAACTCCAAATGAAATAATTTATATATGAAAAATTATCAGAGAAATCCAAAGAATCTGTTTATGGCATTCACATGCATGTTAGAACAACCTTTTGCTACTGTTTAGGGAAAATCAAATAAATGGCATTTGCATATCGACATATGGAGTTTGAATTTGAATCTTGGATTCAAACAAACTTCATTTAAATTGTTGCTAGTTGCATTGGCTCAAACAACAGCATATTGCCATGTCATGGTCATGCATCATATTTTTGCATTGCATTGATTGTGTTCCTTCTCTGTTGCCAGTATTTGTCCCCTCTTAGTAGACGTGGTTCCAACAATGAGATCATGACACCGATGAAGAACTATACTATCTTCAGAAGTGTCAGGCAAGCAAAACCCCCTTGTTCATTCCGATCCAATCCCACTATCTCGCTTCTGCTCTCTTTTACTACATTAGGACAACAATGCTTCAACTGTTACATGTTGCGGTAGTTGAACCCCTTTCCTCTGCATGACCTGCCATTGCCACAGTAAATAGATGAAACCCACTAGCATGAGTAGGAGTTGTTTGATCCGTGATGTGCCTACTCATTCATGCTTGTTGTCATGCCTGCTACTGCTTAGAGTTGAGTCAGGTCTGATTCATCAGGGATGAATTGGAATGTGGTGAAAATGTCCTACTGTTGAGAGCTAAGTGTGTCAACACGATTTGGTAAAGGTAGCAGTGAGAGGCCATGTAGGAGTACATGGTGGGTTGTCTCATTGACACCGTCCTTAGGAACTGAGTTATGTGTTTGTGATCAATGAACAGTTACTACCACACATTGGGTTCCGGTAACTCGACCCCTCTCGGCTTATTAGTCGCCTCGATATCTGTCCACGAGTTGCAACTAGTTTCTGGTGTGTGTAGGATATGTGTTGGGGGCCGTGCGTAGCACTGACCCCAGGGGTGGGCTATGATGCGGTAGAGACATGAGGCACGGTGTACCGAGACGCCCGCTTGCTTCCTCGGGAACCCCGCTCTCATCGTTTGGGGCCATGAGCGAAACCCCGGCCGGATCTCCTTGTGGATGGAACCCGAATAGACGATGAACCTGGACTAGAGACTTGTGTGGTTAGTCAGGTCGTGGCCGACTCCCTCGCCAGGCTTCCGCTTGAAGGTTGCCGAGATACATGACGTGTACATGGTCATAAGTGGCGAGAGCATGTGTGAAGAAGTACACCCCTGCAGGGTTATAAATGATCTATTCGAATAGCCGCGTCCGCAGTAAAGGACCTCTGGGTTGCTTGTACAGTTCATAGACAAGTGAAAGTGGATACTCTAAAACGCGCAAGATAATCGTGAGTGCTATGGATGGCATTCTCGTAGGGAGACGGGAGCGGATCCATAGTGGTGTATTGATTGGTGAATATGTGGACTCGTGTGCGGCACCTCAAAAGAGTTACCAGCAGTCGTAGTACAGGAGAGCCACTGAGTCAAAGCTGGCTTGTTGCAGTTAAACTCCACCACCCCCTTTGTTGATACTGATGCATATGTAGCTAGTTCTGATGTAAGTCTTGCTGGGTACATTTGTACTCACGTTTGCTTAATTTATGTTTTTGCAGAGAGACTTCGATCTCACTAGTAGTTCTGCGTGGACTTCGACGTTTAGCTTGTTACCTCAGCTACGATCTTACTAGACTTCTCTCTTTTCAGATGTCTGTACTCAGACATGTTTATGCTTCCGCCTATGCTTGTTGCTTGTATGGCTTGAATGCTGGGTCATCGGACCCATGTTTCTAATATTTGACTCCTTGGAGCCTAATGAACAAATACTTTGAGTCATAGAGTTTTTTTGTGATGCCATGTTGTATTTGCACATATCGAGCATATTATGTGTAGGATTTTGAAATGCTTGGTATGTGTGGGATTCGACAACTTAGTTGTTTATTCTTGGTAGCCTCTCTTACCGGGAAATGTGTCCTTTTGCTTCCACTTAGCCATGGTAGCTTGCTACTGCTCCGAAAGACTTAGGCTGGCCGGCATGTGTCCTTCTTCGCTCCCTTGTCTATCCCTTCGGGGAAATGTCACGCGTTGTTCCTTTAAGTCCTTGTCGCTTGCTACGACTTGGGTTCATACGTTGATGACCGACACGTTCGTTGCTGGATCATGTATGCCTGTCCCTGTAGGTTAGCGCCAACTTGGGTTTATGACTAGTCATGTCGGCTCGGGGTTTTTTCATATGAATGCTAGCGACACTATCATAAACGTGCGCCAAAAGGTGCAAATAGCCCCGGGCCAGGTAAGGTGGCACCCGTGGGAATACCGTGCGTGAGGCCGCAAAGTGATATGATGGGTTTCATGCTAGATTGGTGTGACTTAGGATCGGGGTCCTGACAGCTTTGGTATCAGAGCCTGACTGCCTGTAGGATTACCTAGCCAAACTAGTCGAAGTTGAGTCTAGAAATGCTTTAGTTATATAAGGGAATTGATTGTGGAAGGGAACGTAAGGCTCTTTTTACTCCATTACCTTATGCCTTCTGATCTGAGTCATCCTCCTCTCTTCTACGGGGATTGAGAACTAGGCTTCTCATCTTTCTATCAGGATCGCGTGTTAGTAATCTGTAGGCTTATAGGATTGGTGGATCCAAGTCTCAGTTCAGTTCTAGTACTTCCGTGTGTTAATACTTGGTGTCGGAACCTTGATATTGTGATGTTGAGTGATTTTGCCACCATTTTGCAGGATGTCTCAAATATTTTTGAGAATTTACAGTCGTTATGCTGTCCGAGTCATCCGAGGTTTCGAAATAGTCTGATGCATTTGCAACTCCCTTCTTTCCGTTTCCGATGTTTCTTTGGGCCAGTTTAACCACACTAATTAGTGAGTTGAGGTACTCTGTTGCGTCGACATATATGTTGGAGCTATTATTATGACCCTAGGTGTCTTAGAGGATCACCTAGTAATGTAGCCATGTTTTGTGTTCCCAGTGTGATGATTCTGGCCATCATTCTCGAAAGCATCCCGTGATGCCACTTAGACAGTAGGCATTCTATTCCTGGGTTCTTGAACCCGAGATTCACCCTACTTACTTCATGTTGATAGTGTTTGCTAGTTCCTTTAGGATATTAGTAACCTTTGTGATAGTCATCAAGGTTCGTGGTATATCATTCTTCCAATACCATGAACCGTCATTGCAGGAATTCTCCTAAACCAAAAGATCACAATAAGAGTGCTCTTGATGAGTTCTCCATTATATCTGTGACTCTGCCAATCCTTCCTTTCTGCATGGGTTATCTGGAAGAAACTTGTCGGACTTGGTTCGACATACTAATCTATGCATTCACAACTCAGAAAGTTATATGTTCCTTGAGCTGTCCCTTCTCAGCTTGATTCTGACCATCATCTATCAATTGATAGTCAAGAGTATGTGTGCATTCGTGTTCATCGATGCCTATTATTCTTGTAGTCTGTCAAGCTGTCCTATTTCAGAATGACTAGGAGAAACAAACCCCAGTACCTCATCCATATCTAGGATTGGGTCAACGCAGTTGTATCCCGCAGATCAAAATGCCAATCCCGCTTTTGTTCTGTCCTACCTCGGAGTATCACCCTCTTTCATAACAAGAGTATCATGAGAATTACACACCCTCTTGTGAACTCTTGATGAAGTGATACTTCTCGCCATCATCATTCATTTCTTGGTCCTGTGTTGTTGCAAACGGAATGCCAACAAGTGAACTATGATATGTGAAATCAATACTCCTAGCAGCCTCGTTGCTTGGTAGTTAATGGACAATAATTCATTCTTAGTGTGTTGGTTATTGAGTCGTATTTCTAGGATAGATTGTGTTAGCTAGTCCATTTTCCTGGTGCACTCTTCGATCAATGAGTTTGGATTATGTTAATTCCTTGCTCTTTCGATCATATCGTCTTGCCCTAAAAAGCAAGATTGCTCCCGAGCTTAATAACATATCGGTGGTTCGTGATTTTTCCAATATCTTCTCGGAAGTATCACCAGGTTGTCCCCTGACTGTTATGTCTTGCTCATTATCAGGTTGGTTCTCTTATAAACCACCCCTTCTCTAAGAAACAGTGTTGGATATCCCTGAGGTAGTTGGTTAAGCTAAACAACAACTTGGAGAATTCAAAGATAAAGCTTTGCCTTACTTAGTTCATCACTAAGGGATATCTTGTTGTGTGTGTGTGTTGAAGTAAGATGCTATCTTCATCGATTGGTCCTCATGATCAGTTGTTGGACCTATTATCTTATCCAATCTTTGATTTGACTGTGGGCTATCATCAAATCAAATCAGAACCAACGATGTTCGTAATGTTGTCTTACTCGTGGTTGTTTCCTCGAGCATACACCATTATATCGTTTGTTCTGACCAATGCTATCACCTTGTTCACATAGTTGTGGAATTCCATTCTCATGGAAATCTGGATGAATTGTTGTTGAGCCCATCGGCAATATTTTATCTCCTCCATGATTCATGATGAACATTAAAGCTAGCATTGGAAACTTTGTAAGCATTGCCTTCATGTTCCGCTCATGAGGTATACGTTTGGATGAAAGAAGTGACTTCCTCTAATTCACGTGCACTTGATGTAAGTTGCCGCCATGAATACGAGAAATCTTGTTTTTGGTTTCTTTGGAATCATCCCAAGTTAGTCACGCATATGTGCTAAGTACTCTATGGTTTCATAGGTTGGCTGCCTCCACTCCATATGTGTTCCCTAGCACACCAAGCCACTGATTGATTTGCTCAAGGAAAAGGAGTTTGTTGTGTTAATTCTAGATCATGCACAAGACTTTGATATCCTCGATGATGGTTCCCAACTAGAACTCGATAGTGTTTGTTGTAAGACTTCTACGTGGTCATGCTTGTCTTGGACAGTGTGTTTACATGTATGTAGCAGAACCAGCTTATGTTTTGGAGCTTGCTATTATAGTTCATTTCCCAAGAATCTTGCAACGTTATCTTGTCGATTTGTGTTGCAATTCTTATTTTTCAGACATGTTGGGTCTGAAGTATCCTGTTACTAACCAGATCTGAATCTCAGGCAGATACAAATAAATGGATCCCTTCAAAGGGTGACCGTACTCCCGCGGCTGCCTCCGGAGACCCAAAGGCACCGGATATCTTAACGAACATGCTGCAACAAGCATCCATTTCAGAGGAACATCGTACCTTGATGGGTACGATGGTAAAAAAGGTCCTATCCGCAACGAGCGGATTGAATGAGGCCTTTGCAAGTCTGCTGAGAGGGTTGGAGGTTTGTACTGTAATATGTGCAATTGTGCTTTATTCAGCAAATACACCTGTGTATAGACAGTAGCCCCTGAGACTCAGGTTGGCTTCCCATAGGAAGCGAATGGAGGATCAAAAGAAATATCCGAGGAGTAATTTGATTAACTTTGAACACAAGCTGCTTCCCCCTGGCTACTTCCCAGACCGCGGATATTGCCGAGCTATAGCGGAAGGTTGATGTAGCCGGGGATGGCATCACATTAGTCAATATGCGTCTTGACGAGTCGCGAGGTATGTATTTGGAGCAGTCCCTGCGCATACATTTTTGTGATATAAGCATGATGCTGAAAGTTGTGCCTAGCTGCAGATGGGGCTGCCGCCGTTGAAATTCTTCAGGCAGAGCTAGCCCGGGCCAAGGAGCAGGCCTGGTGTAGTAATGCGGCTGCCGAGAATCCATCTGCTCAGCTAAAAGCTAAACGAGATGCTCGGCATCAAGACGAGGAGATGATATCCACGATGGCGCTCGAGCTAAAAAGTGCTGCTAGCCGGTGTGAACTCCTTGAGAAGGTGAATGAAGCCAAAACGGCTGAAATTCACAAGGCCCTACGAGAGGCGAGAGAAGCGCGGTCTGAATCCAGAGTAGCCCGTGAGGAGATCCGGCAAGCTAGGGAGATTGCAACTGGTAAGCCGTTTTTTCTACAGGCTAAGTTCGGCGATCCAAACTATGCTCAGCTTAACCAATTGTGGATCTCTCCGGACGAGTTTTTAGACTTGCCGAATAGTTCTTCCGATGCGGCGCAGTATTATCATGCGCGAGATGGGTACGCAATGGAAAATCTTTTATCGTCACAATTCGGCGCCTTGAAGCGCCCCCTGTTGCTGAATGAGCAGATGTCCTAGTGGGTCGAGCTTCATAGGATATCCGGTGCTGCCATGAAGAACGTCATAATCCGGTTATGGCCAACTGAGCCTGTTCCGAACAGTTACTTCGGCTTGGTGCAGCAGCTTGTTGACGCAGTGCCTCGTATCGACCCTGTGAAGCAATCGGTGTCTATCGAAGGTGCATGGATGGATTTTTCCCGAGTCAAGATGTTCTGGGGGAATATGAAGGCCATCGACGTTGCGGTGAAGAGTCCACCCAAGGGCAAGGACCGCCATGAACTGGAACATTATTTTGAAGATGTCCTTGTAGCCACCCGCTTGATAGAGGGTGAATTCTTGAAAGTTATAATGTTTGAGTGAAGTGTATGAGAATTGTACGGGACAATTTTATAGTAAATATATTGATGTATTTTGCTCGAAAGCTTGTGTTCCTCCTATGCGGCCGTTTTAATATAATCTGAAAGTTTTCCAGTCGTCAGCTTCAGCCCCCTTGTAGGAAGTACAGGGATGTTTGAAAAAACATCTGATCACTCTTGACCCAACGTCTCGGTCCATGAAGGAGGTGTCAATGCGGCGAACCAGGCAACCAGACTACAGGGCGTTAACACTTTCACTTAGCCATAGGAGTTTTACGGTGGGTCTACAACATAGCCCCTAGTATGCATGCATCTTACTCATACGATGCGTTTACAAAATTGAACCGAAAAGAGGTCCTTCGTGTGACATGAAGGAATCGCTAAAGATTCCAGTAAGTCATCGAGTGGTTGACCAGCTCTCGCCGCATCATGATAGTCAGTTTTCGGCTTTCTCTACTGAGGTGTGTCACCGGGTGAACCGGTAGCACAATCGCAGTAGTTCTCCCTTTACTACCCTAGCCGATAGAGCGAAACATAGGGTAGCAAGCACAGGAGCCGGGCAACCCAACTATTGAACCAAGACATGATTCGGAGCTGATGCATATATGGCCAAACTCGCGACGTCGAAGTACGCTATAAAAGTTGTTCGAACTTTGTTGGCAACCCATTTGTTCTCGTACCGAGCCCCCGGCAAGTTAAGTCGGGGTATATCTATGAAATGACCATAGGAGGCGTATTCATTTTGCGAAAAGACGCGAGTGATTAATTCAGTTAATTTGAACTGCGACCAGAGTGATATGCCAATGGTTACTTGATATACATAAGGGCCACGAGCTAGGCAATTTGATATGTCCTGGGTCGAAGGCAGAGGAAAAAGGCATGTTACAGGCTCGAAAAAAGAGTGCGGTCTACAAAAAGTCATTTTGGGCCTCCTGTCGCACGTGTATGCCGCCTGTCCTCAGCGAAGGGAATCCTTGAAGGGGGTAACCCCGTAGGTGAGTGTACGGATCCGAACTCCTATGGGGTTGGTAGTAGGTGTTTCCCCTTTGCGCCACCTACTTTTAAGAGATAATGAAACAAAAGAAAATAGGAAAGCGGTTAAAGAATGTTACCGAGTGCCTGCAGACTTGTTCGTATTGTGCTTCCATCAATGCCCATGGTATCTTGAGTGCTTAATTATGTATGTGGGTATAGTTTTAACGGGTATACGAGATGGGCAGCGGAAGCTGAACTGCTATTTCTGTTCTGGATTTGATCGATCTTCAGGGGGAAATTGCTTCCGCCCTCCGGCATTTATCTGGTGAGCCGCTCCGTTGTCCCTATTGCATGGTGGCCCATTTCCATTGTGTCTGGCGTTGAGCCCGCCGGCCTGCTTGAGGACCCAACAGCTTCCGTTGGTGTGATTAGCTGGTTTACTGGGGTGGCCATGAATCTGGCAGGGCCGGTCCAATATCCTTTCTAGTTTGGATGGTCCATCTCTATTTTCTTTGAATGCCTTTTTCCGTTGGCCAGGCTTGGGATTGCTAAATCCAGCGTTGACCGCTGTGTCACGTGATGTCATTGCGATTGTTGTGTATGCTTCGTCATGGCTTGCCATTGTCGTCTCGTATTTCCGAAGTGCCGGAGTCGCTGGCACTATTTCTTCTATGAGCGATCCAGTTGTCTTCTCCCGCTCAAAAGTGGGTTATTAGAGTGGACCTAGGTCCTTGTTGACCGAGGTGGCGTGCAAGACATTCATCCCGCACGCTATGTTTAAAGGCCGCAAGGGCCTCCGCGTCCGGACAATTGACGATTTGGTTCTTTTTAACAAGGAACCTAGTCCAGAGCTTCCTGGTTGACTCTCCGGCTGCTGGACAATGTTACTTAAGACATCGGCGTCTGGTGGCCGGACATATGTTCCTTGGAAATTGTTGCGAAAGGCGTCCTCCAAATCCTCCCAGCTGCCGATAGAATTTTCCGGCAGACTGTTTAACCAGTACCGAGCTGGTCCTTAGAGTTTTAGTGGTAGGTATTTGATGGCATGAAGGTCGTCTCCGCGGGCCATGTGGATATGGAGGAGGAAGTCCTTGATCCATGTCGCAGGATCCGTTGTTCCATCGTATGATTCGATATTCATTGTTTTGAACCCGTCAGGGAATTCATGCTCCATTACTTCATTTGTTAAGCAAAGAGGGTGTGTGGCACCTCTATGTTGGGCCACACTGCGACGTATCTCCGACAAAGTCCATTTGCGGTTTTCAGCCCAGGTGTGGCTAGGTTTGTCATGTCCGAATAGGTGGTCGTCGTCATGTGTCGAGGTATGTCCTTGTGATATGTAGATCGCTCTTGAGTGTCCTGCTTTGCTACTCAAGTCTTGTTGACGGTCGTATGTATAACCCCGAGCTGTTTTGTTCCTGCTTTTTCTGCGAGGTGGGGCGGGTTGGTGTTCGGCTTGAGTTGCCAATTTACCTGGGCCAAGTTGTGGTCGACCTGCCGTATTGTGCGATGATGGAACGGGCTCCAGCGCCTCATCGTCCCCCTGGGATAGAAATCTATGCTTTGGGTAGCTTTTGGCTGGTCCACTAAGGTTGTATTCTTTGGCGGCTAGGACTTCGGGCCATTTATCATTGAGCAGATCTTGGTCAGCTTGAAGCTGCTGCTGCTTCTTTTTCAGGCTCCTTGCCGTGGCTATTAGTTGGCGCTTGAAGCGCTCCTGCTCACGAGGTTCCTCAGGCACGATGAAATCCTCAATGCCGAGGCCCACCTCATCCTCAGAGAGTGGAAGGTAATTGTCGTCCTCCGAATCTTCGTGTGTGTCTTGTTTAGCAGGGCTAACTTGCCTATCTTCCCATGCACTATAACACCCACAATGCGGCTATATCTCCCACGTGTCGGGGCACGACTTAGAGGCATAGCCGCATGGTAGGCATGTCGCAAGAGGGGTAATCTTTACACATCCCATGTACTAAATAAGAAAGGGATAAAGAGTTGGCTTACAATCGCCACTTCACACAGTATATAAATATATCATACATCATCCAGAATACAATCAAGGTCCGACTACGGAACCAAAATAAAGAAAGACAACCCCAAATGCTAGATCCCCGATCGCCCCAACTGGGCTCCTCTACTGATCATCCGGAAAAGAAACATAGTAACGGCCAGAATCCTCGTCGAACTCCCACTTGAGTTCGTAGCGTCCCCTACACTGGCATCATCGGCACCTGCATATGTTTGGAAGTATCTGTGAGTCACGGGGACTCAACAATCCCACCCCCTCGCGATCAAGACTATTTAAGCTTAAGGGTAGGAAAGGGTAGTGAGGTGGAGCTGCAGCAAAGCACTAAGCATATATGGTGGCTAACTTACGCAAAAGAGAGCGAGAAGAGAAGAAAAGCACGGTCGAGAAAATAATATTGATCAAGAAGTGATCCTGAAGCTACTTACGTTCAAGCATAACACGAGAACGTGTTTTCTTCCCGGACTCCGCCAAAAAGAGACCATCACGGCTACACACACAGTTGATTCATTTTAATTAAGTTAAGTGTCAAGTTTTCTACAACCGGATATTAACAAATTCCCATCTGCCCATAACCGCGGGCACAGCTTTCGAAAGTTCACAACACTGCAGGGGTGTCCCAACTTAGCCCATCACAAGCTCTCACGGTCAACGAACGATATTCCTTCTCCCAGGAAGACCCGATCAGACTCGGAATCCCGGTTACAAGACATTTCGCCAAAGGTAAAACAAGACCAACAAAGCCACCAGAGTGTGCCGACAAATCCCGATGGGAGCTGCACATATCTCGTTCTCAAGGCACACCAGATGAGCCAGACGTCGGGTTGGCATAGACCCTGGTTTCCCAGGGGCGCCAGACATCGCCCAGTTTGGACCAACACTCAGAGGAGCACTGGCCCGGGGGTTTAAAATAAAGATGACCCTTGAGTCCGCGGAACCCAAGGGAAAAGGCTTAGGTGGAAAATGGTAAAATCAAGGTTGGGCCTTGCTGGAGGAGTTTTATTCAAAGCGAATTGTCAAGGGGTTCCCATTATCACCCAACCGTGTAAGGAACACAAAATCAAGGAACATAACACCGGTATGATGGAAACTAGGGCGACAAGAGTGGAACAAAACACCAGGCATAAGGCCGAGCCTTCCACCCTTTACCGAGTATATAGATGCATTAAAGTAACAAGATATAATAATGATATCCCAACAAATATCCATGTTCGAACAAGGAACAAACTCCAACTTCACCTGCAACTAGCAATGCTATAAGAGGGGCTGAGCAAAGTGGTAACATAGCCAAACAACGGTTTGCTAACAAAGGTGGGTTAGAGGCTTGACATGGAAATATGGGAGGCATGATATAGCAGGTGGTAGGTATCGCGGCATAGCAATAGAGCGAAGAACTAGCAAGCAAAGATAGAAGTGATTTCGAGGGTATGGTCATCTTGCCTGCAATGTTTTCAGAGTTGACGAAAGCTTGATCCTCGTAAGCGTACTCAACAGGTTCCTCAATCACGTACTCGTCTCCCGGCTCTACCCAAAGCAAGAACACAGGCAAAGGACCAACAATCAATCACGGTGCAATGTGCAAGCAACATGATGCAAAACATGGCATGCCATGCGGGATGTGATATGCAATGCATATGCGAGCTTCAGAAGGGAAATATTGGACCAAGCACCAACTTGGCAAACCAAGTGTGCCGCTGGAAATATGAGATGATTTCGGTCGAAAACGATATAAAGATCACCGGAATGGGATGCACGGTTTGCAAATGGCAAGCAAAACAAGAATGGCACAATTCTGCGATTAACAGCACGATGCCATCTATTATGCAACAAGAAACTAAGCTACTGCACTCCAACATATCAACAAGGCAAATGGCAGTGATCTACTCAAGATGCTTGACAAAACATGAACAGTAAGGTACGGCTAACGAACATAAGAGCAGGTTCAAACAAGCATGGCAAAAGTGCAAAAGATATACTAGCATGCCAGAAATTAACATCAGGAAGCCATGTTTAGAGCAAGCAAACAACATGCTACAGGAACATATCATAGCAAACAAACGGATGACATTAAACTACTAAATGCACAGAACAAACGTCCCTTACTTATCATGAGCCAAAAAGGCACAGAAGATATGATGGCACCCATGTAAACGAAGAAAGTTTTATTAACAGCTACAGACATGGCAGAAAACTGAGCATGGCATAAACAGAGTTATGAAGGCATCTTTGCAAGCTCGATTCACTCACCACAAGGCATTGCATGACAAGACAAACATACCTACAGCAAGATGACATGTTAAAGAAGCTAACAATGGAAAGAGCAAGTTCACAGCATGCATGGATCAACTACAACATCCATGGCAACATTGATTAACATGTAAACAACCTGCGAGGAACATTTTATAGCAAAGGTAGGTCAAGATTAAGACATGCTAGGTCACTCCATAATTACAAACAGGGACATGGATGGATATATAATAACCATATGTCCAAAACATCTCACTATAGCATCATGTTTACATGGCATAAAAGTATCAGCAGAACAAGGACTAAGCAAAATCCTAATTCCCTGAAATCAGCAATATCACGAAGACTACTTTGCATGCTTGTGCTAGTCACCACATTGATCACAAAAATACATGGCAAACAAACCTGTAAAGATGGCATGGCATAGATCAAAACACATGTAGAGCTCATGTTCATATGAAGCACCCAACAAATGTGACAAAACATCATACTCTGCTAAGTAACATGAGCTAAAATTTTATAGCACTCTTGCATCAGCGATTTGGGCATCAAGATGGCATAAAACAAGCATGGCACAATGGAATGAAATGGAGCATCTCCCAATGAATATTTTGATATATCATATGCATCAATCGGAGCTACGGTCATGGAGTTATGATGCAAGGAATAGAGGCATAAAAATATGAGAGAGGGATAGGACTTAGTAAAAAATCGACCTCGGGTGAGCAGATCTAGGGTTTCCAAGGTCAACGGCGACGCGGGCGACTACTCCGGCGATGTGGCAGTGGGGTGGCACCGGAGGGTGGTCGGGGAGGTCGGGGCCGGGTGGATCCGGATGTGGCTCGCCGGATCCGGCCGGTCTCCGACGAAGGCGGCGCGGGGGAATGCGGGGCAGGGCAGAGAGGCGCACGGCCAGGGCGCGAGCACCGTGGGGCGGCGAGCGGCGGCGCCAAACAGGGCGTCACCGGTGCTGGGCGGCGCGCGGGCTCGCCGCCGGAGCGGCGGCAGGATGCCCCGCGGTGGCGCGGGCGGAGCACGGGCGGCAGGGAGGCAGAAGGACGGCGGAGGAGCGGGCCCGCGGGGGCCGGCTGCGGGCCTCGGCAGGCCGGTGCGGCGGAGGGCGGTGGTCGGACACGTGTTTGGCTCCGATTGGCTGCGGGCGGCGGCGCGGGCGTGTCCGGCGGGAGCGGACACGTCCGGCGGCGGAGAGGGAGCGGGGCTAGGGTTTGTCTGCACGAAAAAAGGAGGGGATCACATATATATATATATATATATATATATATATATATAACTAGGAGGAGGTAGGAGTGTCCAAATGAGGTGTAGTTTTTGCCCACGCGATTGTGATCCGACGGCGGAGGACAGGGAATAGGTTTGGATGGGTTATTGGGCCGTTTTGGAGGGGTGTTGGGCTGCAACACACAAGAGGCCTTTCCGGTTACCCGGTTAACCGTTGGAGTATCAAACGGACTACAAATGGCACGAAATTTGATAGGCGGTCTACCGGTAGTGTACCAAGGCCGCTTGGCAAATCTCGGTCCATTCCGAGAATGTTTAACACCCACTCACGAAAAGAGACAAAAAGGGGGATGTCGGTGCATGTAGAAGTGTCGGATTGCAAAACGGACGACGGGGAAATGCTCGGATGCATGAAACGAACACGTATGCAAAAGAGATACACATGATGACATCATATGAAGTGCATGACATGAACTAAATGGAAAACACAGGCAAAAACCCCACCACGAAGGGAATCTCATAACTTAGAGCCGAAAATGGCAGAGTCGGAGTACAAATATGGCAAGTTACATTCGGGGTGTTACATGCATCTTGTTCATTAGTTGTATCCACGGGGTCTTCGTTGTTATCGGCATCATTGTCTGTGCCGTCGATATTCTCGGAGTTGTAATCCAGTGTATCGGTTGAATCCTCGATTGTGGCTATGAAGTGGGTGGTGGGTGGGGAGCGCAATTCTCCACCATCAGCCCCTAGTTCGAGCCGGATATAGTTCGGCTGAGAGTCCTCCGCCAAGGACAGGTTTTTAATGAGTTTAGCACATCGCCCAAAGGCGAGTGCTGGATGATGTCTGCGGTGCTGAATTTGAAGATCGATAAACGATCAAGCTCGGCATCCGCGGGCTCACGCGGTTCGGAACCTACGGCCGAAGACGATTCCGGCGTTCCGGTGGCATAGGCATCATGTGAGACCAGGTCCATGTGCAGCTCCAACGCCGTGGAATCTGCGGCCTCCGAGGTGGGGTTCATCCTCCTGTTTTTGGACGGCGCAGCCTGCTCCGGCTCTAGGGCCAAAGTGGTTACAGGAGCGATCTCTTGGATGCGGCCCGATGACAGGTTTAGGTCATGATCATCGAGGTCACTGGGAGCGGCCACCGCGGTATCGAATCAGGCGAAGATCAAGTCTCCACGGATGTCCGCGAAGTAGTTCAAGCTCCCAAATCCGACTTCTTGGCCAGGGGCGCAGCTTTTGATCTGCTCCAGATGGCCAAACGAGTTGGCCCGCAGTGCGAAGCCGCTGAATACGAAGATCTGCCCGGGGAGGAAAGTTTCTCCCACGACAGCGTCATCATTGACGATTGAAGGGGCTATCAAAACTTTCAGCGATAGCATAGAGGAACTCTCAATGAAAGCACCAACGTCAGTGTCAAAACCAGTGGATCTCGGGTAGGGGGTCCCGAACTGTGCATCTAAGGTTGATGGTAATAGGAGACAGGGGACACGATGTTTACCCAGGTTCGGGCCCTCTCTATGGATGTAATACCCTACTTCCTACTTGATTGATATTTATGAATATGAGTATTACAAGAGTTGATCTACCACGAGATCGTAATGGCTAAACCCTAGAAGTCTAGCCTGTATGACTAAGGTATTGAGTATATCCTTTCCGGACTACACCCTCCGGTTTATATAGACACTGGGGGGTCTAGGGTTACACAGAGTCGGTTACAAAGAAGGGAATCTACATATTCCGTCGTCAAGCTTTCCTTCCATGCCAAGGAGAGTCCCATCCGTACACGGGTGTAGTCTTCGGTCTTCGTATCTTCACAGCCCATTAGTCCAGACCACAGATAACAGGCCGGACGCCCGAGGACCCCTTAGTCCAGGACTCCCTCAGCCTCCGCCCTCGTCTTCCTCCTCGAGCACCCAAGATCATCATCGTGGTTTCGTCGCCTCCAAGCCGTCCCCAAGCCCGCTGAGCTGCTTGTCTAATATGCCGTGAGATCCTCTCTGTTTCCCCTCCACCCCCTTGCTCAAGTCCGTGCTACAACATCTGCCTCGCGAGCTCCCGCGCCACCGCCCGTCATTGTTGTTGCACACGTAGTCTTCGAGCTCCTCCGCTTGTGGTCGTGACCCTGGCGTGTTCCTGGTGATCCCAGGAACCTGTGGAGCCCCTCAACTGCTCTTGCTGTGCCCCATAGCACCGCGGCCGTTGAACCCATGCTTCGGCCGCCGCCAAACCTCGACGCCGGCATAGTTCCCGGCCACACCAGCTCCAACCAGTGGCACCACTAGATGCGGCGCACTCCTAGGAGTGGAGCAAGCCTAGCCGCACGTCGAACCATCACTGGATGGCGATTTCTGAAGATCTCCGCCACGGTTTGTGTCACCGGCGGCTAAATGTCGGCGGGTTGATGTGGCTATGTTGTTAACTGCTAATGACCCCGCTAATTAACCCCCTCTCTCACTGACATATGGGCCCCATGCCCTAATTAACCCTGGTATTTATTCCATGTTTAGTTTAGATTAAACCAGCCGGCCCCACATGTTAGTTGACCATGCCATGTCAACGTTGACCTAGCCCCACCGGTCAGCCCATGTTCCTACCGTATTACACTGACGTGCGGGCCCCACAGGTCAGGTTTGACTTGGAATGCCCTGTTGACTTGATGATGTCACACCAACGTCACGCTGACGCGGTTAATCATTTTCTAGATTAGAAAATAATCCAGGAAATTTTAGAAAATAACCTAAACTTTGAAAAATTCATAGAAAATAATCTGTAACTCCAAATTAAATAATTTATATATGAAAAATTATCAGGAAAATCCAAAGAATCGGTTTATGGAATTTCCATATATGTTAGAACAACTTTTTGCTACTGTTTAGGGAAAATCAAATAAATGGCATTTGCATATCGACATACGGAGTTTGAATTTGAATCTTGGATTAAAACCAACTTCATTTAAATTGTTGCTAGTTGCATTGGCTCTCAGTTGCATTACATTGATTGTGTTCCTTCTCTGTTGTCGGTATTTGTCGCCTCTCAGTAGACGTGGTACCGAGGATTAGATCAGTGACACCGATGAAGAACTATACTATCTTCAGAAGTGTCAGGCAAGCAAAACCCCCTTGTTCATTCCGATACAATCCCACTCTCTCGCTTCTGCTCTCTTTAACTACATTAGGACAACAACGCTTCAATTGTTACATGCTGCGGTAGTTGAACCCCTTTCCTCTGCATGACCTGTCATTGCCATAGTAAATAGATGAAACCCACTAGCATGAGTAGGAGTTGTTTGAGCCCTGATGTGCCTACTCATTCATACTTGTGCTATGCTTGCTACTGCTTAGAGTTGAGTCAGGACTGATTCATCGGGGATGAATTGGACTGTGGTGAACATGTCCTATTGTTGACAGCTAAGTGTGTGAACACGATTTGGTAAAGGTAGTGGTGAGAGGCCATGTAGGAGTACATGGTGGGTTGTCTCATTGAAACTGTCCTCAGGAACTGAGTTCTGTGTTTGTGATCCATGAATAGTTACTACCACACATTGGGTTCCAGTAACTCGACCCCTCTCGGCTTATTAATCGCCTCGATCTTTGTCCAGGAGTTGCAACTAGTTTCTGGTGTTTGTAGGATATGTGTTGGGGGCCGTGCGTAGTGCTGACCCCAAGGGTGGGCTATGATGCGGTAGAGACACAAGGCATAGTGTACCAAGATGCTCGTTTGGTGCCTCGGGAACCCTGCTCTCATCGTTTGAGGCCGTGAGCGAAACCACGGCCGGATCTCCTTGCGGATGGAACCCGAATAGGCGATAAACCTGGACTAGCACTACAGAAAAAGACACATCTGTGACATTTTGGGTCGAACGCAATTTTTTCTGTCATACTTCTGACACTTCTATGACAATAATTGTGACAAAACACGGAATCATCATAGATGTGGTGGGGTCCTACTTCTATGATAAAAAATCATGACATAAAATGGGCTTTTCGTCCTGAGCGGGCCGGAGGTGCAGCTGCATGACATTCTTTGGGCCATCCATGATGGAAAAAACCATGGTAGAAGCAAGGGCGAGGAAAATATTAGGGTGTTCCCGGTTACGGTGGGTGGTCGGGGCTGAGCGATGCACGTTTCTCTCGTACACGCACGTGTTGTGGGTGCGAGGCGTTGGGCTCTAACTGAACCCGAGCGAGGCGTTGCGCTCTAACTGAACCCGAGCGATTGCACTGCAACCTATGCGTTACTGAATCCGAGCGATCGATCGATGGCTGTTAACTGAACCCGATCAAGAGATCCCTTCGCTACTACTGCTAACTGAAGCCGATCCATCCTGCCTATGGATGAACAGTGAGCGTTGCTGGGGGGGGGTTTGGATGAATAGTTCCCGGTGGGGGTGGATGAACAGGACCCCGTGGTGTTGCCTCTGGATGAACAGGACCCATATCGATCTAGCCGGTTGGTGCTAGATGAACAGGACCCCGTGGAGGGCTGGATGAACAGGACCACCCTGTGGAGAGCAGAATGAACAGTAGACGGTGGAGGGCTGGATGAATAGTAGCCCGTGGAGGGGTGGTTGAATAGGAGCCCGCGGAGAGGGCTGGTTGAACAATAGCTGGTGGAGTTGCACGCGATGGAGGCTAGATGAACAGGAGCCCGTGGATGAACAGTCGCAGGTGGAGGCTGGAGGAGGTCGACGATGGATGAATAGTAGCCCGTGGAGGATGGAGGGGGTCGACGGTGGAGATGAATAGTATCCCGTGGAGTCTCGTTTTGTGGTACGCCACACCCCTCCCGATGAACAGGACCCCTGTTTCGACCGTAGCGCTCCAATACAAGTCCGTTTCCTCCATTTTGCGGTACGCCACACCCCTCCCGATCAACATGACCCTCGTTTCGACCATAGGAGGTCTGTTTCCTCTGTTTTGCGGTACGCCAGACCCCTCCTGATAAACAGGATCCTGTTTTGACCGTGGCTGGTCGAACACAAGGCCGTTTCCTCCATTCTGCAGTACGCCAGGCCTCGCTTCCATCGGCTGTTCCATCCAAGCCCTCCCGATGAACACGACGATGCATTTCGTTCCGACACAGCCGGTTGTCTCCCCATGAACACGATGACGATGCTGTTTCTCCGTTCCGACCCAGCCATGGCCGTACGTACGCGCAAGTAGGCGTTCGAGATCCCGCCCGTATGTACGTACGTGGCCGTATTTACTTTCTTGCACCCTGGCCGCTGTACGTGCATGTACATGCTACATGCGCGCCTCTCCTACAACACATGCGGGCTCTACATCGACCAGTATGTACGTACACGTTCACGACCAGAATGACAACACTATGTACGCTTTGACCAGGTGGGTCTCGACTGTCACGCACTTCCTTGCGTGCGAAGATGTAGCTGGTGGGTCCCAGTAGTCCGGGGGGCGAATCGTTTTTTTGCCCAGACGCACTTCCTTGCGTGCGAAGATGTAGCTGGTGGGTCCCAGCAGTCAGGGGGAAACATTTTTTTGCGATATACGATGGCCCGTCCGGTGCATCCCCGCTGTCAGGTGGAGGAACAATTATTTTGCGCGTAATAAGGAGGCACTTCCTTGCTGCGGCCGTGGACCCAGCTGTCAGCCTCTCAATGTACACTCCAGGTCCGATGGAAGCCGTTCCTTGACCACGTTGACCAGGCCGTGCCGAGAGCACCAGGGCGGTGGACGACGGCGAGGCCTAGGAAGGGGATGCGTAGAGCCGGGGAAGACGCGACAGTTGATGCCCATGCGTAGAGGAGTATGAGGGTTCACTGGTTCGCTGCGGTGTGAGGCTACCGTCGCCGCAGAATAACAAGGGGTGTCGGTGAGTAGAGGGATGGCCTGGCCAGCGGTGGGAATAGTAGGGGCGGTGAGGCCTCCGCGGCAGCACAGTCGGCCACGGGAGGCAGGAGCATGTGGCACGACCGACGCTGCTTTGGGCGGCTGGAGCAGGAAGACCAGAGGTTGAAGAAGCACTACGGCCATTGGATGGACATCGTATGGTTACTAGAGCTAGAATCGTTCATATTGACTAAGTTGACAAAGCACTCCGTCCCCGTCAACTTAGTAGGCCCACAAGTCAGCCTCCCACCAAGGTGGGTTCCAACCAGCAGGGGGAGTATTCATTTTTTGTGCGTAATAAGGAGGCACTTCCGGTGGGTCCGAGCTGACAGCGGGGGGAACGTTCTTTTCTCGAAATACAGTGGCCCGTTTGGTTGGTCCCAGCAGTCAGGGGGAAACATTTTTTCGCCAAATACGGTGGCCCGTCCGGTGCGTCCTTGCTGTCAGGTGGAGGAATAATTATTTTCCGCATAATAAGGAGGCACTTCCTTGCGACTGCCGTGGACCCAGCTGTCAGCCTCTCCACAACAGTACTCTTCCGATGGAAGTCGTTCCTTGACCATGTTGACCACAGCTCACCGCGAGCACCAGGGCAATGGACGATGGCGAGGCCTAGGAAGGGGACGACGCAGAGCCGGGGAAGACGCGGCAATGGATGCCCATGCGGAGAGGAGTACGAGGGTTCACTGGTTCGGCTGCGGTGTGAGGCTGCCATCACCGCAGAATAACAGGGGGTGTGGGTGATTAGAGGGATGCCCTGGCGAGCAGTTGGAGTAGTAGGGGGCGGTGAGGCCTACACGGGAGGCGGGAGCAGGCGTTCCCGCCGGCGCTGTATTTGGCGGCTGGAGCAAGAAGATCAGAGATTGAAGATACACGACGACCGTTGGATTGACATCCAATGATTACGTCTGCTAGAATCCTTTGTTGACGTATATAATAACTAAAAAAATCTTGTATACATGTCAACTTAAAAGTCCCATAAGTCAAACCATTCCCTCTTTTTTAATAATTTATATATAGCTCATTGCGACTTCTTATGCAATTCATTGCAGCCCGTTTTTTGGGTTGGCCAGGGCCGATTTCGCATATTTCTGTGGGTTCCACACTATTTTTAATACCGAAATGCTGAGCCAGATTTAAAGTACTTTGAAGATATATTTAAATTAGGTTAATGCCCAGTGAAATAGGAATCTAAAAATGTGAAAAAAAATTCAGAAATTATAAAGTAATTGCCAATTTGTCACCTGTTTTAATATTTACAACCAATTTCATATTACTTTCAAGATTTGCAGGCGTGTTGAAAGAGTTGCAGCCCATCAGGGCGTAGAAAAATAAATAGGCCTCGATTGGGTATTCTTCAAAAAAATTAAACTGGGCTCATTTTCACAAAGAAAAAATAGTTGGGCTGATCACATGGTGAACATAAAATATAAGCCTGGGCTAGACAGGCTACAACCCAGTTCAAACCCTGCTTCGTCTCAACAATAACAAAGAAAATATTGCTCGAGCAGCTATATCCTAGGTGTTAGCCGATCTTGTGTTGTTCTCTTGTCTATTGACTATATACGCTCACAATGTCGTGGGTCCCAGATGTCAGGAAAACACTAGGAGGAAGCATTTTATTTTTCCTTACGCTGACATGGTGGGCCCATATTGTGATCCTCTCCACGTGCTTCTGCCGAGTCGTGTTGTTTGTTGACCATGTTGACAACACGACCCGCAGCGAGCGCACCAAAGTGCGTGGAGGACGACGGTGTAACACCCACAATGCGGCTATATCTCCCACGTGTCGGGGCACGAATTAGAGGCATAGCCGCATGGTAGCCTTGTCACAAGAGGGGTAATCTTCACACATCCCATGTACCGAATAAGAAAGGGATGTGTGAAGATTACCCCTCTTGCGACAAGCCTACCATGCGGCTATGCCTCTAAGTCGTGCCACGACACATGGGAGATATAGTCGCAATGTGGGTCTTACAAGTTGGAATCAGAGCCTTCCCCGACTTAGGAGCCCCTGCTTGATCGAATCGCTGACGTTGTTGAGTCTAGAACAAAATGTTTTGAGTCTTAGGATTACATATATCGGAGAGTAGGATTCTTTTTACTCCTCAGTCCCTTCGTCGCTCTGGTGAGGCCTCCTGGCGTAGAAGTTTGACTCTCCTCTCCTCAAATTTCACGAATTGTTTTTAGGATCACGCGGGTATCTTGGAATTATTCCGATAGTCTTGTGACAAGAACATTGTTCTTGGTGCCTCCTGACATTTAGGGGTTGTGGCAGTGTCCCGTGGAGTTGAGCTCCGAGGTGTTGTCGTCACAATTTTATCGTTGCAGTTCTGGAATACCTGAGTTCCCGACATCGAAAACCTCTTTTGTGCAGTTGTTGGTGAGATAACCTCGACGCCACCCAGTACTAGGGCAAGAGTTCGGGAGTATTGCCATAACTCGTATAATGGATGCTTTTTGAAGGTTGAGGTACATGATATCCGAAGGTTGCTTGGTTATCTGTTGAAGGATGGATACAGCTGGATGTAGGGATTGTTAGTTTGGGTGAGATATTATGCTTCCCCTGTATCCCCAACACCTGATTTGATAACCAGAAAGTTTCAGGAGTTTATAAGTGGGAATTCAAGTAGCTCCTGGAATATCTTTCCAACAGACACATGATACGATATGGGATCTATCATATTTTTGTTCCGGCTTGTTCCGCAAGCCAATCCTTTTTTTGTTTTAAGTTGTGGTATTCAAGTTGCTTCGAAGTCAAGTGTTGATTCCATACCTTTTTTCCAAGCAGTGTTCTCATATTTCTATGTGAATACTAATCCTTCATGATAATCGAGATTGTCATGTTAATCCTTTTCAACCGGCGTGTTTCTCTTCAAGTGGACCCGATCTTTTTTCCCTTTTGCAAGATCCAATCTCAGTTTCCTCATCGGTGTTTGTTTCATTTGTCCCAAGTTGTCTTTGTTTCAAGCAATTTAATTCAACCGACGCAAGCTCTCTTTTAAATCGTTCAACGGTGTTTCTTTTGAGTGGGCCCTAACCCATAGGTCTTTTCCCAGGATCTTACCTGACTCTTCTAATTTTTCCGGAGTTACTCTTAAATTCTTTTCAAAGTTTGACGTAAGAATGAATTATCATCACTCATATGTACTTCTTCAAGATCTTTCAAATTCTTTGCGTCGTGGGCTCAATATTTCTATTCTTCATTTCGTAGTGCCTCAATAATTCATGGTGGCGTATCTCATCGTCATTCTCAGATTCTGAAGACCGGGGATGAGTTTCCTCCAAATCATATTCATTCTCTTGATAATTCATGGTTCTAGCTTCGTGCCATCCTCGCAATTATTCTCGATTATGAGATATTCTTTTCACCCATCTGAAGCAATTCGGGAATGTTTTCATTTTGATTCTCCGGAGCCCATCATCTCAGAATTATTCATTCCAGATTTCAGCTCTCGTTCTCTAAATCTTACATGTGCATCATTCAAGTATTCTCTAATCAGCTTGTGATTTATTCGGTCTGATGTATCTAAATCCCCTCACGTATCTTCATTCCTTTTCCAATTATTCCTGGTGAAATAAGGGTGGTTCGTTGAAGTCCTTCTCAAGTTTACGCTATATCTATCTTAATCCTTTCTATGAGAATATGTAGCATGCCAAATCCGCTGCTTTTCGTAAATTTAATTGGTTAAGGATACGCATAACGTAATTCTTATTATTGTTTCATCCAAGTGATCTAGTTTCTTCATTCCAGAGTTGTTCCTCACGTCACATTTCTTGGTTCGAGATGCTTCATCTTTTCTTTCTCGGAGTTCCAATCTCTTTCAATTATATCATTTCAAAGCTCCATCTAATCATTGCAAGGCTTCAATCATATTCTTTTCATCCTTAACTTCTTTTTGATCATTCTTTTATTACCGGAGTTCTTCATGGAGGCTACATGGTGGTTCGTCAAGGATTCTTTTCATTCTTCATTTGTTCTTCAAGATATCTCTCAAAGTTATGATCTGCCAAGCTATACTCAAAATTAAATAGGGTGCTCAACACATGTTTTCTTTTGAGGAGTTAAAGTATTCTTCATCGTGCATTCCAAAGTGCACTTCTTCCTACATTATCTTTTGAGGTGGTGTTATGTCATTTGTGACAATTTACCTCATGTTTCATGATTCAAAAGTTGTGAGGAATGAGATATTTAAACCCATCATTTTCTTCCTTGGAGTTATCTTGGTATAGATTTCACCTAAAGATTTCCCTAAGAATTGTTTCCATTTATGGTGCTTATAAATTAACCAAGTTCTTCATTTATCCTCCTGGTGAAATAAGTTTCTCGTCTCTCCAATCTATTATTTCCGTTAGTGGCAGAATTTCGCCTCAATTTTGAGATGCTTTCCATAAGCCCACTATAAGATTTTTTGTTTCATTGTCGGTTTTCCAACAATTCCGTTATAACCTTCTTGGGACGGTGCTCTCCAAGCTCATTTGTGGCAGAAGTTGGCATTTTCTTCTACATTCTTTTATTCCAATGAGCTATCTTCTATTCTTTCTTCCAGAGGCATTGTGATGTTGCTCTCTTCACTCATCATCTCGGATTGTCAGGACCATTTTCTTTTTGTGCTTATCCGTTTAAACGGAGTGTCGTGCCCTCTTTTCAAGTTCTTCTCATCTTCTCAAGTTATACCTCCCTTCTCAACCGGAGTGCTGTCTAAAATCTTTCTTACCCATTGTGCCATCTTTCAGTAGTTCTGGAGGCGATGTGTTGTTGATTTCATCAAGTATCATCCAATCTTCCTAAGTTTATGTTCAATTCCTTCCATTTATAATCGGAGTGCTGACCAAATTATACAATTCTTATTCCTTCTCTATCTTGTTTTAACCGGAGTGTTGTGTCTATCATTCCTCTTCTAACCGGAGTCTCATCCAAGTGCTTTCATTTTGCCAAGTTCTTATTATTGCCTTCCATTTCCAACCAGAGTGTTCTCATAATTGATCTTTACCGTTCCGTGTACATCTCGTTTCAACCGTAGTGCTTGCATGTACTTATTGTCCATTGCAACCTTTTTCTTCTGTCTTTCAACCTACAAGGTTCTAGTAATGTTCCTTGTTCCTCTTTTCTAACGAAGTGTTTTCAACTTCATTCATATCCGTTGTATTCTTTCTTTCAAGTTTTCAACATCTCAAGGTTCTTTGGTTTCACTCGTTTGTCAAAGAAGCAAATTTGTTTTACCTGTTCATCTTTCATTTTCTCTCCGGTGCCATCCCAGATCTAGGGACGAGATCCTCTCGTAGTGGTGGAGTGTTGTGACGCCCCGAGACCATTGTGCCAGGTGTCTTCTAGTTATTCGCTGTTGTTGTCTTGTCATTCGCTTGCGTGTTGCATCTTGCCATGTCATCATATGCATTGCATCATCATCTTTTTAAAACTTGCATCCGTCCCGGTCTCCAAGTTCTTTCCGTTGTCCGTTCTGAGCCCAGACACTTGCACGCGCCCGCGACACCTCCGAAATAGTATTTTATGAGTGGCCGGAAAATGTTCTCGGATTGGGTTGAAAGTTGGTGTGCAGACTTATTATAGTGTAGGTAGGCCGCCTGCCAAGTTTAAGGAATTCAGAGTCCATTTGACGCCCCAATGGATAACTATAGCGGCAGTATAGCCGATCTATCGTCGGACGTTTCGGTCTCCGAAACAGTCGCTGGGCCTCCTCTCTTCTCTTCTCTCAACCCACTACCATTCACTTGCAGCCCACTTAGTTTCCCCCTCTGTCCGGAGCCGCACGATCGCGATCGGAGGGCTCCCGAAGCCCCCAAATCCCCCTAACCTAGTCCATGTGTCTATATAAAGACCACCCCTTCCAGATTTGGCAGCTTAACCCCTACCCCTACCTCTAGCCTCCCCCTCCTCAGATTCCGCGCCGCTACAGCCCCTCTCCTCCACTTGGCGCAGCCGCCGGCGCACCCCGGACAATCCCGTGGCTCCACCTCACCCCTCTAGCGCCCCCATCTGCCCGCGGCCCACTCAAGCATGTGGCGGGCCCGCTCGAGCCAATCCGGGGCACGAGCGCCGCCCACGCTCGCCGCCCGTCCTGTCTCCCTGCTCCAGCCCCGCCGCCTGGGAGCCCCGACCTCGGCTCCGCACCTTCTCACCGGAGTACGTCGCCAGGTCACCGTCGTTGTCGTTGCTTTGCCTCGTTTCCCCTCTTCTTCCCTATCCTCACGAGCTCCCTTCTCCCTTTTGTCTCCAGGAGCTCGCCACCATCGTCCTGCAGGTCCGCCGGCACACGCATCGCTGCGCCGGCGCTCGTTCCCGCCGTCCCCATGCCAGATCTGGTGAGCCGCCGCCTCGATCCGCCGCCCCCGCGTCCATCCCCACCGCCTGCCGGACCGGACCGCCCCGCCGCCGGAACGCCACCCTACCACCGGTAGTCGCCGTGCCCGCCTACACGCGTGTGTGCGTGCGAGCACACGCGCGCCCCCCGCACGTGGGCCTCGGCCCACCGCTCGCGTTGACCGCGCCTCCAAGGCCTACCCTGCCTCCCTGCGCCAGGCTCAGCGCTCCGCCAGGCCGGCGTGCCTCTACCTCCTCTACCGAGCTGGGCCAAGGGCCACTGGGTGAGGCCACCCCCAGCGCCCCACCTTTTTTTCTTGCTGTTGGGCCAGTTCAAGTTTCGGCCTATTTAGGTTTTTTTTAGATCTACGAATTTAGTTATTTTTCCAGAGTACATAGTTTTACAGAATAGCCCTTGCACTTCATGCATATAATAACTCATAATCCATGCATCGGTTTAAAAGGATTTATATATGAAATATGACTAGAATTTCATCTAGTTTCATAATATCCAACTTTCATGCATGTTTGAAATGTTTAAACTGTTGTTTGCATTAATTTGCTTAAATGCCATGCTAAAATGATTTATTTCATAACTAAATAACTGTAGCTCGGTTTTAAATAAACTTTATATGTAAATGGGGTGGAAAATGCCTAGTTTAACATGGTGCATTCATCTTGTATGTTTAACAACTCTAAAATATGGTTTAGGGCAGAACAGTACCAAATCCATAATTTGCATATGGGCATTCTCCGGACTTGTTGTTTGTTGTTCCGGCCTCATTTAAACTTGCCTAGTTAAGTAGTTTTATTATGCTTCACCCCTTGCCATGCTAACCAACATTAATTTTGTTGAGTACTTAAACGGGAGAGAACTAAATAATTGTTGCGTTGTTTCGTCCAAATGCAACTCGTTGCATATTGAGCTCCACTTAACGTGTAGTTTTGCTTGTGCACTTTGCCATGCCATGCCTCATTAAACCGGACATGCTTCATACTTGGTTGTGCATCATGCCATGGTTATGTGATGGTTGTTTACTATGTTGTTTGCTTCTTTCTGGTGTTGCTTCTTTGAGTTAGTTCCGATAACGTCGCGATTGTGAGGATCCGTTCGACTACGTCCGTTTGTCTTCTTCATGGACTCATTCTTCTTACTTGCGGGATCTCAGGCAAGATGACCATACCCTCAAAATCACTTCTATCCTTGCTTGCTGGTTGTTCTCTCTATCGCTATGTCGTGCTACCTACCACTTGTTAAATCATGCCTCCCATATTGCCATGTCAAGCCTCTAACCCACCTTCCTAGCAAACCGTTGTTTGGCTATGTTACCGCTTTTGCTCAGCCCCTCTTATAGCATTGTTAGTTGTAGGTGAAGCTGAAGTTTTTTCCATGTTGGAACATGGATATGTTGAGATATCACAATATCTCTTATTTAATTAATGCATCCATATACTTGGTAATGGGTGGAAGGCTCGGCCTTATGCCTGGTGTTTTGTTCCACTCTTGCCGCCCCAGTTTCCGTCATACCGGTATTATGTTCCTTGTTTTTGCGTTCCTTACGCGGTTGGGTGTTATGGGAACCCCTTGACAGTTTGCTTTGAATAAAACTCCTCCAGCACGGCCCAACCTTGGTTTTACATTTTCCTAACAACCTATTACCCTTCCCTTGGGTCGGCCAACCCGAGGGTCATCTTATTTTAAACCCCCCCCCCCCCAGGCCAGTGCTTCTCTAAGTGTTGGTCTGAACTAGTCCTTTGCAGTGCCACCTCGGGGAAACTTGAGGGCTGGTTTTAGTTGTACGGAGTGCTCGTCCGGTGTTGCCCTGAGAACGCCATATGTGCAGCTCCTATCGGGATTGTCGGCACATCGGGCGGTCTTGCTGGTCTTGTTTTACCATTGTCGAAATGTCTTGTAACCGGGGTTCCGAGACTGATCGGGTCTTCCCCGGAGAAGAAATATCCTTCGTTGACCGTGAGATCTTGTGATGGGCTAAGTTGGGACACCCATGCAGGGTTTGAACTTTCGAAAGCCGTGCGCGTAGTTATGTGGCAGATGGGAATTTGTTAATATCCGGTTGTAGAGAACTTGACACTTGACTTAATTAAAATGCATCAACCGTGTGTGTAGCCGTGATGGTCTCTTTTCGGCGGAGTGCGGGAAGTGAACACGGTCTTGTGTTATGGTTGTGCATAAGTAGTTTCAGGATCACTTCTTGCTTCACGACCGTTGCATTGCTTCTCTTCTCGCTCTTATTTGCGTATGTCAGCCATCATATATGCTTAGTGCTTGCTGCAGCTGCACCTCATTACCTTATCCTACCCATAAGCTTAAATAGTCTTGATCTCGTGGGTGTGAGATTGTTGAGTCCTCATGACTCATAGATACTTCCAAACAGTTGCAGGTGCCGATGATACCAGTGCAGATGACGCAACGGAGCTCAAGTGGGAGCTCGATGAAGATCTTGTTCGTTGTGTTGTTTCGTTTCCTGTTGATCAGTAGTGGAGCCCAGTTGGGACAATCGGGGAACTAGCATTTGGGGTTGTCTTCTTTTATTTTGGTTCCATAGTCGGACCTTGATTGTATTCTGGATGCTGTATGTTTAACTTGTATTTGTGTGAAGTGGCGATTGTAAGCCAACTCTTTATCCCTTGCTTATTCAGTACATGGGATGTGTGAATATTACCCCTCTTGCGACAAGCCTACCATGCGGCTATGCCTCTAAGTCATGCCCCGACACGTGGGAGATATAGCCGCATTGTGGGTGTTACAAACGGCGAGGCCTCGGACGTCGGCGTTAACAACTTAGGAGAAGGTCGGGCGGCAATGAGTGTGCTGAGGCACAACCATCCGTGGGAGGCGGAAGCAGCGGCCCCGCGGCGCTGGTTTGGTTTTGGCGGCTGGAGGAAGACAGGACTGAAGAAACACGACAGACTGTAAAAGCAGCAGGAGTACTTAACAACCTTAACTGAAACCAGCAGGGGCACTTAACAACCATAGCTGAAAGCACTATGAGTACTTATACAGGTTCAACCGTACAAAGCACGCCTCGAACAGTGCTACTTTGCCTAGAGTTAACCAAGGGTGAGGCTGCCAAGCCCCAAGACAAGGCCCAGGCACCACCCCGCGCATCCACAACCTTCTGAAAGCAGCTTGATCTCGCAATGTGGTCAATAAACATGATATTCGCTTTAGAGCCATGGAAAAGCAGGAACATAATCTTCTGTCCTATTCTCCAAGATGGACGAGCCTTCATTATTTGAGACCACCCATGAATAAGTATCGTTTCACCTTCAAGGGGAATGGAGTAGGTCGACACAAACAACATGTTGTGACCAAGTGCAAGTCTGACCCGACCATAGTCAGGCATCCGTATAGGAACAACAGAACTGGGCAGTTTCTGTTTCAAGAAGATCACAGTTGTAAAACTGTGTATAAGCAATAGTTTCTGAACAACATATATAAAAGAAAACAACTCATACCATAAGTTTCCCGACACAGTTGGACCCGTTCAACGAGTGCAGCAGTGGCACAAATATCCCACGTGGTGTTCCACCATTGAAACGCCCCAAAAGGACCTCAAGACGATCAATAAAGTGTAGGAACTAGTGGATGTCGTCCCAGTCAACTTCAGTGCCATCAGTAACAGCCGAGTTGTGACGGAATAACAAACGAGCAGCCTGCTTAACTCTGAAAAAACCTACACATGCCACCAATTATAAGAAAACATTAGTTAGAAGTAGAATCTTTGTGAGAGATTCGTTGCTACTTATAAAGTTAAATTGTGATTAGTTAGATAGAATAGGTGGATTAAGAAGTAATCTAGGCAACAAGCAAAAACCAGATAAAAAACTAACATGGATGAACAACTAGAACGACGTCGGGGTGGAAGATCGTAGTGAAGATGAGACCAGGTTCTGCTATTTCCATCAACATTCGTGCGCCAACTTTCAGTCCGTAACACTTGAGAAAGTTTATCCAAGTTTGGCCATAAAAAAGCAGCAATCTTCTTGGTTCATGAACCCAACTCGGAACTTATATCCATGGCTTGTCTTCACTGTGACCATTGAACTAGTGTATTCAGTTATGCCAAGGCCGAGCATCTTGAGTACATGTGTTCTGGCAGTGAAAATAATGCACTGGAGGAAAAATAATATGAGAACACAATGTATTCCCTATCCAAATCTAGAAATAACTTCCTCCTTCACGTCAGTGTTGACCATCATACTGGTAGTACCTTTTATCCAAATATAGCAATCCAAATTAACAAATTAGTCGACAGCATGTTCAAAAAAAAACCACCCTCGTGGATAGAAAAGAGGATTCTAGGAACATACTGTGCGCCTTTTAAAATCCTATGATAGGATGAGAAGGAACAAGTGTGGCGTCTCACCGAGGGTGCAGAAACATGTAGGGTCCTCGCACTTTGGGCACTGCAAATGAAACACACTAGATTCAGTAGGAAGAAAATGCATCAACGGCGGTGTCTGCCATCCTAGGATTACCCGCGACCAAGGGACTTGGATTTATCGGGGATGGATGAAGAATTCGTACATGGTTCTCCATGAGAAAACTCTATGCAATCGCCGAGAGGGGGTTTTCTCTGAACAAGCAGACGAGGGAGAAGGGGGTTCTCCATGTGATTTGACCGTTCATTGGGCATTACTACGGCGCTAAGACCGGGGTGTGTCTACCGTGCAGTTGTGCATTCTAATTTGTGCATATGGCATGTGGACCCCGTTGCCGGATGCCCCACATATCAGCGAAAGGAAGTAGAAAGACAGGAGTAACTAGTTACACAAAAATATATTTTTGACAGAGAGATACTCCCTCTGTAAAGAAATATACAAATCTTTTATGTCACAACTTTATACATAAGAAAAACCAAGGGGAATATATATAACATATATAATTATAAAAAACAGAGTTCTTTTTAACATAGTATAGACGAGTTGGTAATGATGGTGTGCCTGCCATCCTGCAATATAGGTCGTCCGATTTATATCTGACGGATAGGAAGGAAACTATGGAAATTTTGCAAAAAGGTAACCACACACCTCTCCACATTTGCAAATAAGGCCTTCCCTCGTTCATCCTTTTCTCTCACAAGATAAAATACTCATACAAATGCATCTTGACGTTACGTGCAACGCATAGGCATTATGGGGGTTCAGCTGAGAATATAATACTCAGATAGGCTCACGGTTCTGGAGTTTGGGCCGCAAGCCCACCCTGCATGTTTGGGGGCCCATGTGTTCTACCTCAGTGCTTTTCATATTGCAAGCGATCGGTACAGTGCTGGTTTTTTATGCTGTCGCAAGGCAAATACACAAAATTGAATAAAGCACGGCAGCTGTTGGAATGAAATCGAATGACGGTTCCTAACCAGCAATGAGAGTTGCAATTCTATCAACGATATACCATGTGATAAATAATATTGTGGTAATACTTATACACAAAGGACATTTGTTTCACCATGCCAGATTATTACATCAAAATCTATGATAGGATAGATCAGTTCGGTAGTTGCGTGCTGCTACTGAAGAATTTCAAAGTTGATTTGGACCAGCTCTCCTTGCCGAGAAAGTTCAATTTTGAGATCATCCCCTACCGCAAGATATGATTTAGATTTGAACCTTGACCATCCTTTAGCATCAATCATCATGCGACCATCCTTTGTACTTATGGTATATTGAGTAGGTTCACTCACAACAAGGTTGCGCATGGTAAGAGAAACTTGGCCGCTGTCGCCCGAATTGTTGAATGACTCCCTCGTTGCTCTAGGAATTCTCTGTTTGCAAACAAGAAGACATACCCAAACAGTTAGATCAACATAATGAGTCATGCGAAACAACATGGAAAGAAAAAAGAATGAAACACTTGGTTGACCAATGCTTACCAAGAAGGTGGACATGTCGGTTTTTGTAAGGACTTTGGTATATGAAGTGCGAACTGCAGCCCAGTCTGTTGCTGGTGCAACTGCTCATTCGGTTTCCGCTGCACAGGCCGGAGCATATGCAAGTGCAAGTGTTGGTGCAGGTGTCGAAGCCGCTGCTGGTGCCGGAGATGCTGCTCCTTGTAGAGCTGGTGTCGGAGCAGGTGCCAGTGTCGATGCCCTATCCTCCGGTAGATCGGCCTGATCTGCTGACGCGGTCGGTGCCCAATCCTCAGCTGGATCAGACTAAGCTGCTACTGCTGTCAGTGCTAGAGCAACTGCCAGTGATTGATCCATTGCTGAAGGTGGTACTGATGTGCGAGACAGCGGCGATCATGTCTAGTCTACTATGATCAGCTTCCTAACTTGACTAGGCTTCGTGACCGTGATTCAGTTTTTTTCTTCATTTCTTTTAAACGCGAGAAGTACTAATTGTGGCATTTTTGTTAAACCAAACTGCAGTTCATCATAGGGATTCAGCTTGTACTTAGACAACAGACTGATCCAATTTTTTCCAGTAGTATAAGTGATGGACAGTGCCTTCGTTACTGACACGACATAAGAAGTGAAACCTGCAAAAATAGCCATCGTAGAGCAAACCAAATGGTTTATTCTGTGATGAATGTCACATGGAAAAACCTGCATCGTAAAATTGCAGGAAAAGAAAGAGAACATGACATTAAATCAATAAGATTTAGACAGTAAATCAATAAGATTTACCTAATGTGACACGAGTGAATCCTTACCAGGAAATCACTATGTTGAAGTACTAAACAAAAGCTTGATCGTCCAATGACGGGTGGCATGCAGGGGCCCCGCCTGCTCCCACAAGCAGGACAGTCCAAAGGTCGTGACAAATCATATGGACCGAACATCCATGGGACTGGAAATCCTAGTGGGTGCGATAAACCCTGCAATGCATACATATATTGGAGTGTAACCATAATTGATAAACCGTCCTCACAAAAAAGACGATCTGGATACTTCAAAATATACAGACTGAATGAGTGGACAGACATTAACATAGACCGTTCTCAGGACTGATCACACAACAAAAGCGGCAGCACTAATAAACAATACAGGGTTCACAAACACAAATCAAGTACTGAACAATAGTACTTACTACATACAAGAAAAGTTGCACTAATTAAACTCTGCAGACTATTTCTTCACACCGACCTACGGGATGAACCCTGCATAACTGACTAGGCCATGGACTTCGTGAGAGATGTCTACATGCACCATCACCATCTCGTCAACCTCAGAGAACCTAATAGAGTGGTATTTCCACTCATAAAGATGATCATGAAAATAGGCCACATCAGATTTGTTGGGAAGCTTTACAAGAACCACACCCTTCGTAATCAAAGGCACAGCCAGGAAATTGTTGTGGTCAACTACAGCCTCGAGAACACGCCTGACAACAATGCTACAGGAAAACACTAGTTCAGGTCACGTGGCGACAAGGACACAGCAGCTGGATAGTTTAGGAGTAGAACTCATCCTTAGGTCTTCCAGTTCACACGGCATGACTTTGAGAAATTCATCTCCACCGTGGACCTGGTTCTAATTCAAATAGAAACCATATTTTATTACTACCTCCGTTCAGAAATATAAGATGATTTTCGATATTATACTCCATATATGACTACATATATGCATAGAAATGAGTGAACAAAGACACTAGAACATGTCTTCAAAGGCATGAGAACAGAGGGATTACTTGCAATATCTATAACACAAGTTACTAAGGCAAATATACCCACTTCAAAGGTAGCATTGATGTTCATAAAGTACTCCCTCTGTTCAAAAATTCTTGTCTTAGATTTGCCTAGATATGGATGTATAAAGTCACATTTCAGTATTAGATACATCCGTATCTAGAAAAATCTAAGACAAGAAATTTGGGACAGAGGGAGTAGTTGAAAGTAATATATAAGAAATCAGTGTCAACCTCTCGCATGTTTTGGTCAAAAGACGAATTTAGAACCGTCATTTGGCACACAAAAATCACATGCAAGATCACCCAGAAAGTTGTACTACTAGTACTAGTGCTCCACGTTAGATGCAAAAAACACGATCAAGATCGAGAAAAAGATTGTCAAGAAGAGATATTACCTGGACTTGCTTAATGAGGGATCCCGGAGAAGGGGGCTTGGACGGGGCGATGGCTTTGAGATTGTCTGCGGTAGTCTCGGCAGGGTGCTTGCACTTCTTCGTACCATGAACCTCAACAGTTTTGGCCAGAGCCATAGACATCACTTTGGCTGGTTCTCCAGCGTCCATCAAGAAACTGTCAAATAGAAATAAAAGAAAAGAAACCATAATGACAAACCCAAAAGAAGAAAAGAGAGGGAGTTATAGGATCAGTCCCTCGGGGTTGCAAGACTGGGCCTTGGCCAGAATCAACACCATTGATGCGCTCACCTTCCCTTCTTTGGGAGAGAAGAACAATAGCAGAAGCAAGTCGGGGTTTTCTTGAAGAAATGAGGAACAAGATGAGGGAGAAGCGAGTTGGGTGGAGAGGAAGCTGAGGGAGAACAGTGAAATGATGGTTGCTTCGTCCGTCCAACTTACTGCTGGAAAGGAGGGGGTTTTGTGATTTGACGGCTCATTGGGCATTACTGTGGCGCTTCGATCAGGGTAGCCTACCGTCACTCTACTACGGAGTAATTTAGTGCATGGCTGGTGGCCCCCGATGCTGGTTGTCCCACACGTCGGGAAAGTGAGTAATTTAGTGCATGGCTGGAGGAGGATCCGCATGGTAGAGCGTGTCCACTGTTTTTCTGAAGAAGAAAAAATGATTACAACAAGCGTTTCCACTCTTACGATGGAGGAGTGCGAAACACGGCAGCACTTGAACATACACAGTGCTCCTACTACTAGGCATGTGCAGTGGTTCATATGAAAGTACTACATAATCTTGTTGTGTAATTCCCCGGACACACCCGCCGGTGGTCGTTACACCTTTCGGGATCTAGACTGACCCCACAGATCAATACTAGTTTTTTCTGCGGACTTTGTCCTCACTCGTGCGCACGCGGGAGCTACTTCCCGGTCGGTCACCCATCCTGAAACTACTCCAAGCTGAGCACGCTTAACTTTGGAGTTTTGTCCGAATGGGCTCCCAGAAAAGAAGGAATTTCTTATTTATATGAGTAGTCTATCATCCCTAATAAGCCAGGCTATCACATACACACCCACTCAGAGGAACCGACGTCCTCGTCGGGCCATAGGAACGTTCCCTCTTGGCACATACGTTTGTGCTTCCAGTCTAGTACATGTGCCATGCCGTGTGCCATGACGGGTCACAAACGTCATGAACAACATGACCACGCACTTGTCCGCAACCATCCGTGTAACTGCGAGGGTCGGCTATGAAACCAACTTGTAACGCCGGTGGTCGTTACTCCTGGCGGGATCTAGAATGACCCCACAGATCAATACTAGTCTTTTCTGTGCACTTTGTCCTCACTCGTGCGCACCCGGGAGCTACTTCCTGGTCGGTCACCCATCCTGAAACTACTTCAAGCTGAGCACGCTTAACTTTGGAGTTTTGTCTGAATGGGCTCCCAGAAAATAAGGAATTCCTTATTGATATGAGTAGTCTATCATCCCTAATAAGCCAGGCTATCACATGTTACTAGTGTAGTAAGATATGACGACAACAAATCATGTTGTGCGCATGTCAACTATATGAACAGTAATGTAGTAACATAGTAACGCTTTTTCGACTGTTTGGTCGAGAATGAATGGTGAGATCAATGTTAACAGAACTAGGTCTACAGCGCACGGAGAGTACGGTGCTACAGTACTCCATGAAACATGAACCATATGAAGCACAAATAGTGCTAGGTAGCGTGTATGAAGGGTGCACGGGATGGGAGCAAAAGTTCCCTTCTTGACCCACTTTTGGGTGTTTGGCAGAGTGCATGAAGGGTGCATGAGTCCACACTAGTAGGTTAACACAAATACACGAAGAGGAAACAACTATATTGAGATGAGAATGCAACCAAAAACACCCACACGCTTTGTGCTACAGTGACTGATCTGACCGTTTGAGTTTGATCCAACGGTCATGTTGCACCGAGACATGGACATGCCCATGCAGAGAGCGCCTAAACACCACCGAAGTCCCTCTGCTTCTCGAGGTGCATGACGTTGGTGATGCAGGGGGCATAACGGCTGAAAGGCAATGCAATCTACGGGAAGGCGGAGGGAGCCAGCCAAGGAGCGGGGAATCTTTTGGTTTTCACCATGGTAAAACACCAGTCGACGACTTCTCACATCAGGGAGTAGTGGGTTTTACAGGCGGAGTCATCATGACTAATTGCTGCCGCGCATGCTCCCATCAATCAAAAATTAAAAATCCCGCCGCACTCAAACACCAGAGCAATGCCGCGGTGGATATTTAAATTTACATGCCGGCAAGTAGATAAAAAAAGGGGTAAAAAACAAATGTGGAGGCGGCCTAGCTAATCGGTCGAACTAGCCCAACTAGCTAGCCAACGTGCTTCACTGATGTACTCGGCTGGAAAAGTGGTCTTTCGTGATTTGACGACTCATTTACTTGCTTCGGCGAAAACGTGCGGTAGGGCGTCCCACGTCAGGAAGAATATATGCGCTCACCACCCGAGACGACCCCGAAACCGCGCGGTAGGGTGTGCCATGTCTCGGCACGGAGGAAAAATGTGCGTGTAAAATTGTACTGTATCAGACGTAGTACCTATGGTTTGACCACGGGACCCAGCCAGTCGGTCAAAAACACCCCACTAGCCACACAGCTTCATCATGCTAACATGGCACGGAGGATAGGTGTGGTTAGCTCCGTCTCGACCAGCCACAACATCTCTTGTTCTAGGAGATTCTTCTATTTTCCAAGATTTTTTTAGTTGTAATAACACCACGGCAAGCTAGCGCCGCTCTTCGTGTGTGCCCGTGCAAAGGTTAGACGATGGAGAGAAGAGAGAGATCACGGACCTGGGACCCACCAGTAAGTGAGTCAACGGTCATGCACGTGTTGATGATGCACTCCCTCTACTCTACTCAATGTAATACTGTATAAAATCAAGTTATGGGACAAAGCCAACAACCGTTGTTGCTTGAGTTTTTCAGTCAATCAATAGATTGTGTAGTTTCTATCGACTTACGCTTTGTAGTCCAGTTTGCCAGTTCGAATCTCGTCTTTCAGATTTGATAGTTTTAGGTCCAAATTTGATTAATGACAAGTGGGACCCCCATGTGTTGTTCCGATATTTTAGTGTAGGATGGTTTTTTTTTGAACAAACACTTTGCGCGGTTAGACAAGTAACGGCACAAGTTACATGTATTTTGCAAGTTTACAAACAAAAATGACAGCGGCATAGAATATCACATCCACCCCACAGCTTAGATGGTATGGTGATACGAGTTTTTACACCATTGGAAGTAAGATCCAATGGCTTCAGAGTAGTCTTTCTAATTATGCACAATTTCCAAACTCTCCAAAGGTTTTTTTGCAAATAAAACATTCAGGACTCATGTGTGTCGCTACATCTTGGATCCAACGGCTCCCCGTTGCTCATATGAGGTGCTCCCCATAGCTTAATTACCCGCTACGGTGATATGAGCATCTAGGTCGTATGATCAGTGATCAGATGGCACATGCGTAGTACTTGTACTTTTTGCGCAATTCCCAAACTCTCTCAGCCATATATTGCAAAAACATTCTATCCTCCTACTGTGGGCCGTTAGATCTCCGTGAGCTCGTATCACCATAGAATCTATGGTGCGGGAGCACCTCATATTCTCCCGTGTGAGAAAACATAAGGTGCTCTCGCAGCTTGGATGCTACGGTGATACGAGCTTCAAGGTCGCTTGATCTGAGATCCAATGGCATCTGAGCAGTCTTTGTGCTTGTAAGCAGTGGTCGAACTCTTTGGGGGCTTTTCTGCAAAAACCCATTCGAACCACCGAGGAGGTGTTGGGTCACAAATCCAACGGCTCCGAAGAGCTTGTATCACCAAAGCATCTAAGGTGTGGTAGCACATGATATTCTTACATATAGGAGAATATGATGTCCTCCTTCATCTTAGATGCTACAGTGATACGAGCTTCGAGGTCGTTGGATATGGGATCCAAGGGCATCTGAGTAGTTTTTGTACAAATTGTGTGCAATTCTCAAACTCATCAAGGTTTCCTGTAAAAATATAAAGACATCATGTGAGCTGCTATATCTCAGATCTACAAGCTCCAAGCAACTCGTATCGGCATATAGCATCTAAGGTATGGGGGCACATGATATTCTCCCAGGGAGGAGGGGTGGCGGTGCACAACCAATCGGTGGTTGGGAGGGTGGGGACAAATATAATCTAAACAACCCTAAATATAGCTTCACAATTTTATCTAAGGTCGAGCGGGTGACCCCCGACAATCATAGTCTGCCTAATTAAACACAACATTTGCATGTACTGTAGTACTAGACTTAATATTCATGTTTTAGTTTCATGTTCGTTTTAAATATTGAATTGAGGACCATGTGTGTCTCACAATTTACTCCATTTGTTCCTAAATATTAGTCTTTTTAGAAATTTCAAGTGGACTGGCACATACGGATGTATATAGACATATTTTAGAGTGTAGATTCACTCATTTTGCTCCGTATGTAGTCGCTTGTTGAAATCTCTAAAAGACTAATATTTAGGAACAGAAGGAGTATTTTTGAATTCATTTCATACATGCATGGTTTGGAAAAATAGATGCAGTATACTTATTGGATTGTTGTTGTGTTCGTGTGTGGGTGTGTGTGTGTGTGTGTGGTCATATGCTTGATACATACAAAGTTTTCTCACCTCCATATTGTTCATCTTTTAAATTTGAATTTGCATTGAAAAACTTACCAGGGATACCATGAAATGTGAAATCCACATTGAGATCACTATATCACAAACTCACTCTAATTCAACAACTTGTCATAAATAAATTACCATGTTGAGATTAGTATTTCCAAGGAAAATACGGGCATTGTAATACACATAGATTCGTTCGGCAATTTAAAAGGTTCCTTCCGTATTCTTGAATGGTAGGACCCAACGGCATACCAGCCAGACCTTGGCTCGTGTTGATCCTAAAAAAAACCGGGCTCGTGTCCTTCAAGTGGCGTGCGTGGTACGCACATTAGGCAACCCCAACCAGTCGAGCCTCCACGTTTCGAGTCGAAATATCTGGCGGATAGAATTCCAGACCTAGGAAATTCCCCTCATGTCCCCGGTCCATAATGACTACCGATGAACAACAGACGGATGCTTTAGTAACTAGACAACGTTACCTACCGTGCCGAGCACGGTTCAATTCCCTCGGTCGCCGCTCGCCAAGGTCACCCGTCAACTGCATTGCCTAGTACTACTACTACTACACCAGGATGAGCACAGAATTGAGCCCGTTTGTTCGTGCCTAGTACTTGAGTTAATATATCAGGCAATGCACTGGTAGGAAGGGATTATCCTTTTGCTCTGCATATATAACTTGTCTGAAGTCTAACTAAGCAAAATGTTTGACCTAATCCTTTCTTAAGAAATACAACAGGATAGATGTATGGCTTGAAAATTTATTGCATGATGCAGGTTATGATATTGTTTTGAATACTGGATCTTAAATTTCAGAAAATCCAAAAGTGACCATAAATTGTTGAAACTGAGCATGGTCACATGATATGGCACAAATATTACTTCATAATTTTTTTCTTCAATTTGAGACAAGCTGCTTATGACAAGTTGCACAAATGAAGGCCAAGGCATTTTGGAACAAAGACCTGTCACGTTAAGGTGAACGCTTTCACTATTGAAACCGTGGGCGTTTACGTGCCGCCACGAGTCCCGCTTCTCATCAGCAGGTGCCGTCCGAGCAAGCGTGTGAGTCAATGGGAGGTGTGCGAGCAGACCACTGCGCCGACTGACATGGAGGCGTGCGAGCAGACCGTTGTGCAGGCTCACCGGGGGGCAAGCCCTTTAACCAGGCTCCGCCGCCCACCTTCGTCCCAATTGCTCCCACTTTTAATGTCGCTGGTGCCGCAGTTTAAAATCAACCCCACACTACCCGGTATCGCTACAATCTTCTCTCTTCCTCTCCGATTCTCCTGTCGCTACCTCCAACCAGCCTGACCTAAACGTACGCCATGCCGCATCACGATGGTCTGCCCTTAGTCTTCCAGTTTCCTGTGGAAGACACCCAGCCGGAGTCTCAAGAACATAAGGCGCTTTGGGACGATCTTCAACTGGCTTTCCGGGAAGACGTCGTGCCTGTCCCCGCTCCCGTCGCCCCGACTGCGCCAGCACCCATCCCCGTGGCATTGATGGGCTGGGAGCCGCACATTGTTGCTGAGCTGGATGCCACAGGGTTCCATGAGGTCCCCGCCGACTTTCACATGCCCGTGCACCTGCCAGCGTATGCGCCTGCGCGTGCACTAATGCGCACGCCCGTGCCGGTGCCCGTGCACCTGCCAGCGCATGCGCCTGCGCGTGCACTAACGTGCGCACCCGTTCGGTGCCCGTGCACACGAATGTCTCCGCCGCGCCATTAACAGCGCATGTCCCCGCGCGGGTACTAGTGCCCCCTCAGCGGCATGGATGGCCGTCGTCGACCGCTTCCTTGCACCAGCGCTAGTCGCCTCCTCCCGCCGGTTGACTTGCTCTGAAGTCCAGAACATTATGGCCTTCCTTGAAGCTAGGCCAACGTCCAGGAGTACGCCAACAATGGCAGAAGGCGCCGCCGTCATCGTCGGTCAGTGGCCCGACGACACACAGAGCACAACAGAGGAGCCGCCTCCCACCGCAAGACGCCCCCGCCGCCACCGCGTAATCTAAATTTGCCATGAAAAAAGTTTGGATTGCCATGCTTAAAATCCGAACGTTTATCATTTCCTTTTATTTTAGATCGATCGTCGTATAATTTAAAGTCGGAGTCAGTCTGAACGAAATCTATGGTTTGATCGATTAAATGTTCTGCTAGAGCCGTATCAAATTAAATATAAAACATCATCAAGCCACATGTATTCCTTCTCATCCAATGACCTAGACTGCTTCAATGTCGAGCGCTCAACACGTTTAGCGTGCAGTTAATTTCATGCCATAGATAGTGCTAATCACATAATAACACGCAAATAATATCCTACTTAATATCCACATGCACTTAATATACTTCCGAATTAACCTGCATTGCACGTACACACTGACTAGTGCTGCTAGCATGTGAAACTGGTGTCGTAACTTGCGAACGCGTCAAGATATGGTCAACGGCAACATCGCCCGCGAGTTCTTCGTGTTTGCTCGTGCGTCTAAACGCAGAACGGTAGGAGAGACAGATAGCACACATGGAAGCCACCAGTAAGTGAAGGCGAATAGTACTAAAAATAATATTACATGTTATCAATTAAATAGGCTGTGGTAATATAAAAACATTATGTGAACAAAGGGAGGTACAACAAACATTGTTGTTCTACGTATGTTGCCTATTGACGTGCGACTTGAAGGTCCTGGTCGCATGTTCGATCCTCGTCCTTTATTTTTTAATTTGTATATGGGTCCAAATTTGTTTCATGACATGTGAGCCCCTCGGTGTGTAGTTTGTAGCACTTTAATTTGTGGGCCGAAATTTGTTCCATTCCAAGTGGCCTATCGGTGTGTAGTTTTGTAGATTATTGATAATAATTAAATAGAACAATAGAGTTTTTGGCAATAATACCATGGTGTGGCGTTGTAGGCGAGAAAGGACGTGCGAGAGAGCGATGACCGAATGCTACGAAAATATAATCTAAACCGATCGGAATAAATGCCTACACAAATTAATCCAAGGTTGGAGTGCCCCTCGCAATGTAAATAGCTCTGACTTTGCGAGGGATGGAGAGGTAGCTTCAATGTGTGGAAGATATGGCGTGAGAAAGCGAGCTCAATCGAGAGACATATAGATGAGTGTGGTCAAAGTGAGTGTGGTCCGACATTCATTGAACAAATATATATGCTCTAGAGAGATATTGTCCGATTGAGCTTTTGGCAAGGGTGAGGGCTGTAAGATAGAGCTTGAGAGATGATCCAGTCATAGACGTGTAGATATATTTTGTGCGTGGGAGGAAGCAAGGTCAATCGATCACATAGGGTCGTCGTGCGATCGAAAGAGTGAGACGGGTTGGAGAGAGTGACCTAGATAGACAATGTGCGTGAGAGAGTATACAATGTGAATAAGTCAAATTGGGCTCAAACATGCTGATATATCATTTTTGTCCGGGAAAGAGCGAGGTCCATTGAGACATACAAAGAGAGAGAGAGGGAGAGGGAGATAGAGAGCGTGGCCCGCCATGAGGTCGAAAGAGTGGGGGCGGCTTCGATGGACTGACCTAGATAGACAATCTGCATGAGAGAATATAGAGTGTGTCGATTGAGGCCCGAACAGGGAGATATATCATTTTTGTGTGAAAGAAAACGAGGTTAAACGAGACTCAGATAAAGAGAGTGAGATTGAGCGAGTGTGACCCGCCGTGCGGAAGAAAGAGTGAGACAGTCTCGAGGGAGTGACCTAGATAGACAACATGCATGCGTGCGCACGAGAGGTTGGGGCTAGATAGGCAATGCATGTATTTAGCGCGAGAGGGTGAGAGGGAGAGGGGGAGAGAGAGAGCTCGGCATGGGGTGCAATGGCGGGTGTGTGAGGTAAATACATTTCGTAACAGAGTGGAAAAAGGGGGTTGTGTAGTTGAGAGAGCTAGAGATCGAAACATGGAGGGAAAGAATGGATGTGTGTTGGAAACCGATAGCTTTCTAAGGTGGTTAGGAGAGGAAGATTGACCAATACATGAAGTATGTAGCGTGTGTGCGGGCGAGGGGGGGGGCTGAAAATAACAGTTGAATGTACATAGTACGATACTTAATATCGATGTTTCAATTTGGTGTACATTGTAAGATTTGAACTGAGGACCATGCATATGGGTAATTATTTTGAATTCATGCCATACTAGGTTTCGAAAAGTTGACATTGACTCGATTTGTTGTGCTTTTTTGTAGGTCATATGTTTGGATCCATCCAAAAGTTTTCTCACTACCATGGTGCTCATCATATACATATGAATTTGTATTAATCATGTGACACACACTCTAATCCACATTAGCGTGGATACCGTTTTGATTTTTTTTTCAAATAACTCATCATTAATTAATTTATAGTATCTCATTTCGAATGACTAACTATTGCAAGGAAAACACGGGCATGGTAATACATACAGATTCATTTGCAAATGAAAGAAGATTCGTTTGCATTCTCAAATGTAGGCGCACCAGGCAGACCAGGGTCGTGTCGTGGTGGTCGCGTGTGTCAGACGGACGCTTAGCACCCAGCCACCCACCCCTCCCTCCCTTCCCCCTCCCCCCCCCCAAAAAGGACAACGACAAAATAAGTTCGCGCTTCCATGTTTCGGATTGAAATATCTGGCGGCCCCAATTCCAGCCCTGCAAAATCTCCCTTCTCAACAGTCCCCTTGCATGCCCAGATTGCTCAAATCCCTAATTCGCCGCCAACCCAAGAAAAGTTCGAATCGCCCCTCGTCTCGTCTCTTTCCCCACCTATGTGCCGGGCAACGACGATGAAACGACGGTCGCGCTTCACCACCGCACCTGAGCTACCTCATCTACGCCCTCGTCCACCGCACCGGGTGGTCCACCGACAACGTTGGCCGCCGCAACCGACGTGCCTCACAAACACCGACTTCCACCGTATTAGGTGCGCTTCACCGATGCCGTCTCCCAGCTCACCGGGGCTACTTCACCAAGCACACCGTCGGGCCTCCACCCACCGAGGTTGTTGGGGCTTCACCAACGGTCTCGTCCACCGCATCATAGTGCTCCGCTGCCACTCAAGAACTGCACCCGTGCGCGGCCAGCCAACACCAGCGCATCACCCTCAACGGCTCTGAAATGACCCGCACTCTAGCTAGGCGAGCATGCCCAAACGCTGGCCCGAGCTAGGTTACCACACATCACTCCCTTGTGCACTGTTCCAACGATGTTTGGATATCTTTTCGCTGCTCTCTTAGCTTACACGCCTATCCAACTCTGACTTTCACTCTTATTTCTTCTGGAGATATCATCTGAAACAAGCAAAAACATTTTTTAGCGAAGCATGACGGCGCTACGGGATCTGGTACACATCCTGCACACTCGTATAGCCTTGTAAGTATCTGTCCTCCGGTACAACAGCAAGGTTGATTCCTCTTATTTGATCAGACATTCGCTGTGTCAAAAATGCAGAGGGGGGATGCAAGGAGCACCAGGCCTGCACATCCAAGCTAGTGGTAACATGGACTTGTACATGGAACATCCCAAGCACAAGTAGAGCTGCAGTGAGCCTGTACAACAAGCTAGTGTAACTCCCTGCATTTCATTTAATTCGTACTGGCATTTGTGTATGATTTGTGTGAAGTGGCGGATCCACGAATTCAAGTTACCAGGGGCGAACATTTAACTTAAAAAATACGAAGGCACTTGCACTCCGGAAATCAACATAACTTGAGAAATGTGAAGCTACATGCACTTTGAAAACCAGCTAAAGATCCAAAGTTGTTCAGATTATAAACACTAAATGATGCAAGAACCAAAAAAACATAAAATGCAACATGGTGTACAAGGACTACATACATGGTCTGTACCTGCTTGAATTATTCGTTCTCTGGCTGAAAATATCGAATTGTAATTGCACCTATAACCAGTGCGCAAACTGCATATCAATATATCTATCCTGCACAAGTATGCCAATAGTTTCAAACAACAGATTAGAAAAGTATTTATGCTACGTTGTCATGATACGGGGACTTTCTGGTAGATGTCCTCGACGTTTCCTCAAGCCATGAAAATGCACTATAATTTGCTTGTCATCAATGCCTGCAAATCTCTATGTCTCTCTCAACATAGCAGATCATCATTAGACACTAAATCCTTCAATGGGAGCTTGCAAAATGCTTGCATTAGAAGCCTCATTAGAGACTATATGTTCATCACCAGGAGCATGTAAAATGTTTGCATCAAATCCTCCATTAGCAGTCTGTTCATTAGACACTTCAAGCTCAAGAACAACATGAGCTTGGATGTTTGCACCGGAAACTTGATTAGATTCATCAGATTCAGTCAGCTCAGTATTGATTGGGGGAGTTATAAAATAAGTAGAAATCTGTTTCATTTTCTCAAAGATTCCATACATACAAGCAGTTTTACAACACCGCCAGGTTTAACTATTGGCCAGAAATTGAAGAGTTGAATTAGATATAATCAGGGATGTGATGTACCTGCTCATTGCGCATGCTACTCTTGCAAGCTGTGATTGTCTGTTTTTGCAAGCTCGATGCTATGCCCGTGTTGCCGCCGCTGCCTCCCACGCAGGCTACACCCAGGGTTGGATCTTCATCTGCTTGTCCTTTCTGTTCGCTTGAAGCCCGGCGACCGCCCTCCAACGAGGGCGCGAGGAAGTGCTGTGTCGGTCTGTCCAGCGGCGGCTAGGTTAGGAGCGAACCAGACTAGAGGCTGGAGCGGATGAATTGGGATTTTTCCTGTTGTCGATCGATATGGGAGGCGCTCGTTTGGGCCGCGAGCCTGCTATAGGGCCTGGATTGCACTTATGTTATTAGCCTATCCAAATTGAAACATTTTTATTCATTTTTTACATTGCCTGCTCGTGCGTTGGGACGAACAAAACTAGCCTGGGCTAACCAGGATGACTCAAACTAGGTGCAAACTTTTGAGCCACCCGAGGCGGCCGCCCATACCAGCCCCTATGGTGGCGTCGCCCCTTTTTGCGTGTATGATAGGGGTAGTGAAAAATATTCCAATGGCGCTTTTGATTTACCCACAGAATGGTTGAATTGCTTGTTTCTATGTACTGAGTTCGCCAACAATGTGAAGGATGACATCCTTTTCATCCTATTGTAGATTGCTTAGATATCGATATGCCAAAAGTAATCGCATGAAATATATAGTAAAAGCCAGTGTGATGTGTGTGGCTACAACTAGTCTAACTACACGTCCTCATATAACATATCAAGGATGCACCATCTTACCAGATTAACCATTCGACTTACCAATGCAGTGTGGGAAGAAAGAAGTATTGGGACTGCGTATCCAAGCAATTGATGCCATGGAATCCTTCATACAACCTTGTAAGCGAAAAAGAAGTTGCAGTGTGTGTGTAGAAAGAACTAGCGTAAGTTTAGTTACCTGCTTCTCGGAATTTTAGTTAGCCACTTATTGCAAAATTGTTCAATTATGTTGCTTGGCTTAATTTAGTTTGCTACTGATTACATAATGGCACAGCCTGTTAATCCTATTATAGACTACGACTATCTATGTGTTTGACACTTACTATTAAGAATTACCTTTTTGCCTGAACTTAAATAGCTATTTGTTTATTTAGCTGCTTTGCTGCTGCAACAACGGGTTACAATGATGTTAATAACTACTTTTCAGCATCGAATTGAAACTCTTTAATTCCTTGTTTGTTTAACTGGTCTGGTGTTATAACTCCCAGTTGAGATGTTTTGCTAACTTCAACTTTTCTGAATCCAATCTGAACTTTAATGGCAAAACAGGTTAGCCCAAGATCAAAGAGTGAGGTCCCCATGGACGTTGTATCATCCCACAGCAGTGGCACCGGCTCAATCGTGCATTATGAATTGCCAATTGCTGATGCTCTAGAGGCTAAAGTAGTGGTAGAAAGAGATTCTACTTCTGCACTTAGATATGAAGTTGACATATTGAGGAAGCAAACAGCACAATCAATAGCAGTACTCAAGACAACCATTAAATATTTGGTGGATTTCAAAACGAAGCAAGCTGAGACAGACCACATTGTTAAGGTCCTGAAGGAAAAAAGGAGATTAAATTCCCACTTGGTAAATCATAGGTGAAATGTTCTTTCCATCTTTGAATAACCTTTGTGTTGTTTGTTCATGTAATCAATCAAACCATTTGTTTTAGAGATCATGTAATAATTGTTTTTTGTTTTTTGGTTTTTGGTTTGTAATTTTCTTTGAGCACAAGTCTGTATTACTTGATAAGACTCGGAGACATTTCATTTTGATTGATGTGCCAGACCTACAAATATGCCAATCGGGCTGAATGTGCATTCAGCAATACTAGTAGTATAGATGGACCATAAGTGGAACGCATCGGGAAGGGCCAAGATGTTGTAGTAGCTTGGATAAAAAAAGGATGTTGTTGTAGCAAAGAAAAGTACAACGGCCTAGCTTATGTATGTTAGTTGATATTATTGATCCATATACTCTATAAGTGTTTATATGTCTGTTAGTTCTGTACATTCTTGGTTGATTGACTTGGTATTTGAATCTTAATACATCGCTTGTGTACATATCTAAATGGGAGTACACATTATGCTGCGTGTGACATTTGAGTTGGACATGAAGTGTTCCAAATATTCGAATTCACCTTACACTGGATTCTAGCTTCTGAATTTGAGTATTGGCATTTGTAAACCATATTCATATATGACAGTGGAATACATCTTTGTCGTCCTTTTGAAGATATATAAAAACACATATAATCATTTATAAAGATTCATATAGGAATACAAAATGGATTCGAATTTAGTTGCCATGGTAAACGTGGATGCTTATTGTCCCAAAATTCGAAAGAAGCGGCAAAATGTCCACTCCCATGTCGGCTGCCTGAAGCCAAGTGTTTGGGAGATGGAAATTACTGTCTACCCGTTACACGGACAATCCATCGGCTCGATTTCCACTGCTCTAAATAGGGGTAGGATAGTAAATTCAATTATACATGACAAGACCGCCTCTGATCCCATTCCGACACAGTGGGCGCCAAACATGGGCGGCAAAACACATTTGATTCAAGCTCGTTCGAAAGACCTCTGTTTCTCCCTCCATTTCCCCATTCATACACGCTGGGCGGCAAAACAAACTTGACCCGGCCAAAATCGATGTAGGCAAACATTTTCAATAGGGGCAGGTTTGTAACTTCACTCAGACGTGACACAACCTCCCTACCTGTCAGCCGCGTTCATACAGTGTGGGCGCCAACCATGGGCGCCAACCACCCTCTCCTCGCCCAAAATCGCTCTGGGAAAATATTGGCGAGATGCAAGATTACCGTCGTATCCCCAACTGACGAGACGTCCAAATTTTAAACGGGGGCTAAGTTCGTAGCTTTCCCATATTTCAGACAGGCGCGTCCCAAAAACATGGTTCCCCGTACCTCTCCCTCCATTTTCCCATTCCTCCACCATCCGCGCTAGAACACCATCCCCACACCAGCCTCCATCCGCCACCCCATCCATCGTCGCCGTCCTCCACCACATCCATCGCCGCCGTCCTCCACCACATCCATCGCCACCGTCCTCCACCATGCCGGAGCGCCTACCAAGACTGCGTCGTCCACTGCTAGAGATGGGCCTCGACATCGAAGGGCGCCTCTTTGAGCCAGGTGGAGTCGTCGGCTATGAAAACGAGCGCGCCGAGACGGATCTCGCGGCCCAAAGCCAAACCACCGCCAGGAACCATGTTGATGGAGATCGGAGAAATTGCAATCTCATCGGAAGTCGCTAAGACACCAGCCCCGCGGTGGGCGCCAACTGTCAGGGCGGCGCACTTCCATGCGAGTGCCTGCGGTGTCCTCTTGCGGCAGCCATCGACCCAGTATCGGTCAGCTCCCATGTCGTCCGCCCTTGCTGTTGTATGTCGTCGCAAAAGATCTGGCCGATCGCGGCTTCACCATTGGGTGAAGCATGAGGTGGCCCGCCAGTCGGACACCCCTCAAGTTGCAGCAACTGAGCCCGACGAATCTCTCTATGGACTATTCGACCTGTCAACTGGTTCCACGGAGACTCTTTTTGAGTGGGGGAGTAGTGAACTTGTGGCGGAAGTCCTCATGGTCGACATGCTATGCAGCCGTCCTGGATTCCGTCGTAGTGGCGGTGGCGGTGGTGATGGCGGCAGCGGCCTGTCGTATGGTCACGAACAATATCATCCCGAAGCCCTCACCTCGGAGCAGAGGGACGAGCTGCATCGTTGCAACATGGAGGCGCTCCACACCCCCATCATTGGGGAGACCTCCGAGGCTTGGGCCTTGGAGGCTGCACGCCTAGCCACCTTGGCTGAGTGCGCGCGACTGGAGAATCTCCAACATTCACTCGATGAGCGCGCCCGTCTTCAGACCCCTGAATCCAGTCGACGACATCGACAATTGTTTTCGCCTGAACCTTAGGTATATCGTACAATGATCCAGAATCTTGCAGCTGCAACCCGTATAGCAGAATCAATTCAGTCATCCCGTTCAAAGGCTGGGAGAGGTTTGCTGCAGATTCGAGCGCTGCTCCAGGAAGCGGGGGAACAAAACTCTGTCGTTCCTCAGTCGTGCAATAGGATCCATAGCAGATTTGTGATCACATACACATTTCGGTCGGCTCATAGTCCAAGATCGCCTCCGCGGTGTGAGGATCGTGGGCACTGCCAGGATCAGCACCTGGATCAGGGCCATGGATAGTATGATCATTAATTCGGCCGTGATAACCACCATCGAGTGCCAATACCTCCCCTGAGGGGCGATTCGTACACGCCCCGGCAATATGATGACAGGTGCCCGTATGGTAATGAGCAGAGAGCCCCAGTCGACCCAAGAGAACCTAGGTTTGATGTGAGATCTCTTCTCGTACAAAATCTACTCGACCGAGGTCGGGTACATAGAGAGGGACAAGATGTTCATCACCCGAGTCTAAGTCGAGTGCATGTTTCTTGTCCCAAGTGTTTCAGTAGAGCTATCCAAGTTGCTGAGATCCCATGCAACTTCTGGTTAGCGACGGGCGTGAGCAAGTTCACCGGTGAATCGAAGCTTGATACTTGACTAAAATATTACCGAGTGACAGTGCAGATTGGTGGTAGCAACTATGATGTAGCCATGAAGCACCTCCCCCTAATGCTGGAGGGCTCGACCAGAGCTTGGCTGAATCAGTTGGCCCCTGGCAGTACTTTCAGTTGGGAAGAGTTGGCCCGACTGTTTATCAAAACGTTCGAGGGCACTTGCAAGCGACATGCTGGGCTGACTGAGTTACAACATTGTATCCAGAAACCGAATGAGACCTTGAGGGATTACATTCAGAGATGGAAAACCCTTCATCACACAGTGGAAAACATGTCGTAGCACCAAGCAGTTTGCGCCGTCAAAGAGGGCGTTTGGTACCGAGAGCTTAACCTGAAGGTCAGTCGGACAAGAGACATGACCCTGGCCCGAATGATGGAAATAGCCAATCGGTACACTAACGGCAAAGAGGAAGACCGACTCCGCAGTGGCAAGAACAGTCACCCAAGACACTGAAGGAGGAAATTCCAGTCGGAAGCAAAAGCGCAAAGCTGAAGCCGCATGTCCTGCTGAAGTCGTAGTCCTGAATCAAGGGAAGTTCAAGGGGAAGCCTGAAGGGCCATGGATACCCAAGAAAATAAATGATGTTCTTGATTTGCCATGCCACAAACACACCAAAACAAATGCAAAGGGTAATTTAATTCTACCCAAGCATACCACTCGATAGTGTTGACTCCTGATTCAGAGCTTCACAGAGGGTCAGCCCGGTGAAAAGGAGAAGGAATCTGATAAGGAGAAGGACAAATAGGACGATGAAGGTTATCCCAATGTCAATGCCACTATAGTGAATTTTGCTGACATCGAGAGCAAAAGTCGACTGAAAGTTATCAATAGAGAAGTGAACATGGTTGCTCCGACAACTATGACGTATTTGAAATGGTCGAAAACTCCTATTACATTTGACCAGTCAGATCACCCAACGCACGTTGCTACCACTGGGAGGCAAGCGCTAGTGGTCGACCCAATCGTTGGGGGCACCTGACTGACAAAGGTTCTGATGTATGGTGGCACTGGTTTGAACATTCTTTATGCTAAGACCCTCCGAGGGATGGGTATCCCGATGTCCAAGCTCGGCGAGAGCAACATGCGATTCCATCGAGTCATCCCAGGGAAGAAAGCCGATTCACTCGGTCAGATCACTCTTGATGTGGTTTTTGGTGATTCAAAGAATTACCGCAAAGAAAAGTTGACATTTGAGGTGGTGGATTTCCACAGAGCCTATCATGTTATTCTGGGCAGAACTGCATATGCTCGTTTTATGGCTCGACCATGTTACGTGTACCTCAAGTTGAAAATGCCTGGCCCTAGGGGCGTGATCACAGTCACAGGAAATAGGCAAAGGGCTGAACAGTGCCTCCAGAAGGGCCCGAAGATTGCGATGAGCAGATGACAATAGTGGAAATGGAAGAGTATCTGAAAAATGCAGATCCGAGTGATTTGTTGCGAGCTAAGAAGCCTGCTTCAGAGTCTGCATTTCAGACGTCTGGTGAGACAAAGCCCGTCCATGTTCACCCAACCGATCCCGGTGCCGCTCCGACCCACATCACAACAACACTTGACAGAAATAGCAAGAAGCACTCATCCAGTTGCTCCGTGAGAACTAGGACATCTTTGCATGGAAACCATCTGACATGCCGGGTGTACCCAGGGGATTGGCTGAGCACCGTTTGCACGTCGACCCAAAAGTGAAACATGTCAAAGAGCTTCTCTACCAGTCCGCCATGGAGAATAGGAAGGCAATTGGCTAAGAGGTGTCTCGGCTTCTGGCAGCTGAGTTCATCCGCGAGATATACCACTCCGAGTGGCACGCCAATGTTGTTATGGTCCCCAAGAAAGATGATTCGCTTCGTATTTGCGTTGATTTCAAGCACATCAATCGGGCCTGCCCGAAAGATCATTTCCCTCACCCCCACAGCGACCAGATTATCGAATCAACTACGGGGTGTGAGCGCTTGTCCTTTTTGGATGCGTATTCCGGGTACCATCAGATCCGGCTGTATGGACCCAACAAAATGAAAACGGCCTTCATCACCCCATTCGGTTGTTTTTTCTATGTTACCATGCCTTTTAGCCTCAAGAATGTTGGTGCTACGTTCATGCCATGATTCAGAAGTGCCCGCTCACTCAGATCAGTCGGAACATGGAAGCATACACGGATGACATCATGGTCAAGTCACGCAAGGGTTCCGACCTATTGACTGACCTCACCGAGACCTTTGCCAACGTAAGAAGATAAGATATCAAACTCAATCCGTCAAAGTGCACATTCGGAGTCCTGGGTGGAAAATTTCTTGGTTTCCTCATTTCCGAACGAGGGATCGAGGCAAACCCAGAAAAGGTGGGAGCAATTCTCCGAATGAAAAGCCATATGCATGTGCACGATGTTCAGAAGCTTACTGGTTGTTTGGCTGTGTTGAGTCCATTCATTTCTTATCTCGGTGAAAAGGCATTACCTCTTTACCGACTGATGAAGAAGGCTGACAAGTTCGAGTGGACTCCTGAAGTCGAAGGAGCGTTTGTAGAGGTCAAAGCCCTACTTTCCACCCAGCCATTGCTCGCTACCACAGTCAGCTAAGAGCCTCTACTACTGTATACCGTGGCCACTGGACAAGTTGTCAGCATGGTGCTTATAGTCGAGCGGGAAGAAGAAGGCAAAGACTACAAGGTTCAACGCCCAGTGCATTATATTTCTGAAGTCTTGACTCCGTCCAAGCAGAGATATCCGCATTATCAGAAGCTAGTCTATGGAATTTACTTGACCATGAAGAAAGTTGCACACTATTTCTCAGACCACTCAGTTTCAGTCATTAGTGATGCTCCATTATCAGAAATCCTGAACAATCGGGATGCAACTGGTCGAGTGGCCAAATGGGCGATTGAACTCCCTCCTTTGGATATCAAGTTCGAGGCAAAGAAAGCAATCAAGTATCAAGCAATAGCAGAGTTCCTCGTCGAGTGGATTGAACAGCAGCAATCAACTCATATTCACTTGGAGCATTGGACTATGTTCTTTGATGGATCCAAGATGTTGAACGGTTCTGGTATCCTCAAGTGGTGATAAGCTCAACTATGTCCTCCAGATTCACTTTGATTCTTCAAATAACGAAGCCGAGTATGAGGCACTTTTGTATGGGTTGCGTATGGCTATCTCACTCGGCGTCCATCACCTGATGGTCTACAATGACTAAGACTTGGTGGTAAATCAAGTGATGAAGGAATGGGATATCAGGAGCCCAGCTATGACTGGTTATTGCAACGCAGAAAGAAAGCTAGAGAAGAAGTTTGAAGGGTTAGAGCTCCACCACATACCTCGAATCAAGAATCAAGCCGCTGATGATCTGGCAGAGTTATGTTCCACTCGGAAACCTATCCCCAGTAATGTGTTCTTGGAGCATCTCCATACCCCGTCTATTCAAGAAGATCCCTTTACGGAGGAGCCCCCACAACCGGTAAGCTCAACCAATCCGACTGAAATTGAAGTTCCAGCTATAGTCGACCTGATAATGGAGGTTTTAGTAATCATCCCCTGAAGACGAAGATGAGGCCCGCCAGATAGTTCGTCGGTCCAAAGCCTACATAGTGATAAGTGGGCAGCTTTATAGAGAGAGTGTTACCGGAGTCACTCATCATTGCATTTCTCCAGAAGAAGGTCGAATGATCCTAAATGAAATTCACTCGGGGACCTGTGGTCACCATCCAAGCATAGATGTAGTGAATCAATCATTTACTTGTGAGCTTACTAGGACAAGTATGCAGAATTGTAACTGCAGTAAGAGACTATCCAAAATCTGAATCAAGAAGTTTGTCTAGCACTTATTGTTTGCAACTAATCGACGTGAATAATTGGATATTATATCGAATGAGTAAGAAAGACAAGTAAAATTGTCAACAAACCTGGCTTGCAGTAGTAATCTGGGTCAATGTCACTACGACCAACAATCCAAAATGATTAGTGTCTGTTCCTAGGGCCGGAATTTTAAAAAACCTATGAACTTTACAGGTACTAAACATTACCGAACTACATCTGAACCATTAAGTGTAGGTAGCACTGAGCACACAACAAACCCTAACGACAGTCCTGCCTAATGAGTAATGAATCAATTATAAAATGGGTGATGAGGAGTGGCTGCTGAGTGTTGAGGACTTATCTCAGGATAAATTGGGTTGGCTTAGTGGGTGCTGCACGCCTGAGCCCTGAACGGACTGGGAAGGTACGCACGGCGGTGCACCTGGGCAGCGGTGACGCTGTTGGGCGAGTGGCTCCTGACCTCCTGTTAGTGCGGCGTCTCCTCCTAGGGTCATGCCGTCCGGGGACGGCAAGTCTCCGGTGAGGCAGGCGGCTGGGGACGAGTAGAGATCAGAAGCGCGCAGCAGAACAGAGGGGAATTGGGGCCTGGGATGACCCAAAATCCCAGGGTGGGCCAGTCCACCGTGGGCGCCCTATAGATATACGCACCCGAGCGGCGAACATGCATTTTCAAAACTAATTTAGGAACATTTAGCTGACCAATTAAACGAATCTATTCTAATAATATAAGATTCGTATTTGAACAACTAAGCTTGTTTAGCTTGATGGGTCGAGTAGTGCTATTATGACACGAAGCATGTATTCTGATCGTATGGTGATCATAAAAGGGGGAAACCGGAGAAATGATATTTAGCAGCCATTGTTTGCTTCGCACTAAGAACTAAATTCTAAGAGCTGAAAAGAAAGTAGAGTAACTAAGTTAAGATCTATTTTCTGGTTGAGATCAAAAAGTTGAGGAGATATGAAGTACCACCTCTCTTGCGGCACCGTGTAGGCATCGGGGGTGCGATGGCTGTCAGTGGCGTTGAAGCAGATCTGCGACAGTAGACGGGTGCATCAGGGGATAAGTCTTGTTGCGGTGTAAGAGAAGGTCGTGTGAGCGGCCCCGACAAAGAGGACAATGGCGCCGATGAAGCAAGGGGGGCCTCTTTGAGCCAGGCGGAGTCGTCGGCTATGAAAACGAGCGCGCCGAGACGGATATCGCGGCCCAAAGCCAAACCACCGCCAGAAAACATGTTGACGGAGATCGGAGAAAATGCAATCTCACCAGAAGTCGCTAAGACACCAGCCCCGCGGTGGGCGCCAACTGTCCTGGGAGTAAGTCTGACAGTAAGGATGCGGGTACGTAGGAAGAGGCAAGTTCCTACCTACGGTGAGATTGTGGATGCAAGATGTACGAGTTCAGGCCCTTTCTGGAGGAAGTAATAGCCCTACGTCTCGGTGCCCGGAGGCTTGGTCGACTAGAATATGTGTGATAATTACAAGGGTGCTAACCCATGTACCCGAGGAGGGGGTGGCTTATATAGAGTTTGTTGGACCCCTCCAGCACTCAGTTATACAGGGTTCAATATACATTAAGGCAAGGCGTTATTGGTAACACTAGATATAAAGAGATATAAATGGCCTTTAACACTATAGAGTGAATGCCTGACCGTTGCTGTCCTGGGTGGCTTTAGACCTTCTTTTCTCCGAGTTATTATTCATGTGGTCGAATGACTATATAATAGTCGAGGTGAATTGGGGTATCCGAGTGGGATAGCTGGTCGAGTGGATTGCAGTCCAACGTGATTCTTGAATGTACCTGACTTTAGGGTAGTGACCTTGGGTAGGACATCTAGGACAGGCCTACGACCCTACCCTAGGTACATTCATCATCATCATATTCGTTCCATCTTTCATATGGTGTCTAGATTTCATTGCTTCTACACTACTGCAGGATGCTGCTAATGCGACACTACAATCAGAGACCTTCGACGAAACTGTGTGCGATGCATTAATCACAAATGGCGAGGTAAAAAACCGTGAAAAAGATGCAAAACATTTGCGATGGTGGATACATCAAACACAGTTCAGCTTTTAGTTGCGTTTGCGATGCGGGGCATACGGTTGATCCGTATGAACTATTTGCGATGAGTCAGAATAATAGAAATAGGCAACCATATGAAGGTGTGTGCGATTTACGACATACAGTTTATGAACTGTTTGCGATGATCGAGTTGAACACAAACGATTCAGCGTAACAAGATGTGTGCGATATCCGGCAAACAGGTCGGTAATCAGAATTGTGTGCGATCATTATAGACAGCACATAGGGCCTTTTGTGAATTTTGTGCTCGACAGGGCACACAATTTAAGAAACCAACCTATGGTTGATAATGTAAAAGATCTCTCTCGAATACGTATTACTAACCATCTGCGATGAGATTGACAAGGGAAATAGAGATAATGAATTAATATGGGCAAATGGAAACAAAGATATATAATGTCTGCTTAATTTAGTGCTTGTTGTTATTGTTGTTGTTTGGTGGCCCTGCGACATCGTCTTGGCGAGGACACTTCTTGCTGCTGACCGTTGGCTTTTCATCATCGATGTCGTCGTTGTCATCGTTGTTATCATCATCATCCTCCTCCATGGTCGACCATTCCTCCTCCACATCATCATCGTCATCTTCTTCATCCTCTGATAGCTCCTCGTCCGTCTGGTTGTCGTCTGAAGACTCTGAAGGCGGTGTCCCTTCTATGATCCAGATATAACCGAGGTCTGAGCTTGACACTGGACTCATGGAAGACGAGAGGGATGATTCCAATGTTGACTTATCATCGGGTGCCAGACTGCTGGCGGAACTATCGTCCTCGTTGTCGCTTGACATCGCTGCGGTCGTATAAAAACCACGAGAAAGTGAGATTGCAGAGTGTGTGCAAGTGTGTAGCGCGGCCGGACAGGGATGATGAAGATGGTGGACACTTAAGAAGGGTATGCAGAGAAGAGGAATGCCAATTGAAGCAGGGGATTGACGTATTATCTAACTGCTGATATAATCCACCGCAATTATTTGTACCCAGTTGCTCAAAATTCCCGGGGTTGCGTAGTTCTCAATGTGATAATGACGCACATGCATTGGAGCGTCGTAATATGAAAGAAACATTTTTTGTAGTACTACTCCCTCCGTACCGGCGACCTAGGTGGCAGGAAAACAAGATAACTTGATGATTATTTGGTAATCAATACCATTGCATGTAGAGAATTGTTCATTTCATATTATGCTAAGTAGTCTGGAGTCCTCGAATGCATACTAGATGCAGGACTCCTATTGGCTAATTTCTTTTTTAGGACAAAAACAAGAAACGAGTTTTGGGATTATTTAGTTTTCGTAATGTGACTTATGCACCGGTACGAACGGGGTAGGATAGTTGGCAAGGAATACATTGAGCTCTTCTTATTGATGAAGCCAGTAATAATCAAACTACAAAGGAAAAGAAAAAAAGACAAAGGAAAATATCTGCATGAATCTTCGCGTAACATCAATGGCATAGGACCTAGATGTGCATCACTTAAAGCACATCTGGATGTGCTTTAGCAATAATGTCAAACAAAACCCCTAATCATCATTGGAAACAGCGCATAGAACATTGCTAATGCGACAACCACAACTACACATGCTAGTTCCTTCTTGTCTCTTGCTTTCATCTGTTGCATGTGATTGATTCTTTCTTGCTTCATCGTACTGATTGTAAATTTCAGATCAGCCCGTTTCTTTTGCAGCTTTACATTATCTTCTGCAATCTTGGTCATAACACTTCAATCTCTGCCATGCCATTCTTCATCCAACCAGTTAACAAAGGCACAAGCCTCATATACCTACCAATTTTAAATAGTATTCAGGATGAGTGATGGCATTAACTCAAGTAAAATGATGAACTTAGCACTAACCTCTAAGGGGCAAATGAGAAACCGCCTACCAATGTTGAATCCCTCTGTGCATACACGTCGAGCGGGAGTATGCCTGTGCACACAACTCAACTTTTGGTCTTCTCGGTGGACAAACACTCGGAGTCGAACTCGTGTTGCGGGATTCTAGATTCATGCTTCGGATCCGGCAGCGGATCACTTTCGTAGGGGGTCATTCAGGACGGATTCGGTAGGGAGCTACTTTGGTAATGCTAAAAAAGATCGGGATAGATTGGAACCTGCCGGGACGATTCAGATCCATAGTACACCTGCCTCCTGATGACCTTAGGCAAGTGCTCAGTGGTGACCGCCGTCGTGGTGGCGCTGCCGAGAGCGGCGATACGGGCAGGAGAAGCCGCATCGAAACCATCAGCACCACTCGTCCACATTCCCCCAATGTCAGTGCCACGCGAGGGAATTTGGAGGCTATCTAGGGATTTGGGGAAAGTGGGGAAACTGTGGGGATAAGCTAACGGTAGGGAACTACGTATCGCACTATATGTTGTATAAGGCACAATGTTTATACATGTCGTTTGTGTTAGGTATTACAACTTCACACACAATTTCCGCACCAAACCGTGTGAGCAGACAACATAAGTGATACACGGTTGCCGTGACATAACCGTATGTAATGTACTACCCTGTACATATGGGGCTGCAATATAATTGCATTACAGTAATACCATGTAAAAAGCCGCTCTACGGATATCTGTCAGAAAATAAAATAGCCACAATGTAGATAGAGATGGTGGCGGCGATGGCCGAGGCAGCGGCTACCGAAAAAGAAGTCAATCCTCAGTCGGTGGGCGGTGGCAGCGTCATAGGAGGTCAATCCTCGGTCTGTGGCATGAGATAGTAGGAGCTCAACCATTGAGGTCGGCGGCGGCGTGACTGGAGCACATCCATCGCGGTCGATGGCGGGATAGTGGAGGTCGAACTTTAGGAGTTAGCTGCACTAAGCTTAGCTCCTCGACCCTGCTGTCTCGGCGTGCCGCCACATCGCCCTTCTCTGTCTGCTGGTGGAGGTCGCCGTGCGGCTAATTAATTAAGGTATTATTTTCGTGAGTGGCTTAATTAAGGTATTCAATTCCTAAGGGTAGTGATGTAGTACTCTGCATGTAAATTCACTGGCCATTAATTTTTGTCATTGCACGCATGGATAACAATATGGAGCGCCCTCAGCAATTATGAAAATATAACCTTGTGATTTATGTACACATCTTTGGGCATCAGCTGATCTGTGTATTGATGTTGTTGTTTTGTTTTTACTTACCCTTCGTGTGCTGTAGATGGTACGATCTGAATGGATGAACAATCGGAGAAGCTCAAATTTTATCAGTGGCGTGGCAACGTTCATTAATTTGGCTAAAATTACAAAGAAGAGAATTGGTGATGAGGATTACATCATGTGTACATGCAGTCATTGTGCCAATACAGAGACACATGAAGTTACAGATGTTGAGTGGCACTTACTCTCCCGGGGATTCATGGATGGTATACACATTGGACCAGACACGGTGAAGAGCAGGTCATGGATGAATATACCCAGGGCTGCGAGATGCCAAACCCCGGTCAGTGTCACATGGATGTTGAATCTAACATCAGGGCTGAGGCCTCAAGCTATGAGTGGAACACTGAAAAGACGAAACACCCACTAGAAATCCATAATGGCGACGCAGACGATGACGATGATCTTGATATGCCAGATTTTGCTGCTAAGATAGCATATTTCAAGGGCCCAGAAAAGGATATGATTGGGTACAAGGATCTGCCAACCATTGCTGCAGACTCCAAGAAAGAATTGTATCCAGGTTGCAAAAAGAAATATTCCAAGTTGAGTGCCACCTTGGGGATTCTCAGATTTAAAGCAGCAAACGGTCTATCGAACAAGGGCTTCACAAAGTTTTTCGGTCTTCTCAAAGAAATTCTTTCGAAAGATAATGTGCTCCCAGAAGCACGAACGAAGCAAATAAAAATGTTTGCCCATTGGAACTTGAAGTACAGAAGATACACACTTGTGCGAGAAATTGTATAGTGTACCGTGGTGAGTACAAATATTTGCGTGCATGTCCCATATGCAACCATGCACGATACAAGCGCAGGTGTCAGGACCCCGACTCGATGCCACATCGATCTAGCATGTAACACCTCATATCACTTTGCGGCCTCACGCACGGTATCCCCACGGGTGTCGCCTTACCTTTGCCCGGGACCGTTTGCGCCTTTTGGCACACGTATATGATGGTGTCGCTAGCATCCATATGATAAAGAGCCCGGGCTGACATGGCTAGTCGTAAACCCAAAGTGGCACTAACTTACAGGGACAGGCATCCATGACCCAGCATCGAACGTGTCGGTCATCAGCGAGTGAATCCAGGCTGTAGCACTGGGCTAACAGGACTCCGGTGAACCGGGCTGTAGCGGGCTAGCAGGACTCCGGTATTCATCGCGTGACATTTCCCCGAAGGGACAGACACAGGATCGAAGAAGGACACATGCCGGCCAACCTAAGTGTTCTGGAGCAGTAGCAAGCTACCAGGGCTCAGTGGAAGCACTAGGAGACATTTCCCGGTAAGAGAGTCTACTAGGGATAAACAACTAGATAGTCAGATCCCACACATAGCAATACACATTACACGTACGCATAACATGCAAGTATGTGCTGTACAACATGGCATCACAGCATAACTCAACAACTCAAATAGATAAAGGCTCAGAAGAGCCATCATAGCATTTATTTCAAACAGGGGTCACAAGACCCATCATACAGAGCATACAAGCAACAAGCGGAAGCATTACATGTCTGGGTACAAACATCTACAAATGGAAAAGGCTGAAAGCCTGACTATCTACAACGTCCGATCAAGATCGTAGCTGAGGTACAAGCTACTTGTCGAAGTCCATGAGAACACTAGTAAGACCGAAGTCTCTGCTGCAAAAACATAAATAAAGCAACATGAGTACAAAGGTACTCAGCAAGACTTACATCAGATCCTACCATACATGCATTTGTGTCAAGAGGGTAATATGGAGTTTAGTTGCAGCAAGCCAGCTTTGACTCTGTAGCTATCCTGTTCTACGACTACCAGAAACTCTTGAGGTGATACAACGTACACGAGTCCACTAATCACCAAACAATACACTATATGGACTCATTCCCGTCTCCCTACTAGAAGGCCATCCATAGCACTCACACTTGTCTTGAGCATTTTAGAGTATCCACTTCAAGTTGTCTATGTACCATGTAAGCATCCAAGAAGTCCATAACCGCGGACCCGGCTATTCGAATAGATCATGTTAACCCTGCACGGGTGTACTTCTTCACACACGCTCTCGCCACTTACCGCCATGTACACGTCATGTATCTCGGCAACCTTCAAGCGGAAGCCTGGCGAGGGTGTCGGCCACGACCTGACTAACCACACAAGACTCTAGTCCAGGTTTATCGCCTATTCGGGTTCCATCCGCAAGGAGATCCGGCCGGGGTGTCGCTCACGGCCCCAAACGATGTGAGCAGGGTTCCCAAGCCCACCATCCGGGTGCCACTTGGTACACCGTGCCACGTGTGCCTAGTCTGTCCCAAGCCCACCCTGCCGGGTGCCACTTGGTAGAAAAATAGCACTACCTACAAACACCAGAAACTAGTTGCGACTCCTGGACAGAGACCAAGTTGGTTAATAAGTCGAGAGGGGTCGAGTTACCGGAACCCAATGTGTGGTAGTATCGAGTCATTGGACAACATACATAGAACTCAGTGCTTAAGGACGGTTCCAATGAGACTACGGTTGAATTGTTATGAATTTTTGAAGTTCAAAACAATTTCTGGAATTTTCTGATTTAATTTAGATCCAGAAATCATATATTGCGCCAGCATGATGTCAGCACGACGTCAGTGGTCAACTGCGGCTGGCTGGGGTCAAACCTGACGTGTGGGGTCCACACGTCAGTGTCAGGGGGTTAAACAGGGTTAGTTTAATCCTAATTAAGAAGGTTAGTGGCGCTGGGGCCCACTGTCAGTGTCAGGGTTAATTAACGGAGGTTGATTAAATTTAAACTAATCCTAAACTCGAATTAGCAGGGACGGGCCCCACTATCATTGAGCCAGGGGAGGTCAAACCCCCTGGTCAACTGGGCTAACACGCCGGCGTTTAGCCGCCGGCGGCCGCAAACGCGGCGGAGGGCGCGGGATTGCCACTCCGGCGCCCAATCAAGCAGCGGAGGGCACGCGCGGGAAGCGGGGGCTCGCGCGCATCCGGTGGGGCAGGTGGGATGAGCTGGGGAGGCCGGAGCTCGCCGGAGCAAATCTCACGGCGGCGGCCGGAGCTCGGCTTCGATGGCCGGGCTAGCTACAGAGCGCGGGGAGGCAAGGGAGAAGGGGCAACCGAAGCGGGGGCTCACGGCGGGCTCGAGGACGTCGTCGGAGAGCTCGGGGGAGATCGGACGGCGACGTGCGGGCGGTGGAGATCTACGGTGGCCGGCAATGAAGACGACGAGGGTGGCGACGATGGAGGCCGTCCGGAGGTTCGTGGCTCGACGAGGAGGTGGAGGGGGTCGTGGCGGAGCTCGTGGACTCCACTGAGGGGCGAGGGGACAGCGGGGAGCGCGTCGGTGGTGAGCTGCGGTGGCGGCAGCGCTTCGGGCGCGGGGAGAGGGAGATGTCCAGGGGAGGAGGGAGAGCGAGAGAGAGGGGAAAAGGACCGGGGCGGCGCGTGGCGTCGTTCCAGGGCATCCAGACGAGGAGGGGAGAGGCAGGCAGGCAGGGAGGGAGGTGGCGTGGCCGGCGGAGCGCGCGCGCGTCGGCACGCAGCTGCTTGGCGAGAGGGGGGGAAGACGACAGAGGAGGAGGCGGGCTGGGCTGCCTGCTGGCTGGGCCGGCCTGCTGCTGCTGGGCTGCACAGGGGGGGAGCCCCAGGTAAGCTTCTCCTCTTTAATTCTGTTTTCTATTTTTTTCTGACATTTGTTTTGATTTAATTAAAATATTAAATCATTTAATTACCTTATGCCAATTTTTGCAGGAGCTAGCTATAATATTCCAGGGCTCCTTTATAAATGGCATAATTTTTGGACCATATTTCATATATATAACAATATATATCCAAAGCAAATAATTATCGGATTAATCCAAATGGCCAAAATTAAATATCCATGAGCTCCTAAAAATATTGGTTTGATTTTTATCTCTGTCCAATATTTTCAGAGGGCAACATGAGCATTTTCTTGGACCCTTTTGGAGAAATTTTTATTTGGGTCATTTTCAAAAATGATTCTGAGGGTTCCACCAATCCTCAATTCAAATTTAAATGGAATATAAACATGATGCACAAATGACTAGCTAGTCTAGGTCATACCAGACTAGGGATGTGACAACTCACCCCCACTTGAAAGAATCTCGTCCCGAGATTCAGGGGTCGACGGAAAGAAAACGGGGTACTCCAGTCGAAGACGATCTTCTCGCTCCCAAGTAGCTTCTCTCTCGGAATGATGGGACCACTGAACTTTGAGAAACTTGATGTTCTGACGTCGGGTAACACGCTCGGCTTGATCAAGAATGCGAACCGGGTACTCTCGGTATGTGAGGTTATCTTGGAGATCAAGCGTTTCGTGGTCCACTTCGCGGATGGGATCCGAGAAGCAACGCCTGAGTTGAGAGACGTGGAAGACATCATGAACTCGAGAAAGATGTGGGGGTAGTTCCAATTGGTAGGCAACCTCTCCTCGTTTAGCGAGAATGCGAAAGGGACCAATGTAACGAGGAGCCAACTTGCCCTTGATACCGAAACGATGGGTACCCTTCAAAGGAGTAACCCGAAGGTAAGCTTGGTCGCCAAGTTCATAAGTCATATCCTTGTGATGACGATCGTACTGGCTCTTTTGACGAGATTGGGCTGTTTTCAAATTCTCACGAATGATGCGAACTTGCTCTTCTGCCTCCTGGATCATGTCCGGTCCAAAGAATTGTCTTTCACCGGTTTCTGACCAGTTCAAAGGTGTTCGACATCTTCGTCCATAGAGAACCTCAAAAGGAGCTTTCTTGAGGCTGGATTGATAGCTATTGTTATAAGCAAACTCGGCAAAAGGAAGACATTTCTCCCAATCCATACCGAATGAGATAACGCAAGCTCTGAGCATGTCTTCAAGAATTTGATTGACCTGTTCCACCTGACCACTCGACTGAGGGTGGAAAGCGGTACTGAAGGAAAGATGGGTTCCCATGGCAGTTTGGAAACTCTCCCAGAAATGAGAAGTGAAAAGACTGCCACGGTCTGAATTGATCTCTAGTGGAACACCATGAACTGACACTATTCGAGAAATGTATAAGTCAGCAAGCTGACTAGCAGTGATACTCTCTCGAACAGGAAGGAAGTGAGCCACTTTGGAAAGACGATCAACGACTACGAAGATAGCGTTATTCCCTCTCTTGGTCCTGGGAAAGCCGGTGTTGAAGTCCATACCAACTTTATCCCATTTCCATTCAGGAATAGCTAAAGGCTGAAGGGTGCCAGCAGGCCTTTGATGCTCTGCCTTAACGCGACGACAAACGTCACAGTTAGCAATAAACTGAGCGATTTCTCTCTTCATCCTAGTCCACCAGAACCTCTGGCGTAGGTCCTGATACATCTTAGTACTACCGGGATGAATCGTGAGAGGAGATTCATGCGCCTCCTTAAGAATCAATTGTCGCAGATGTAGCTTCTTGGGGACCACCAGGCGGTTTCCAAAGAAAACAACACCTCGATCATCTATAGAGAAACTACCAGCAATACCCTGGGCAATGTTTCTCTTGATCTGGGTAATCCCCGTATCATGCTTCTGGGCTTCTATGATAAGGTCCACAAGGGTAGGTTTCGCCACCAAGGTAGAAAGAAATCCGCGAGGAGCTATGTGAAGATTAAGCTTACAGAATTCCTCATGGAGAAGTGGTTGGCCTTGCTGCAACATGAGATTGTTGCAATAGGGTTTACGGCTTAGAGCATCAGCCATGACATTGGCTTTGCCTGGGGTGTAGGTAATCCCTAGATCATAATCTGTGATTAACTCCAACCAACGTCTTTGCCTAAGGTTCAGATCCGGTTGGGTGAAGATATACTTGAGACTCTGGTGATCGGTGTAGATCTCGCAACGTTTACCAAGAAGGTAATGTCGCCAGGTCTTGAGTGCATAGACTACGGCTGCAAGCTCTAGATCATGTGTAGGATAATTATCCTCATGTGGATGCAACTGTCGAGATGCATAGGCAATCACATGACGATCCTGCATAAGAATGCAACCTAGTCCCTGTCGTGAGGCATCGCAGTAGATAATAAAGTCTTTAGTGAAATCCGGTGGCACAAGTATGGGAGCAGAAGTCAGGCGTCTTTTCAGTTCCTGAAAACTGTACTCACACTGTGGGGACCACTCGAACTTTTTATCTTTCTTGAGAAGTTCCGTGAGGGGTTTGGCTACTTTGGAGAAGTTTTCAACAAAGCGGCGACAATAGCTGGCTAGACCAAGGAAACTCCTAACTTGTTTAACGGTCTCAGGTGGAGTCCAATCGAGAACAGCCTGAACTCTCTCGGGATTGACAGCAATGCCCTTACCAGAAATTACGTGGCCTAGGTAGGTCACTTCTGGCAACCAAAATTCACACTTGGAGAACTTGGCATAAAGGCGATGCTCTCTGAGTTTTTCTAACACAAGTCTAAGATGTTCGGCATGCTCTTCCTCGTTCTTCGAGTAAATAAGAATATCATCGAGGTAAACCACGACGAACTTATCTAAGTACTCCATGAAGATCGAGTTCATCAAGCGGGAGAATGTAGCTGGAGCGTTAGTTAGACCAAAGGACATGACGGTGTACTCGTACTGACCATAACGAGTAACAAAGGCTGTCTTGGGAATGTCCCCGTTTCTGATCTTAATTTGGTGGTATCCTAACCTCAAATCCATCTTGGAGAAGACTGAGGATCCAGCGAGCTGATCATACAGGTCGTTGATCCTGGGGAGCGGATACTTGTTCTTTATCGTGACCAAATTAACGGGACGATAATCTACAACCATCCGGTCCGTACCATCCTTCTTCTTGACAAAGAGGACGGGGCAAGCCCAAGGAGAAGAACTAGGACGGATGAACCCTTTTTGCAAGGACTCATCAAGTTGTTTCTTAAGCTCGGCTAGTTCTAAGGGTGCCATCTTGTAAGGTCTCCTAGAGATTGGAGCAGTTCCTGGGATAAGATCTATGACGAACTCTACATCTCTGTCAGGGGGAACACCTGGCAGTTCCTCTGGAAAGACATCCAGAAAGTCACGAACTACCGGGATATCTTCAAGGTCTGGAAGAGGGCTGGCATTAAGAGAATAGAGCTGACGCTTTGCAACTCTAGTGGAGACAGTGACTATCTTGCCTGATGGGTGTGTAAGCTGAACAGATCTGGTGTAACAATCAATCTTGGCATGATGAGCTGTCATCCAGTCCATACCCAAGATGATGTTAATATCTGAGGACTTGAGAGCTACAAGTGATGCAAGGAATACAAGTCTGTCAACAAGGATTTCGTTACCATGGCTTACACTAGAGGTTTGCCATTTGGATCCGGGAGTTTGAATGACTAGTGGAGAGGGCATATCACAAAATGACATGTCGTGCAAGTTAGCATAGCTCTCGGAAATGAAGGAGTGAGATGCTCCAGTATCGAATAGAACTGATGCTGGGTGACAATTGACAAGGAATGTACCAAGAACGACATCCGGATCATCATGAGCGTCTTTAGCTGAGACGTGATGCACACGTCCACGTTCAGTAGGGGCTGACTTGACACTGATCATCTTGCGTGATGGCTTAACACAGCCAACAGTCTTCTCGGGCTGGGGTGGAGCATAACTAGTCTGAGAGCAGTCACGTGCATAGTGTCCTGGCTTCCCGCATGTGAAGCAAGTCCCTGAGGTTGGACGTGGACCCGCACTGACAAGCGGTCTACCAGTAGGCCTGGGTGGAACATATGTCTGAGCTGGGGAGAGCACCACATGAGATGACCTCGGTGCATATCCAGAAGGAAGAGCGGAGTTTGGAACCCAAATCCGGCGCTTCTGGGAACTAGAGCCAGAGGAAGATCCCAAATCACGGGTGTGCTTACGAGACTCCTCGTAAGTGAGCTGAGCTGTCTCTGCATTAATGGCTTTGTTCACAAGAGCTTGGAATGTATCACAATGATGCAGGTGGAGATCACGATGCAACTTGGGACTGAGACCCTTCCGGAACCTAGCCTGCTTCTTGGCGTCCGTGGACACTTCTTCTGTGGCATAGCGGGCAAGGTTCTCGAACTCTCTGCTATAAGCATCAACAGCCATCTTATTCTGGGTGAAACTACAGAACTCTTTTCTCTTGCGATCAAGGAGGTCCTGGGGAATGTGACGCTCGTGAAAAGCCTCAGTCATAACTCTCCAGGTAGGAATCTGGCCAGCTGGAAGCATAGCCTCATAGTTCTGCCACCAAAGACTAGCAGGACCTTCCAGGTGGTATGTGGCAAAGGTGACCTTGTCATCTTCAGCTACGGAGCCAGTCATCTGCATCGCGTGGCTCGATGGAATGATGAAAGGTAGGTGGGTGCAAGCGAATGAAGTCATGAATGGTCACAGACTTATTGGACTGATGTGTGGTGTTCTCCTCGATACGTGCCAACAAGCGGTTGGACTCACGCTTGCTCCTCTCCATTTCTAACATGAACTCTGCCAACGAAGGCTGGTCGGGAGGATCCTCATCCCTACCGTCTCCATGGTTCTGGCTACGAACAATAGAACTTGATGACATCCTGAGAAACGAAACCAGGGACGGAATCAACATAAACTATAGACTGTAGAATGTAGGACAAGGAATTAGTATCTCTCGAACTCCTAGGGAAATTCCGGCAGCATAACGGCAGTAAAATGCTCAGAATGAGACATCCTACTAAAATGGGGTAATAACATACTCATCAGCATTACTCAAGGTTCTGAGATCATACTAAACAGACTACACCGGAAATACTCAAAAACTGGGGTATGACTCCGATCAACCAATCCTATGGGACTACGGAGTAGTAACACGTGATCCTGAGAGACGGAAGAGAAAGCCTAGTTCCTTAACCCCGTAGGAAAGATAGGATGACTCAGATCAGAAGGCCATGAGGTAAAGGAGTAAAAAAAAGCCTTACGTTCCTTCCCACAATCAATTCCCTTACATAACTAAAGATTTTCTAGACTCAACTTCGACCAGTTGGCTTGGTAATCCTACAGGCAGTCAGGCTCTGATACCAACGCTGTCAGGACCCCGACTCGATGCCACATCGATCTAGCATGTAACACCTCATATCACTTTGCGGCCTCACGCACGGTATCCCCACGGGTGTCGCCTTACCTTTGCCCAGGACCGTTTGCGCCTTCTGGCACACGTATATGATGGTGTCGCTAGCATCCATATGATAAAGAGCCCGGGCTGACATGGCTAGTCGTAAACCCAAAGTGGCACTAACTTACAGGGACAGGCATCCATGACCCAGCATCGAACGTGTCGGTCATCAGCGAGTGAATCCAGGCTGTAGCACTGGGCTAACAGGACTCCGGTGAACCGGGCTGTAGCGGGCTAGCAGGACTCCGGTACTCATCGCGTGACATTTCCCCGAAGGGACAGACACAGGATCGAAGAAGGACACATGCCGGCCAACCTAAGTGTTCCGGAGCAGTAGCAAGCTACCAGGGCTCAGTGGAAGCACTAGGAGACATTTCCCGGTAAGAGAGTCTACTAGGGATAAACAACTAGATAGTCAGATCCCACACATAGCAATACACATTACACGTACGCATAACATGCAAGTATGTGTTGTACAACATGGCATCATAGCATAACTCAACAACTCAAATAGATAAAGGCTCAGAAGAGCCATCATAGCATTTATTTCAAACAGGGGTCACAAGACCCATCATACAGAGCATACAAGCAACAAGCGGAAGCATTACATGTCTGGGTACAGACATCTACAAATGGAAAAGGCTGAAAGCCTGACTATCTACAACGTCCGATCAAGATCGTAGCTGAGGTACAAGCTACTTGTCGAAGTCCATGAGAACACTAGTAAGACCGAAGTCTCTGCTGCAAAAACATAAATAAAGCAACATGAGTACAAAGGTACTCAGCAAGACTTACATCAGATCCTACCATACATGCATTTGTGTCAAGAGGGTAATGTGGAGTTTAGTTGCAGCAAGCCAGCTTTGACTCTGTAGCTATCCTGTTCTACGACTACCAGAAACTCTTGAGGTGATACAACGTACACGAGTCCACTAATCAACAAACAATACACTACTATGGACTCATTCCCGTCTCCCTACTAGAAGGCCATCCATAGCACTCACACTTGTCTTGAGCATTTTAGAGTATCCACTTCAAGTTGTCTATGTACCATGTAAGCATCCAAGAAGTCCATAACCGCGGACCCGGCTATTCGAATAGATCATGTTAACCCTGCAGGGGTGTACTTCTTCACACACGCTCTCGCCACTTACCGCCATGTACACGTCATGTATCTCGGCAACCTTCAAGCGGAAGCCTGGCGAGGGTGTCGGCCACGACCTGACTAACCACACAAGACTCTAGTCCAGGTTTATCGCCTATTCGGGTTCCATCCGCAAGGAGATCCGGCCGGGGTGTCGCTCACGGCCCCAAACGATGTGAGCAGGGTTCCCAAGCCCACCATCCGGGTGCCACTTGGTACACCGTGCCACGTGTGCCTAGTCTGACCCAAGCCCACCCTGCCGGGTGCCACTTGGTAGAAAAATAGCACTACCTACAAACACCAGAAACTAGTTGCGACTCCTGGACAGAGACCAAGTTGGTTAATAAGTCGAGAGGGGTCGAGTTACCGGAACCCAATGTGTGGTAGTATCGAGTCAGTGGACAACATACATAGAACTCAGTGCTTAAGGACGGTTCCAATGAGACAACCCACCATGTACTCCTACATGGCCTCTCACCGCTACCTTTACCAAATCGTGTTCACACACTTCACTCTCAGCATTAGAACATATCGTAACACTCCAATTCATTCCCAATGAACCAGACCTGACACACTCTAAGCAATAGCAGGCATAGCATGGTAGGAACACAACATGGCTCAATCAACTCCTACACATGCTAGTGGGTTTCAACTATTTACTGTGGCAATGACAGGTCATGCAGAGGAATGGGTTCAACTACCGCAGCACAAAGTAGCAGATGAATCGTTGTTGTCCTAATGCAATAACTGAGAGCAGGAGTGAGAGAGTAGGGTTTTATCGAAATGAACAAGGGGGTTTGCTTGCCTGGTAAATCAACAAGGGAGGCACTGCTTCATAGACAGGTACTCTGGAACAGACTCCGGAGCAGGACCTATCGAGAAGGAACGATGCCGGCAATCAATACACAAACATATGCAACAATATGATGCATGAACATGGCATGAAGATGTGATGTTGTTTGAGCTAATGCAACTAGTAATCATTTGGTTTGAAGTCCATTTGAACCATAAGCTCAAATGCATCTCCAAAGTAGGCTCTTATATATGCCATAATGTGTTTTCTCATATTCAGCATGTATAAGTTGGTTTGTCATGCATGAAACTAGTACAGATGGATAGATTACATTTTTCTGATAATTTTTCATATATAAATTATTTTAATCTGAGCTACGGTTGAATTGTTATGAATTTTTGAAGTTCAAAACAATTTCTGGAATTTTCTGATTTAATTTAAATCCAGAAATCATATATTGCGCCAGCATGACGTCAGCACGACGTCAGCGGTCAACTGCGGCTGGCTGGGGTCAAACCTGACGTGTGGGGTCCACACGTCAGTGTCAGGGGGTTAAACAGGGTTAGTTTAATCCTAATTAAGAAGGTTAGTGGCGCTGGGGCCCACTGTCAGTGTCAGGGTTAATTAACAGAGGTTGATTAAATTTAAACTAATCCTAAACTCGAATTAGCAGGGACGGGCCCCACTGTCATTGAGCCAGGGGAGGTCAAACCCCCTGGTCAACTGGGCTAACACGCCGGCGTTTAGCCGCCGGCGGCAGCAAACGCGGCGGAGGGCGCGGGATTGCCACTCCGGCGCCCAATCAAGCAGCGGAGGGCACGCGCGGGAAGCGGGGGCTCACACGCATCCGGTGGGGCAGGTGGGATGAGCTGGGGAGGCCGGAGCTCGCCGGAGCAAAGCTCGCGGCGGCGGCCGGAGCTCGGCTTCGATGGCCGGGCTAGCTACAGAGCGCGGGGAGGCAAGGGAGAAGGGGGAACCGAAGCGGGGGCTCACGGCGGGCTCGAGGACGTCGTCGGAGAGCTCAGGGGAGATCGGACGGCGACGTGCGGGCGGTGGAGATCTACGGTGGCCGGCGATGAAGACGACGAGGGTGGCGACGATGGAGGCCGTCCGGAGGTTCGTGGCTCGACGAGGAGGTGGAGGGGGTCGTGGCGGAGCTCGTGGACTCCACTGAGGGGCGAGGGGACGGCGGGGAGCGCGTCGGTGGTGAGCTGCGGCGGCGGCAGCGCTTCGGGCGCGGGGAGAGGGAGATGTCCAGGGGAGGAGGGAGAGCGAGAAAGAGTTGAAAAGGACCGGGGCGGCGCGTGGCGTCGTTCCAGGGCATCCAGACGAGGAGGGGAGAGGCAGGCAGGCAGGGAGGGAGGTGGCGTGGCCGGCGGAGCGCGCGCACGTCGGCACGCAGCTGCTTGGCGAGAGGGGGGGAAGACGACAGAGGAGGAGGCGGGCTGGGCCGCCTGCTGGGTGGGCCGGCCTGCTGCTGCTGGGCTGCACAGGGGGGGAGCCCCAGGTAAGCTTCTCCTCTTTAATTCTGTTTTCTATTTTTTCTGACATTTGTTTTGATTTAATTAAAATATTAAATCATTTAATTACCTTATGCCAATTTTTGCAGGAGCTAGCTATAATATTCCAGGGCTCCTTTATAAATGGCATAATTTTTGGACCATATTTCATATATATAACAATATATATCCAAAGCAAATAATTATCGGATTAATCCAAATGGCCAAAATTAAATATCCATGAGCTCCTAAAAATATTGGTTTGATTTTTATCTCTGTCCAATATTTTCAGAGGGCAACATGAGCATTTTCTTGGACCCTTTTGGAGAAATTTTTATTTGGGTCATTTTCAAAAATGATTCTGAGGGTTCCACCAATCCTCAATTCAAATTTAAATGGAATATAAACATGATGCACAAATGACTAGCTAGTCTAGGTCATACCAGACTAGGGATGTGACAGCAGGAGAGCAAAGGACAAGTACAAATTGGACGACGAGATCAATACAGGAATCCCATTCAAGGTTGTTTGGTACTTGCCTTTAATTCCAAGGTTGAGGCGTTTATTCGCAAACCCTAGAGAGGCAAAGAGGTGGCAGTGGAATCATCAAGAGTGAACTGTGTATAAATATCTGAGGCACCCAAAAGATGGGGCTCAGTGGGAATTAATTGACAACAAGTTTAAAGACTTTGCTAAGGATCCTAGAAGTATAAGGCTCGGGGAGTGTACTGACGGGGTGAATCCTTTTGGCGATATGAGCACCAAATGCAGGACATGGCTGGTGCTTCTATGAATATATAACCTAGCTCCTTGGTTGTGTATGAATAAAAAATACATTATGATGTCAATGATTATCCAAGGCCCAAAGCAACCTGGAAATGACATCGACATTTACTTTCAGTACTGGTAGAAGAACTGCTGAAAGTGTGAGTAAAAGAGCCTACTGTAAAATGTTATGATGCTTACAAAAAGGAGATTTTCGACCTATATGCGATGCTGCTGCACATCATTCAAGATATGCCGGCATTAGGCAACACATCGGGATATGTAGGGCATGACACATGCATGGATAGGACAGCTAGTAGATTTCTTCCTAACTCACGCAAAACCGTGTATTTACGTGATCATAGGTTCTTACGGAGAAATCACCCGTACCGAAAGATGAAAGATGAATTTGATGGCACGACAGAGGTAGGATTTGGCCCAAGAATTTATGATGGGGAGGTGGTCCACAACATGGCTAAAAAAATTGGGCCATTTGCATTTCTGTCCCTAACTCGAACCACCTAATCAGATATACCCCTAATTCGAAAGCCTGCTCAAATTTGACCCTCCGCCGTTAGGTGCCCTTATAGAAATGCCCTTCTGCACCGTTACCGTCCAGTCAAACATCTTTGACCGTCCAGAAAAAAATAGAAAAAAAAACTAAAAAATCTAAATTTTTGTGAGATCGAAGATACTCATGTGCCCAAGGTGTGTGCAAATTTTCGTGCTATTTGGACATTCTAGGAGATCGTGGCGAGGAAAAACAGTTAATCTGCACGCTTGTGAACAATAAATTTGAAATAAAATAGCAAGAAAATTTAAAAAAATATGAAAGTTTTTGGGATCAAAGTGGCTTGGGTGCACAAGGTACTTGCAAGTTTTTGTGATCAAATGACATGCGAGGAGCTCTAGCAAGGAAAACAAAATAGTCATTTTTTCCCAAGTTTTTTCCCGAGCCAAATTTTGTTTTTTTCTCCACAAGCCCCTCCAATGTCCAAACACAACAAAATTTTGCACGCAGCTTGCAGACTCGCGCCTCTTTGATGCCAAAAAAAATCATATTTTTTGAATTTTCTTGCTATTTTTTTGAATTTACTGTTCACAGGCTTACATATTTATTGTTTTTCCTTTGACACGAGCTCCTGTAATATACAAACAGCACGAAACTTTTCACGCACCTTGCAAACCTGATTATCTTTGATCCCACAAATTTTCAGATTTTTAGAATTTTTTTGCTATTTTTTTCAGGACGGTCAAAGCCCTTTGACCGGCTTTGACCTGCTTTGGCCAGACGGTAACAGCACAGAAGGGTATTTCTGTAAGTGCACCTAACGGCGGAGGGGCAAATTTGAGCAGGCTTTGAAATTAGGGGTAAATCTGAGAGTGGGCGCAAATTAGGGGCATAGATGTAAATGTCCCAAAAAATTTAATGGTGTGCTTGGCAAGAACCATGCTTTAACGGTGACACAAAAACCCAGGAATCAAGTGTTCAACAAGAAATCGGTGTTCTGGAAATTACCTTACTGAGAGATTCTACGTGTACGTCACTGCATTGATGTCATGCACGTAGAGAAGAACGTATGTGAAAGTATCCTTGGTACTCTACTCAAGATTAAAGGTGAAACAAAGGATGGTCATGGTGCACGGCTCGATATGCTTGGTGTTCAATCAAAACGCAAGAGTGAAGCAGAAGATGATAACAAATTCCTCCACGCTTGCCGGATTTACAATTTCAGTACAAAAGAAGCATCGGAGTTCTTCAACTATTGTTTTCAGGTAAGACACACTCTTCCTACTTTGTAGACATCAGAAGTCTCGTGGATGTGAGCTCAGGTAAAATAAATTGGGACACATGAAGTCACATGATTGCCACGTAATATTGACACAAATCCTCCCAGTGGAAATAGGAATCTAAAGGACAAAGATATAAGAAACACACTCATTGAGCTCTGTGATTTCTTCAACAAACTGTGGCAGAAAGTTGTAGATTCTGAAGAGTTGGATTATATGCAAGAGGATATTGCAAGAATATTGTCCAGCCTAGAGATGTTTTTTGCACCATCATCCTTTGATTTCATAGTCCATCTCATTGTGCACCTTCTCGGTGAGATAATGTATTGTGGTCCTGTGTTTCTTCGCAACATATATCCCTTCGAGTGGTTCATGGGAATACTGAAGTGTTATTGTTAGAACCGAAACCATCCGGAGGCAAGCATCCTACAAGGTTATAACGCGGAGGAGGTGGTTGAGTTTTGCACCAAATACATGAAACAAATACCTATAGGTTTGCCCCTCTCTCGCCATGAGGGAAGGCTGAAGGTAAGCCGGTCCTTGCTGGCACGGAAAAGGTTGCACCCGGAGAATTATCAGAGAAAGCCAATTTGACGGTATTGCTTAACAGCCCAATTCTCAGCGCTCATGCCAACAAACACTTGGCGGAGATACGCCAAAGCTTATTACCAATGGTGTATCCATTAGATGCGGAGATGAAGGAGCACACAAAGAAGTATGCTGAATGGCTAAAGAATCATTTGGCGCAAGGATCCATGGATGACATTGCTACATGGTTGGCACAAAAGCCATCACATATGATGTTGACGTACCAAGCATATGACATAAATGGCTATACGTTCTACACTGAGGAATGTGATTAGAAAACCTCACATCAGAATAGCTCTGTTTGAGTAGAATGCATGACTATAGATGAAGCTGATAAAAGGGTATCTGTGGAACCATCAAAGAGATTTGGGAGCTTAACTATGTGAATGTTAAGGTGTCATTATTCATGTGAACATGGATCCCTCTTAATCAGGTAAATGTTGATGATTACAGGAAGACCTGTGTTAACAGGACAATGATGGCATATCACGCGGACCCGTTCATTCTTGCCAGCGATGCTACCCAGATTTTCTATGCGGAAGACCCCATGCATAAGAACTGCCATGTTCATTTGGGGTCAATGTAATGATTCCAGTTCCCCATGTACATGGGAATTAAGCCATAAGACTAGTTTTTATGCCTACACTGCAACTTAATTCATTCAATGTAGAATTGTCGCATGTACTAAATTTGAGAGTTATGTTCGGTTTTCTGTTGATGTAAGAACCATTAATATGTTGACTTTGATATGCTGTCAGCTCAGTCGATGGATTTGAACCGTTTATTATTATTATTATTATACCAAGGAAGTAGCACACTGAATTGATCTGACTCTAGTATGTATGAACAGAAGATATGCAATCTGGTTTGCGAATATCACATGGTTCATTCATGAAAGTTGTATGTCGACCAAACCATCCGCATGATCTGAGTTGTGTGTTCTAATTGGCCGGAACCCAAACCCCACGGATCCTATGTCTGCAACATTGGATGCTCCCAGATAGAACGTCAATCCTCATCCCTTTCGATAGCACACGCAATTCTGGTTGTGATTTTATTTATATGCACAAAATGCATGTTAAATTCAAAAAATGTATTAAATATAGCAAACAATACCTGAAATGCGCCAGAAAATCAAACCCGTGGTATAATGGAGATTGCGTACCATGGAAATTGTTATGAGGCCAAACCATGAAGTCACCGGCCACTGGAGTTTGAATTAACACGTCTCCTTTTGGAAACCATGATTCTTCTTGTGAGATGATCCGGTTTTCAACGGGCGATCATCAAAACTTGTGCCAACCTTTACCAAAAAATTTCCACGAGGTCGTGAGAGCACGCGACGGACACACACTGATTTTGATGATGTCCGGACTCCATCTAAATTTCCTGTAATTAAAATACCAACTGGGCCTACGCAGGTGGACACACCTCGCGGCCGAAATGTTTGAAACTTCTCCCCGCTTCTTGGACAACGGATGAAAACTCGCAAAGCGACGCACAAATGATTCGTACACCTTCTTTGCTAACTAACACCCACATGTAGTTATAGTAGGGTTTTGACTTTATATGCACTAAACGCGAGGTAAGTGCAAAAAATGACTTAAATATAGCAGATGAGACCTAAAATGGGCCAGAAAATGAAACCTAGGTTATATCCGTGATTGTTTACAATGTTCTTTTCGAGGCGAAACAATGTAGTCACCGACGATTTGGAGTCTGAAGTGCTGCTCTATGTTTGGAAACTATGATCCTTCTTGTGAGATGCTCCGGTTTGGAAGGTGTGAGCACCAAAACTTGTGCCAAACTTTACCAAAAAAATTCCATGGGATCGTGAGAGCACGCCACAGTGACACAATGATTTTTGTTATTTATGGACTCCATATGCATTTCTTGTAATTAAAATACCAACAAGGCCTACTCCTCTGGCCGCACCCTACGACCGAACTATTTGAAGTTTTTTCCTGTTTCTCGGACAATGAATGAATAGTCGCAAAGCGACACACAAATGATCTTGCTAACACACACGTGTAGTTGCGACTATATGCATGGTAAATGCAAAAATATCTCAAATATAGTAAACGAGATCTCAAATGCACCAGAAAATCTAACCTTTACGTACAATGGTGATTTCTTACAGTGGAAACAAATTCGAGGCGAAACAATGAACTCATGTTTTTATTCAAACGAAAATATGTTGTTACTTCATGTAAATGTTTTCCAATAGCACACAGTTCACTCACGAAAGTTCTGTGCCTACTAAATCATGGCTGAAGCCCCCTCTGTTACGCATGCAATCTAAGTCGTGCGTTCTGATTGGCCAGAACCCAAACCCCACGGATCGTACGTCTGCACTGTTGGATGCTCCCTGATCGAACGATAATCCTCATCCCTTTCGACAACACATGTAGTTCCAGTTGTGATTTTATTTATATGCACAAAATGCATGTTAAATTCAAAAAATGTCTTAAATATAGCAAACGATAACTGAAATGCGCCAGAAAATCTAACCCGTGGTATAATGGTGATTGCATGCCGTTAATTTTTGTGAGGCCAAACGATGAAGTCACCGTCCACTGGAGTTTGAATTGACACGTCTCCTTTTGGAAACCATGATCCTTCTTGTGAGATGCTCCAGTTTCCAAGGAGCGGTCATTAAAACTTGTGCAAAACTTTTCCAAAAAAATTCCACGGGGTCGTGAGAGCACGCCATGGGCACACACCGATTTTGATGATGTCCGGACTCCATTTGAATTTCCTGTAATTAAAATACCAACTAGGCCTACGCCGGTGGCCGCACCTCGCGGCATAATTGTTTAAAACTTCTCCCCGCTTCTCGGACAATGGATGAAAACTTGCAAAGCGACCCACATGTAGTTGTAGTAGGGTTTTGATTTTATATGCACTAAATGCAAGGTAAATGCAAAAGAATGACTTAAATAAAGCAGACGAGACCTAAAATGGGCCAGAAAATTAAACCTATGGTATATCTGTGATTGTTTACCGTGAAAACAATTCGACGCGTAATGGTGTAGTCACTGATGATTGGAGTCTGAAGTGCCATGTCCCAACTTGGAAGGTGTGAGCATCAAAACTTGTGCCAAACTTTACCAAAAAATTTCCATGGGATACTGAGAGCACGCCACGGTGACACACCGATTTTCGTTATTTCCGGACTCTATATGAATTTCTTGTAATTAAAATAGCAACAAGGCATATGCCTCTAGCCGCACCCTATGGTCGAACTATTTGAAAAAAATCCCGTTTCTTGTACAATGAATGAAAACTCGCAAAGCAACACAAAAATGATCTTGCTAACATCCATGTGTAGTTGCTAACACCCATGCAAAAATGACTCAAATATAGCAAACGAGATCTCAATTGCACCAGAAAATTGAACCATAGGGTACAATGGTGATTTCTTACCGTGGATAAAAAATCGAGGAGAAACGATGAACTCATGTTTTCATTCAAACAAAAGTATGTTGATAGTTCATGTAAATGTATTCAAATAGCACACTATTCACTCACAA
>NC_041386.1:243712446-243735564 GCF_002162155.2 Triticum dicoccoides | reverse complement strand
CACACACACACACACACCGCCCGCCCGCGTTTCACTCAATTAGTCCACCCAATCTCCATTGCCAGCTCCCCCCTTCCCTAGATCCACAGCAGAACCCTCTCCGGCCTCGGCGTGCTCAACGCGGCCGTATGCCCGCTCTTCGGCGTCAACCCTACCTCCACTGTCATTCCCAACACGCGGCTGCCCACACCTCGCCATCTATGTTTTCTTGCCAGCTACCCTCGAGCATATCGATCCTGTAACCCTCACCTTCATGTGGTCCTGTTGGGTTCGCATTAAAAAACCTATTAGTTACTGCTCTCAATCACGGTGAGGCATATTTCCTTGCAATCCTTCTTCCTATTTTGTTCTGTATGTTCCCAAATTGGCAATAAAATAATGGAGACCGTATATATGTTCATTGTCTACCTTCCTAACTAGTACATATAAGCTGTATTTGTTCCAATAAGTTACTATTGATTTACAAATCATGGGTACCCGGGTCACACAAACTTAACAAATTACCTTACATTTTCTAAATTATTGCATGACATGTTTAAACAGCTTGATACCAAATTGTTAGCATTATGCTTATCCTCCTTTCCTGAGTTCTGCATGTGTTTTCTATAGATGCTGACTAGAAGTGACAGCACTAATGCTTCAGGCGATGTATCTTCATCTCAGTCCAACTACCCTAGGGATCAAGTAATTTGGAACGGGATAGAGCTGCAGCAAATACCCTTCCGGTCAGGACACGGAGGAACGCTCCAAGGAAGCCCACACACCAACCTAAAGGTTTACATGAAGTAACCAACATCGATTTAAAGTCTAGGGCTCCAACTAAACCAGATAAAGCACGCACGAGGTTCAGGAGTGTGTGTGGATTTGTTGGCAAGGCAAGGCTCAACACTAATTTGCTGGGGTTTCAGAAGGCTGACACAGAAACACGGCAAAGCATTTTCCGGGAGATCATGAATCACTTCAACATTCCAGAGCAGTGGAGAATGCAGGTGGAACACGCTGCACTGAAGAAGGCTAGGGATGCCAGGAGAAACTGGAGAAATTGGAAGCACGTGTGATACGTCTCCAACGTATGTATAATTTTTTTTGTTCCATGTTGTTATATTCTCATTCTTGGATGTTTTACAATATAGCAACATTATATTATTTTTGGGGACTAATGTATTGACATAGTGCCCACTGCTAGTTGTTGTTTTTTTTGCTTTTTTTACATCGTAGAAAATCAATACCAAATGGAGTCCAAACGCGGTGAAACTTTTTGGAGAATTTTTATGGAATAGAAGACCCAGGATGGGCCAAAGATGTGCCAGAGGGGGGCTCCGATGGGAGCACAACCCACCAGGGCGTGCCTGGGGGCCAAGCCGCGCCCGGGTGGGTTGTGCCAACCTCGGTGGCCTCCCGCGCCGCCTCTTCACCCTATGAATCATCAAATATTCTAGAAACCCTAGGGGAGTCAACGAAACACAATTCCAGCCACCGCAAGTTCTAGAACCATGAGATCCAATCTAGACACCATCACGAAGGGGTTCATCATCCTCATTGGTGCCTCTCCGATGATGTGTGAGTAGTTCACCATAGACCTACGGGTCCGTAGACATTAGCTAGATGGCTTCCTCTCTCTCTTTTGATTCCAAATACAATGGTCTCTTGGACATCTATTTGATGCAACTATTTTTTCCGGAATGTTTGTTGGGATCCGATGAACTTTGAGTTTATGATCAAATCTGTATATCCATGGAAGTAATTTGAGTTTTGATCTCTTATATGCATGATTATTTATAGCCTGGTATTTCTTCTTCAAAACATTGGTTTAGTTACACCAACTAGATTGATTTTTCTTGCCATGGGAAGAGGTGATTTGTGATGGGTTTGATCGTGTGGTGTTCTTTCCTAGTGACAGAAGGGCAGCAGGACACGCATGTATCGTTGCTATTAAGGATAACAAGATGGGGGCTATTCCTACATGAATAGATCTCGTCTACATCATGTCTTCGTTCTTATTGCATTACTCCGTTTATTCATGAATTAATACACTAGATGCATGTTGGATAGCGGTCGGTGTGTGGAGTAATAGTAGTAGATGCAGGCAGGAGTCGGTCTACTGATCTTGGACGTGATTCCTATATATTGATCATTACCTAGATATCGTCATAACTATTCGATGTTCTATCAATTTCCCAACATTAATTTGTTTACCCACCGTGTGCTATTCCTTGAGAGAAGCCACTAGTGAAATCTACGGGCCCGGGGTCTATTCTCCATCATATTTGCGCTCCGGTCTATTATTTTCCTTTGAGATCTATTTTTATTTGCTTTTATTTTCATATCTATTATTCCAAAAACCCAAAAATACTTTGCTGCACTTTTTATTTGCATCGTTTATTTCGCATTTATTTGAGATCTATTTATCCAATCTATCACAAATTTTATCCTGTCAACTTGACAATTTCTAGTGTCGTTACCCTAAGAGGGATTGACAACCCCTCATATGCATCGGGTTGCACGTATTTGTTCTTTGTGTGCAAGTACCATTTACATAGTGTTGCTTGGTTCTCCTATTGGATTGATACCTTGGTTTCATAACTGAGGGAAATGCCTATCGTAGCTATGTTGCATCATCCCTTCCTCTTTGGGGAAATACTGACTAGTTCAAGTGATATCAAAAAGGACCTCTAGCGCCGTTGCCTGGGAGACATCATCAACGTCTATCAGGATCCTAATCACAAATCTCATCTCCTTTCAATTTATATTATTTTCTATTTGCCTCTTGTTCTTATCTCCCCCACTTCGCAAAAATTTGTCGTTTTATTCGCTCTTTTTTCGTTCGCCTTTTTCTTGCTTGATCTTTTGTTTGCTCGAGTTTCCATGTGCCTTCTGTATGCTCGCATCTTCGCTTGCTAAAAATCTATTTATATGGAACCCCATCCACTTGCTAATCTACTTAAAAGATCCAATCATGATGAACCAATTGCTAGTGAGTTGAGTGCACTATATTATCCTTATGAAGTTTTGCTTGAGATTCATGAATCTGAAAACTGTGATGAAGAAATTTATAAAGTGATTCATGATAGCTCCTTGAATGAAAAGCATCATTGCAATGATTTTACTATAAATTCTATTAATGTAAATTGTGCTAATAGTATGCAAAACCCCAAGCTTGAGGGTGCTAATCTTGAAAATTTATTTACGCCTCATTATGAATATGTTATTTGCAATAATATTGAAAGTGAGTTCTAAAGAGCGTCATGTTTAGGTAAAAATAATCCCACATATTTGGAGAGTGTTCAATCTTATGATTTTTTTTATAAAGGTGGGTTTGGAGAGGTCATGACTTTAGTTGATGTTAATCCCACTATCTTGGAAGATCATAAAACTTTTATGCATGTGGATCATGAAGATAAAATTTTATATGATAGCTATATTATTAAATTTGATTATGATCCTACATATAATTATTATGAGAGAGGAAAATATGATTGTAGAAATTTTCATGTTATTAAATTTCCTCTCATTATATTGAGATTTTCAATGTTTTATTCCTCTCCTTTGCATATGCTAGATATTACTTGTCTTGATAATTTGTTTGCTTATAAAATGCCTATGCATAGGAAGTATGTTAGACTTAAATTTTCTTGTCACTTATTTTATGATGCTCCCTTTGCGTTACAATTATTGTATTTCATGTGAGCATCAATAAAATATCATGCCTAGCTAGGGACAGAAAACGATAGCACTTGTTGGGAGGTAACCCAACGAATAAAATTTATTTTTTCCTTTTTATTTTTGTTCATGATTGTGTTTTTAAGTTTTAGTTAGTGTTTGTGCCAAGTAAAGCCTTTGGGATCATGTTGGGTGATACTTGATTTGATCTTGTTGAAAAATAGAATCTTTTTGCGCCAGTAGCAGAATTTTTTAAAATCACAGAAGCACAATAAAATCCTGGTTTTTTTATAAAAGATTGATATACAAATTTCCTACGTTGTCGTAATTTTTCAGAATTTTTGGAGTTACTCAAGTATACAAAGTTTCCATATTACTACGGATTGTTCTATTTTTGACAGATTTTGTTTTCTTTGCGGTGTGTGCTTATTTTGATGAATCTATGGATCGTATCGGGGGATATAAGCCATGGTAAAATTGGAATACACTAGGTATAATGAAAAAAATAAAATTTGAATGGGTTTGCAACAGTACTTAGAGTGGTGATTTGCTTTGTTATACTAACGGATCCCACGAAGGTTATGTTAAGTTTTGTGTGGTTGAAGTTTTCATGTTTTGTGTAAGATCACGATGGATGAAGGAATAGGAAGTGAAAAGAGACTAAGCTTGGTGATGCCCCATGGCACCCAAGTTATTATTGAAAGAGAACCAAGCAACAAAGCTTGGGGATGCCCCGGAAGGCATCCCCTCTTTCTTCTAACGACCATCTGTATTTTACTTGGAGCTATATTTTCAATCGTCGCATATCAAGAGTTTTGCTTGGAGTGTCTTTTATTATGTGAGTCTTTGCTTGTTTTTCTTTTTAGTTTGTGTCATCTATCCTTGGTGGACACACCTATTTGAGAGAGCCAAAATTATGTGCTTCACTTAAATTTTTTGAGCTATTGCATTGCTCTAGTGCTTCACTTATATCTTTTTAAGCACAGTTTGCTTTAATATTTTTGAAGAAATTCTCGCATGCTTCACTTAAATTATTTTGAGAGAAGAAAAAATTTATGCTCATGTTCTTCTCTGAAATTTGTTTGAGCTTATCAAAAAAAACATATGAAACTAGTCCCAAAGTGATAGATATTAAAGAGGGATATAATAAAAACTTTCATGAAGATCATTGCACAAAATAAAGTTGATTCCTTGTAATAGTTTTGAGATATGATGATATTGATATGTGAGTCATATTGGTGAGTAATTATGCTTTAGTAAGAATATTGGTGTTAAGGTTTGTGATTCCCAATGCAAGCACAAAAGTCAATAGTTATGCAATGAAATTACATCCTACTTATGGTGCATTATTCGGTGTTAGTTATGCTTAAAGCTCGCTTATGTGATTTTTCGTTTCTTGGTTGGTTGCTTCTCAATCTATTTGCTAGCCTCCACTTGTACTAAGTAGAAATACTACTTGCGCATCCAAAATCTTTAAACCCAGTTTTGCCATATGAGTCAACCATACCTACCTATATGCGGTATTTCCATGACGTTCTAAGCAAATTTGTATGTGCCATCTCTAATTATCAAAATAAATGTCCTTTTTGTGTGCTCGTACAGCTCATAAAGCGGCAGGGGGTGGCCAATATTTTCCATGCTAGATGTGTTATTCTCAAGATGAGTGTTTATTCACTTGTCATTGCACAAGAGTACGGCGGTAATAGGGATGCACAGACCCAAAATGGAAAAGAAATTTACTTTATGTTGTCAAATAGTAAATTGCTTGGAAAGTGTTGGTATGGAAGGCACCAGTGGATATGACTAGCCATGGATTGTGAAAGCATGGTGGGAAAAGGAATAAACTTTATTTTCTGTTTGGGAACCACCTATGATATATCTAGCATGGAAAGTGTTGGGAATTACTCGGTCATTTTCATTGATGGGAAAAGTATGCCTCTCAAAAAAATTATCTCTCAATTTAAGCTTTGAGCTCTGGCACCTCTACAAATACCTACTTCCCTCTGCGAAGGGTCTATCTATTTACTTTATACAATTTTATTTTTATTTGAGGTTCCATCTTGTCTTATAAAGCACCAACTAGGGAGCACTGTGATCATACTTGAGCATTGGATGTAGCTAATATGTGAGTGTGTTTCATGAATGGATCAATGATTGAGCATGATGGGCTAGGGATAACTTTCTTTAGTGTCGATATTTTCAAAGACATGGTTGCCTGTTGATATGCTTGAGTATTGAAGTCTTCATGTCAAAACTAGGCTATTTCTTTGAACCATATAAAAGTCCAAATTTCCATGCTACAAAAGAAAAGAATATGTGATGAACATGTTAGGTAGCATTCCACATCAGAAATTCTGATTTTATCATTTACCTACTCGAGGACGAGCAAGAATTAAGCTTGGGGATGCTGATATGTCTCCAACGTATCTATAATTTTTTATCGTTCCATGTTGTTATATTATCATTCTTAGATGTTTTACAATCATTTTATAGCAACTTTATATAATTTTTTGGGACTAACCTATTGACATAGTTCCCAGTGCCAGTTGCTGTTTTTTGCTTGTTTTTTACATTGCAGAAAATCAATACCAAATGGAGTCCAAATGCAGCAAAACTTTTTGGAGAATATTTATGGACTAGAATACCTAGGATGGGCCAAAGAAGTACTAGAGATGGGCTCCGAGGGGAACACAACCCACCAGGGTGCACCTGGGGGCCCAGATGGGTTGTGCCCACCTCGATGGCCTCCCGCGCCGCCTCTTCGCTCTATAAATCCCCAAATATTCCAGAAACCCTAGGGGAGTTGACAAAACACAATTCCAGCCGTCGCAAGTTCCAGAACCACAAGATCCAATCTAGACACAATCACAGAGGGGTTCATCATCCTCATTGGAGCCTCTTCGATGATGCGTGAGTAGTTCACCATAGACCTACGGGTCCATAGGCAGTAGCTAGATGGCTTCCTCTCTCTCTTTTGAATCTCAATAAATGGTCTCTTGGAGATCTATCTGATCTAACTCTTTTTTGTGGTGTGTTTGTTGGGATCCGGTGAACTTTGAGTTTATGATCAGATCTATAATATTCATAGCCTCGTATTTCTTCTTCAAAACTTTAATTTAGTTAGGCCAACTAGATTGGTTTTTCTTGCCATGGGAAGAGGTGCTTTGTGATGGGTTCGATCATGCCGTGTTCTTTCCCAATGACAGAAAGGGCAGGAAGACACACATGTATCGTTGCTATTAAGGATAACAAGATGTGGGCTATTCCTACATGAATATATCTTGTCTACATCATGTCATTGTTCTTATTGCATTACTCCGTTTCTTCATGAACTTAATACACTAGATGCATGATGGATAATGGTCAATGTGTGGAGTAATAGTAGTAGATGCAGGTAGGAGTTGGTCTACTAATCTTGGACGTGATGCCTATATATTGCTCATTGCCTGGATATCGTCATAACTGTTTGATTTTCTATCAATTTCCCAACAGTAATTTGTTTACCCACCTTGTGCTATTTCTTGAGAGAAGCCACTAGTGAAATCTATGGTCCCCGGGTCTATTCTTCATCATATTTGCGTTTCGATCTATTATTTGCCTTTGAGATCTATGTTTATTTACTTTTATTTTCAGATCTAATATTCCAAAAACCCAAAAATACTTTGCTGCACTTTTTATTTGCATCTTTTATTTCTCATTTATCCGAGATCTATTTATTCAATCTATCACAAATTTTATCCCGTCAACATGACAATTTCTAGCGCCATTACCCGAAGAGGGATTGACAACCCCTCATACGCGTCTGATTGTAAGTATTTGTTCTTTGCGTGTAGGTACCATTTACATAGTGTTGCTTGGTTCTCCTACTGGATTGATACCTTGGTTTCATAACTGAGGGAAATACCTACTGTAGCTGTGCTGCAAAATCCCTTCCTCTTTGGGGAAATACAGACGTAGTTCAAGCGACATCAACGTGCTGCACAAGAAGTACTTGAGTGAAGGTAAGGACCCAATCCCCGCATACCCCCAAATTACAAAGGCATACTAGGCATAATTCAAAAGGGTCTCGGCAATAATGGAGTTTGCTGAGAAGAGTGCCAAGCAAATGAAACTTCAGAAGAAGAACAAACACCCCCATTGTATGGGTGTGGTAGGATACTACGGCATGAAACCAATATGGGACCAGGAGGATAAAGAACCAGTAGCTCCGGGTGGGAAACCGGCCTTTAGTGAAATCAGGGGCAAATGCGCTAGAGACTACTTGTGGGCACGTGCAAGGAGGCGTGATGACGGAACTTATTACTTTGAAAACTCACATGACGAAAAACGGTATCGTGTGATCTTAAAGGCTTCCGAGATCCATGGAAGGTTCTACAGGAACTCAAGGCCATGTGACCCCCTGGCCGATGGTCTGGAAACAAGAGAGCCCCATGGCGGTGCAAGGGCTATAGGTGTTAATGTCCCGCACAAGAGGGCTTTCACACTCAGCAAAGAAGAGATGCTCAACATGAAAAAAGTGAGGAGTGAAATGAAGCAGAATGAATTGTATGAAAGGTTGAGGAAGGACATGTATTCGACTATTCGAACGGAAATTGCAGAGTCAATGATGATGCAAAAGACTCTAACACTGATAGATAGCCAGCAGATGGCAGGGGAGGCGAGCATGGAGGATGCTAGTTATTGCACGACAACAATGCACGATAATAGCTATGCATCTGCTGACCCCCAGCGACACTAAGACTGCATCTGCTGACCCCAGCGACACTAGTTATTGCACAACAACATTATCGCACACTAAGACTGCAGATGGGACGATGATGCTATATCTGATCTATCTGGAATGAAAGACACACTGAAGGGCGTGCTTACACATTATGAAGGTACATTAAAATGTGCAACAGCCTTGGTTTTCCCACCCTTCTTGGAAGAGGGCCTCTTGTTGGGCAATGTGCCATTGAAGCCGGGCTATGTGGAGTGCTACATGACTGAAGTAAAGCCTGGATTCAATGGATTTGCCCTGAAGAATGTCCTAGGGGACTTTGATGAGCATAGGACCTTGGGAGAAACATTGTTACATCACATCTAGTGGCCACGAAACGAAATAGACTTCATGGATGAGATCCCTGAAGCCCTGCCAAGAGCAACCAATGTTGCCCCTCAACCGGTGATGCTCTCCTTGCCACAGCAGCTCTCGTGTGCTTCCCCCAAGGAACCTAATACTCGTAATCCGACGGTTGATGCACCATCCTATGATCAGCCTGTCTGACTTCGTGTCGTACATGCCATGTCATCATCCACACCAGAACAGCCAGTGGCAAGGCCTACAACTACTGAAGACGCAACACCAATTCAGATGCCGACCGCTGAAGTAGTGGGGGAGACCCAGCTGCGCCACATGCTCAGCGGACCAATATGGTGGAATGGACTACTAAGCAGTCTGATAATTCGGAACCGCCTGCTAAGCAATTTGTAGGTCCAGAACCGATTGTTCATCAGTTCATCAGTCTGCAACCGCATGATCAGCATACCAATGCGTCAGAACTACCTGCTCAGCAAACCAACATGTTGGCACGGCCTCCTTAGCACACCGACAAGTTAGCACCACCTGCGCAAAAACCCGACATAGCTTCCTGTAACGCCCTCGATGCGGTTGTATCTCCCACGTGTTGAAGCACGACTTAGAGGCATAACCGCATTGAAAGCAATGTCGCAAGTGAGGTAATCTTCCCACAACCCATGTAATGCATAAGGGAAAGAGATACATAGTTGGCTTACAATCGCCACTTCACACAATTACATGAATAAAGCATTACATCATCCAGATACAATCAAGGTCCGGCTACGGAACCAAAACAAAAGAAGACTACCCCAAAAGCTACACAAATCCCCGATCGACCCCAACTAGGCTCCACTACTGATCAACTAGAACGAAACAACACAAAGGACAAGATCTTCATCAAGCTCCTCCTTGAGCTTGGTTGCGTCAACTGCTCGGTAACATCGGCACCTGCAAACTGGTTTTGGAAGTATCTGTGAGTCACGGGGACTCAGCAATCTCACACCCTCGTGATCAAGACTATTTAAGCTTATAGGTAGGGTAAAAGGTATGAGGTGGAGCAGCAACAAGCGACTAGCATATTTGGTGGCTAACATACGCAAATGAGAGCGAGAAGAGAAGGCATAGCACGTTCGAGAAACTATGATCAAGAAGTGATCCTAGAACAACCTACGTCAAGCATAACTCCAACACCGTGTTCACTTCCCGGACTCCGCCGAGAAGAGACCATCACGGTAACACACGCGGTAGATTCATTTTAATTAAGTTAAGTTTCAGGTTATCTACAACCGAACATTAACAAATTCCCATCTGCCCATAACCGCGGGCACGGCTTTCGAAAGTTCAAAACCCTGCAGGGGAGTCCCAATTTAGCCCATCACAAGCTCTCACGGTCAACGAAGGATATTCCTTCTCCCAAGACAATCCGATCAGACTCGGCATCCCGGTTACAAGACATCCTCGACAATGGTAAAACAAGTCCAGCAAAGCCGCCCGAATGTGCCGACAAATCCCGATAGGAGCTGCACATATCTCATTCTCAGCGCACACTCAGATGAGACATCCTACGAGTAAAACCAACCCTCAAGTTGCCCCGAGGTGGCCCCGCAGTCTACTCGGTCGGACCAACACTTAGAGGAGCACTGGCCCAGGGGGTTTAAATAAAGATGACCCTTGAGTCCGCGGAACCCAAGGGAAAAAGAGGCTAGGTGGCGAATGGTAAAACCAATGTTGGGCATTGCTGGAGGAGTTTTATTCAAGGCGAACTGTCAAGGGGTTCCTATTATAACCCAATCGTGTAAGGAACGCAAAATCCGGGAACATAACACCGATATGACGGAAACTAGGGCGGCAAGAGTGGAACAAGACACCAGGCATAAGGCCGAGCCTTCCACCCTTTACCAAGTATATAGATGCATTAATTAAATAAGAGATATTGTGATATCCCAACAAAATATCCATGTTCCAACATGGAACAAACTCCAATCTTCACCTGCAACTAACAACGCTATAAGAGGGGCTGAGCAAAGCGGTAACATAGCCAAACAACGGTTTTCTAGGACAAGGTGGGTTAGAGGCTTAGCTTAACAATAGGGGAGGCATGATAAGCAAGTGGTAGGTATCGCGGCATAGGAATAGCAAAAGAGCGAGCAACTAGCAAGCAAAGATATAAGTGATTTTGAGGGTTTGGTCATCTTGCCTGAGATCCCACAAGAAAGAAGAACGAGTCCATGAAGAAGACAAAGCGGACATAGTTGAACAGATCCTCACAAACACGACGTTACCAGAACTAACCCGAAGGAGCAACACCGAAAAGAAGCACACAACATAGTAAACAATCATCACATAAGCATGGCACGATGCGTAAACAAGTATGATGCATGTCCGTTTTAATGAAACATGGCATGGCAATGTGCACAAACAAAACTACAAGTTAAATGGAGCCCAATATGCATCGGGATGCATATTGACGGAACACCACAACAATTATTTAGTTCTCTCTCGATTAGGTACACAACAATATTGAATGTTGGTTAACATGGCAACAGGTGAAGCAAAGTAAAACTACCTAACTAGTCAAGTCTAAATGAGGCCGGAATAACAAACAACAATTCCGGTAATCCCCATATGCATTTAGCAATTTAATGCAACAACAATTTAAACCATCTTGAAGTTGTTAACATGATGCAGATGACATGTTCAAGATTATGCAATTTTAATGAAAATGTTGATAAGAGCATTATGCATTTGTCACCGTGGTGGAAACGAAAAGGGGTGCCACGACATCGACAATGGGAATGGTGCCACGGCACATTTAGATGATCCGGCAATTCGTGGAAAGGCCGGTGCAAAAGAATAAGAGTGTAGAATATGCAAGAGTGGTGGGGAGTGATCCCGGATTCCGGGTGTCCCACGAGTTGGTGGCATGGCAACAAAGAACATGCAAGAAACACGTTGGGCACGGTGCAAACGCGAGCATTTCATAAATCACATGCATTCGGCCACGGGCGTCGTTTCGGCGGTTATACCTTCCAAGGGTGCATTATCAAAGCGGTTCGAGTTCGGTAAAGGAAGTAGGCGTTCTCGGGACGGTAGTGGTACACGGTCATCGTGAAAGTAGTTGTTCACGGGTCGTTGTGGGAAGTTATCCTTCTCGTGGCGACGATAGTTGTTCACCCGACGGTCTTTGGCAACGGTCGCGACATAGAGGGTTCGTAGATGTTCGGGTCGAGGGTAGCGGTACTTAGTATCTTGTGGAACTTGACGGTCCGTCATGGTACTTGGCGGTCTCGATCGGAGCAGCAACACGTAGCCGAACTTGGGGTCTCGGTCCTGGCGATCAAAAGGGTACTTGCGGTCTTGACGAACCCGTAGTGGTACTGGGCGAGATCATGGCCATGGTAGTCTTCGGACTTGGAGTTTTGTGTAGTCGAACTTGAGGTGGTCCTGGACCGGCTGGACTTGGTGCATCCGATAGCAAAAGATACACAAATCGGGGTCGGTGGTGACTATGAGGAATCCAACGACAAGGCACTCGGCATCGAGAGGCAGGCCCTAACAGAGATGGAACATGGCGGACGCATGCGGAGGGGAACACGACGAAGTGGACGGCAACGGCTTGCTCGCGGGCAACGGCTGGAGACGGAGGTCGCCGGCGCAGGGACTCGACCGGAGTCAACGACGCGGTCGTCGCTGGCCCACGCGATGGGTCAGCAAGGCAGGGACGCTGGCGATGCAAAGGTCAGGGTGGTACTGCGGTGGCGCCGCACAGCAGAAGAAGAAGAGGGAGGCGCGACAGAGGCGATGGCACGCGGGTCCGGCGAGTTCCGACCCGTGGCGGTGCACGCGCAGAGGTAGGTCGCGGCGCGCGCGAGGTGGCCAGGTGGCGGCGACGGGCGACGCCGGGAAGAGCAGCTACAGCAGGGCGTGGAAGGAGGAGTAGCAGAGGAAGGGGGCCGCGCGGAGGGGCGACGTGCTCGCCAGCGTGAGGTGCGCATAGGCGAGGAAGAGTCAGGGAGGAGACGTGCGCGTCGGGGTCCTGTGGGTGGCGGCGCGAGGGAGATGGGGATCGAGGAGATGTGGATCGAGGGAGATGGTGGTTCGGGCGTGTGCGTCCTCTCCTGGCGGCGAGAGGTTAGCGAGAGGAGGGAGAGATGGGAGATGGGGATCAGGCTGCGGTACTAGGGTTGGAAAGAGGGACTGGGAAGCGGGCCGGCCTGGACTGAGGCCCAAGTGGCCAGCTGGGCTACTCTCTCTCTCCCCCACTTCTTTGTTTTTTTTTAAAAAAACAGAGAACTAAAAGAAAGGAAAAGGAGAGAGGAGAAGGTTGAAGAAGAATTTGGACAAGCGGTAAATTTTCTTGGACTCACAAAAATATGTTAGGTCCGAGAAAATTAGGAAAGACCAAGATTGAAAGAATAAATTCAAATTTCTTTGAATTTAATTCAAAAGGTTTGAACTAGGATTGGTTTTAGGAGTACCCAAAAATGTTGAGAAATTAGGTGGAGCTCCGGAAAATGACGAAAGGACATGTGGCAAAGTTAGAGGCCAAGAGTTGAAATAACAAAAGGCATTGGGATTTTGCAAGTGTGTTATGGTGAATTTCAAATTAAAGAAATATTTAATATAGCTCCCTACTATCGGGAGGATATGTTATAAAGAGAAGTCACCCTTCCCTCGATTTAAATGGATCAAAGATCCATGCCATTTATTTATGAAAGTTGCAAAAAGACTTATGACATGATGACATGATGCAATGCACATGATGCAACGAACAAAAACGAAACACCCAACAACACCCGGAAACATGGAAGGCATCTGAAGCTCCGGTCTTGGGGCGTCACACTTCCTTGCATGGTCAGCAGTCCGATGCCTCTGCTCCTATAGCCCAGCAGTCCATCACAGTAGCACCGCCAGCTCAGTGGTCCAGCATAGCTAAACCGTCTGCTAAGCAGTCCATCGAAGCTTTATCGTCTGCCCTAAAGTCTGCCTTTCAGTCATCTAGACCTTGGACCAAAAGTGCTTCAAGTACCAAGAAGGAAGTGGGCAAAAAGGTTGCACATGTGAGGAAGCGTGCCCTGAGAGCTAAGAGGAAAGAGAACGATTGCCTCTTACTTAAAGCACTCATCGCCCAGAACCAAATTAACAGAAAGTTGTTCGAATCGCAGAGTAATATTATTTCTGACGACATGAATTATGCAGAAATAGATTTGGTGTTTGCTAAAAATAAAGCAGGCGTACTTGAAGCATGCAATTACGTCCATGGCCAGCCATTTCTCGTTGGCGAATATTTTGATGAGTGTAGCTCTAGTTGCCATGAGTTACATAAATATTGCATGGATCAAATGTTAGCAGGTCATCATGTTCTGTTAGTCTGCTACAACAGAGATCATTTCTAACACGACCTTGGTTCCATTACTGTGAATTTTAAGGACTTACATCTCTTCTTCAACTTCAACATGCTTGATGCCATTCTTATTAGATGCCTGATTTTGTAAGTACTTAACAAACTCTCATCAACTTCTCCATACAAGGTTGTAAATTATAAACAACTAACTGCATTTTATTACTCCCAGGGAATTGAAACGCATAGAGAAGAAAAAGGGAGAGTGTGTATTTCACAGATCATGCATTAGCAAATGGCACAACATTACATGGTAAGGATGAACGGGAGTGGGCGATTAACACGGTTGCCCGTGTCTTCGAAAACACATCCCATGCAAAATCATTTCTGTGGCCATATCATGACCGATAAGTCAAATAAACAACCATGCATACACTGATTGTCTTTCAGAATTTGACATAATTCGTAAGTTCATGGCTTTCTTAATATGTAGCAATCACAAGATCTTGGTATTCATTGTTCCAAACAAGAACATAGTTTACTACATGGATTCTCTTAGTGAGTAAACAAACGCTCAGGATCTGACGCATCTTCAGCAATTCATGGATATGTATTGAATTCTATGATGTTGAAATTAATTTGCATTCATATCTGGTTAAATAATTTATGTTGTCAAAATTCATCTTCATTTGCAGTATGCTCACATTGTGGAAAACTAAACCAAGGAATATGTTCAAGAGGGAGCTACCTCTACGGCATGAGATTGTTTCTCCCGTAACACACCGAAATCCATTATTTTCGGAAAATGTATCCAATAGACTGAAAATACCTTTTCCTACGCTAGTCAAATGTTCAAGCTTCTAAATAAACCTCTTTCTATTTCTGTCCAAATAAAAAATTACATCTAACAACGGTTAGGTTGTTCCTAACAGGACAAATACATGACTAATTATGTACAAAACATTTCAGTGCCCTCAGCAACAAGCAGGGACCAACCTTTGTGGATACTATGTTTGCAGACACATGATCTCCATCTGCAAATATGCTGATAGTTGTGAAGATGCTTGTGAATTAGTACCAGTAAGTCTATCTTAATTAATATCTTCTACTCCACTCATATGGCACATTTTGATCCTAAAAATTCTACAGCTCATCTTAGAATCGAGGACCCTGGAACCGCTCCCTGCTGTTGAATTGCTGATGGTTCGGAGATTTATCAACGACTTCTTACTGAATCACTACATCAATCACACTAGTGATAATGAATATTTCAGCATGCCTTCTCCTAAAACATTGAGTAAGAGTTAGCCGCTAAACATATACGCATGGATCCATTGTTTTCCATATGATGAGGTCTTCGTATTTTGTACACTATGATTAATTATGTAATGCATAGATATGTCGACAAATCATTGGAATTTAGCTACCAATTGTTCAATTGCAACTGTTGCGAAATCTGATGAATGTTCTTCATGTGGACACTATTTGTTCAATTGCATATTGTGGTGAATTTGCTTATTTCATGCTGATTCAAATGGGATATTTTTGCTTTAACCTGGCAATTGCTTTGCACACGGTTCAATTAAATGAGTGTGTGCGATCCACATCGGAACGCGTACGTCAATCGTAGTGGAACCATTGGTGATACACGGCAGATCACAAACAATTTTCCGCACTACTACGTGTGTGTAGGGGCTCCGGAACCATTTGCGATACCACATTATCGCACACGAGAGCTCAGAATAAACCATGCCCAATGTAAAATACAATGGTAGTCATAAAATTTTCAGGAAAACGTGTGGGATCCCAAGCGAAAAGCACACATCACTCTTACCGCAACCATCGGTGATACACAACAAATCACAAATGGTCTGCAGCACTTGTATGTGTGCGAAGGGGATCTTGAACTATTTGTGATAGAACATTATCGCACACGATAATTGTTCAAAAACGTGTGTGATGGAGTCATGCATGGCAGACGAGTTCCGCAGAAAACTCATGTGCGATGGGGCACATATCGCACATAGTTCATATGTTGGCCCGTGTGCCTTACATACTATTTCCCAAACAATTCATTACGACACACCGTTTCGTTTCACTGCGTCATTATAAACGCTTAATCATCGATCCCACATGTGTGACGGAATTTGGTGGGTGCTGCATCGCATACGATTACATTTGGCAAGGCCTCTACATCATGGCTCCCTATCCCCGGTGGTTTTTGGGTCATGTGGGAAGGACCCCCCCTATCACACACACTCACTTGGCGATGGTTGAGAATGCCGTCACGGAAAGGAGTTAAAAACCCTTTGTATAGCAGCTCGCTATACCAGTCCTAATTTGTTGAAATGTCTTCTGCTTACTTTACACATCATAGCTGTGAAAATGAAATGTTGTCCTTTTTTCTTACACATTCAGTCGTCCTATCATGCGGTCGCCTTATATTAAAGTAGTGCTCGTCAGCATCCTGCATCAATGAGTTATGAAAAGCGAACTTTTATTCATTTTTCCTGTGGGTTTGATTTGACAAGGCAATAAAATTAAGTAAGAGGAAGGAAAAAAATAAGGCAAGGACTGATGGCGGTCTTCCCATGGAACCAGCATCCCACATGCTTTCTCTAGCTTGGCAGTGTGATATTGTCTTGCATGTTGCATACTGTGTCTAGCATGTATGGCTTCTAATTTGATTACATTACTTCTGCTTAGTTTTAGAAAAATAGTTGTGAATATGCCATGTTGTCCTGTTTTTCATACATATTCCATCCTTGTATCATGTGTTTGCCTTACATGAAAGTAGTGATTGTCAGTATCATTCATGAATAAGTTCTGCAGAGTGAATTTTATTACTTCTTCTTGTCGGTTTTACTTGACAATGCAAAATCAATAAAGCGGAAGGAAATTAGCAAGGTGGTGAATAATGGTGCTCCTTCCGACCAACTAAAATGGAGGGCCTCTACAGATTCTACTCCGCCATCCCCCCAACAAAATTTACATGACAACACATGCATAGACACTCAATGTAGCTATTTTGATGATGAGAACGTATCCCCTAGTCCACCATCACAAGTGCTCCCTCTAACTTGGCATTGTTATATGTGGTTGCATGTTATGTATGATGTTTAGCTTGTATTGCTTCTAATTTTGTTGAATTCCATCTGCTTACTTTACACATTATACTTGTGAATAAGACACGTGTTCCTGTTTCTAGACCATACAATATCAGTCTATCACAACATGTTCTTACATCAAAGTACTACTGTTGTGTAACTTACAACAATCACTTAGCATAAGACATGTTTAACTTGGGAGTCTGATATATGTTACATCTCGCATTCATTTCTAGCTTGTACTACTAATTTGTTTAAATGTCACTAATGACAAGATAGTTTTAACTTGGTAGAGTGATATTCGTTGCATCTTACTTATGGTGTCTAGCTTTCTTTGCTTCTAATTTGTTGAAATGCCTCCTGCTTAGTTTACACATCATAGATGTGAATATGCAATGGCACTAATGATGAGGGACCTTTAACTTGGTAGTGTGATGTGGATTGCATCTTGCATATGATTTATTTCTTGTACTGCTTCACATTTGTTTAAATGCCATCAATGACGGGACACTGTTAACTTGGCAGAGTGATATTTGTGGCATCTTTCATATGGTGTCTACCTTCCATTGCATTGCTTCTAATTTATTGAAATGCCCTCTGCTTAGTTTACACATCATAGGTCTGATTATCTCATGCCGTCATGTTTTCCGTACATATTACATCCTCCTATCATGTTGTTTTCTAACATCCAAGTTTAGTTCGTCTGTATCACACATCAATTTGTTCTAAAGAACTAAATATTTATTCCTTTTTCTTGTCGGCTTGACTTGACATGACAAAGAGAAAGAGGAAGGAACACAGAATTATAGGGGTTAGTACTTGGGACGCACGAATAAGGAAGCAGAAGAATTTTGAAGATTCTACTGGTACTAATAGTGTAATAGAAGGTCCAAGTCCACCGGATAATTGTACAAACATGGTATCCCCTACTGCACTAGCTGCAAAACAATCCAAATGCAAATGAAAAGTTGGCACCATACAAGCAACGACAGCCCTAGTTGTTGCAGCACCTTCTTCCACAATACCAACATCTACACGAGTTACTCGTTTTTCAACTCAGCTAGCGGCAAGTTCCCAAGCTCCCTTGCCACCTGACACTACATCCAAAGCACTCTTGCCACAAGAGGAGTTGGCAAGATCAGATGAACCTTGTCAGCTTCAACACCAAGAAAGTAGTTGCTCGATTCAAGTTACAGTTGCATGCTTCTTTATATGTAGTCTCACGGTTTGATGTACACTAACACTTCCTATGTTCATTGTTGGACTAGAAGCTAGGTGCAAGAGGAAACAAACATCAGGGATAAATGCTCGATAGGTTAACTAAATCTAGAGGAGGAAGAATGGAGATCCGTTTTGAGGCCGGTTTAAAAAGTCCACGTGATGCTACAGAGACGGCCAAGTTAGTATCAAAGGCAGCGGTTGCCGTTAGGTGTCATGCACGTATCCTCCCAACATGGATTTACAACAGGAATGACAAAGATGAAACCCAGTTCAACACCTTCCTCGACCATTTATCTATAAGTATGATTAGGTATGGAAATTAGTAATATTGTCTTGCTCTATCCCATTCTTTCTAGGTTGCTGGTAATTAGGCTCCCATAATTTTCAATAGATGAGGTTCAAGTTGGATAGCCAAGATGATGCAACCAGACAAGCATGCACCCATGTTTTTAAGTCTGCTCTACGATAATATCAGTATAACTTGAGGAAAACTCACTTTGAAGGCAAGGCTAACAGTGACCTTTCCCAAACATCTCAAGTGGAAAATATAACAGATGAAGATTGGAGAGGCCTTGTTAAACACTGGTCTGATCCAAAGTATCAAGTATGTTATATATATGTGATCAAATCATATGTTGAACTCCTAATTACGCATGTGCCTCACAAATCTATCTTCTTTTAGGTGAACTGTTCAAAGAATAAGGCCAAACTTATGAAGTGAAATTCCAACAGACGACAGGATCTGTAGCTATATTGCACACTGTGAGGCTCTTGTAACTAGCTGTTCTTTCACTCTTTCTGATGTGCCATATTATCATATCTATATTGAATTATTCCAAATGCAGAGGAAAGCCCACAAGGACCAAAAAGTAACTGAACCAAATGTTGTGGAAATCTTCAAGGACTATCACACCAGCAATACGAAGGGCATGACTACACCAGTCAAAGCAGTTGTTGTAAGTCCTTAATCTTCATGCCTTTTAACTACTGGTTACTCTGACTTGTGCATTGAACTACACGGTTTGCAGCCAATGTCTATTATCATTTTCAATTTTATACACAATTGTCTTAACGTATCATCGCACCATACAAGGTTTAAAAGAGAGGAGTGATGTTCGTTTTATAATGATCTGTAATCTAGTTCCATGTTGGACTTACCCACACAATGTTACAATTGCATGTTTGTCTGTTCTCAGTTGTTTTGTGATATGAATGATATCATACTATGCCTACCGTATTATAAACTTTGTCTCTTCATCCTTAGCTGTCAATACAATGTAAAGAAATAGACAATACGTTAGCCATGGTACATGGTCATATGTTTGGAACCTGGTTTTATTATGTACATACAACTAATATTTCACACGGGTTCAGCAAAATAAGTTTTGTATATAGATCAAAGCTACTCTGTTTGGTTTTGCTGCCTCCTTAATAACTTATGTTCGGCTAATACTAATGTACAAACTCAAGTTTTTAGCAAGCTATGGAACAAATGGTAGAACCGCCACCTTCTGAAGGTCATGAGGTAACCATAACCATAATGTCACCTCTTACTACAATGGGTCAGTACATGTCCACTAACAGTGCCAAAAGCACCTTCCTACATAATATTGGGTTGGTTGTTAAGGCAATCTCGTCCAAACTTCCTCATGATCAAGATATGCAAGCTCAAAGCAATGTTATGTCTGCGCTCCAGACACAAGTCCAATCCCTAACAGAGACCCTTTGTGAAACAAGGACAGCCACTGTTCGATGTCATCAAGATATGCATGGTTCTGAAACTAGACTACCAGACATTTGCTATGTTTTTCAGGAGCCTAGGAGAAATGAAGGTGAAGTTAATGGTACTCCATCAAATGGTACAACATGAAAACGTAACAGTCAGGTCAAATGAACTGAGCTTCTGAACTTCTAATGGTGCATTTATCTGTCGAACTTTTAACTTTTATGCCAACCTTCCTTTTGTTATATGGTTGTAATTTGTTTTGTTGTGATACAAAATTTGTTCTTAACGGGCAGCGACCTGCTGAAGAAAACAGCAAGCCATTTTTGTATAGTGTAGGGTTCCCTATATTTGCACTGGTGGCGAATTTTGATGCCCAGTGGATGTACTCTGTGCAATTGCCTTAATAGCCTAGAGTTAGTTTCGGGCTTATTTTTTTCCTTAGTCTTATTTTTACTTGGTTTGCTAATGGCTGCAACAACCATGGGCCAGATACGGACCGTGGTAACCTTGAGCCTGCTACGGGCCATATGATCAATGGGCCTCCTACGGGCCATAGGTTCAATGGGCCCCCTACGGGCCGTCATATAAATGGGCCTCCAATGGGCCGTAGGATCCATTGGCCACACATGGGGCCAACAAATCGTGTGCCAAAACCGGACCACGACATGGGCCGTAAACAGACGTAATTGGTATCGAGCCAGCACGGTCATGGGCCGTTAACAGGCCGAAAGACAGCAAAGGCTTAATGCTGTCATAGGATTAACGGGTCATTAATGGGCCCAAATACATGGCGGGTTGGAAACAGTGCAATGGGTTAACAGGCCACAAATAGGCAGATTCTAACCACGAGCTGAATTTGGCCCACTAGGAGAACAGGCCAGTAACGGATCGGAAGTAACCGAGGGCCGGAAAGGAGCCCAAGGATTTTTGGGCCGTCAGTAGGCTGAAAGCTAACATGGGCTAGAAACGGTCCATGTGAATCATGGGCCATTAATAGGTATAATGAAATTTACTGTTTATTATGGGCCAGAGTAACCACGGGCCACTAAAGGGCCCAAAGGGACGAAATGCCTCATACTCGCCGAAAGTCGTAATGGGTCCTACATGGGCCAAAAGTGAAACGGGATGGTATTATACTGGACGGCCACATGACGCTGTTGGGACGAATTCAGAAAGGCCATAACAGGTCGTGAGTTACCGGGCCGCAAAATGGGCTATATGCGAACGGACTGCTAACATGCTTTTCATGGGCCTGCCAGCTAGCTTTTGACCAATTCAAACGGGTCGGCCTAATAGCTTTCGACCAAGTCAAATGGGCCAGCCCACTAGCTTTTTACCAATTCAAATGGGATGGCCTTTGTAAGATAAATGGGCCACTATTGGCTTGTGCCATGTGTCGACATATCATAGGCTCTTATCTGTCCCAATGGCGAGCTGACACATGGTTCCTGTGACCAATGAGAATCTCATACGTGGAAAATCCCCATTGGTCTGGGCTGTTAACGGGTTGTCGGATGCAAACCGGAACCCGATAGATTAATGGCGACCAGTTATGATCGATGCCATGTGCCCATTAACCTTGATGAAAACACTTCCATGATGCGCCATTTATCGTCATGGAAGTGGACACTTCCATGATGATAATTTTGGTAATGTCATGGAACACTTCTACGACAGCACAGGTATGACTATCTTGATTCTGTCATAAAATTGTCATGGATGCACACGCATGACAGAAAATGTGACCCATTGTGACAAACACATATCATCACGGAAGTGGTTTTTTTAGTGTATGATGTCAACCATAGAATTGCATCGCCCTATCATCCTCATTCTTGTGGTCAAGTTGAACTTAGCAATAGAGAAATAAAATTAATATTAAAAAATTGTCAATAGGTCCCAAAAGAATTGGTCTAAGAAACTTGATGATGCACTTTGGGCCTATAGAACAGCCTATAAAAATCCTATGGGTATGTCTCCATATAAAATGGTTTATGGAAAAGCTTGTCATTTGCCTCTTAATTTAGAACATAAAACATATTGGGAAATTAAAGAACTCAATTATGATTTTAAACTTGCCAGTGAAAAGAGGTTGTTTGATATTTAGCTCACTAGATGAAAGGTGAACCCAAGCTTATGAAAATGCCAAACTATTTAAAGAAAAAGTTAAAAGATGGCATGACAAAAGAATCCAAAAGCCAGAATTCAAAGTTGGTGAATATATTCTATTGTATAGTTCTCGTTTTAGTTTTTTCCAGGAAAAAGTTCATTCCAAATGGGAAGGAGCATATATCATCGCACAAGTTTATCGCTTTGGAGCTATCATGACTAATAATGCCGAAGGTGCCAACCTGAAGGTGGTCAATGGACAAATAATTAAACACTATATCCAAACCATGACACTGGAGGAACACATAAAAGAAACCTTCCAGAACACTCCAGAACCCTGAAAAGGAAGAGGTACATGATATGGTAAGTAAACGGATTCCGAAAAATCCGCAAAATAAAATTCTATCACTATTGGAATATTAGAAAAAATATAAAAATAAGAAACAGCCGGGAAGGCAACCCAGGTGCCCACAAGGCACCAGGGCACGCTTGCCCCTTCTTGACTCCGTTTTCCTTCCGTATACTTGTTTCCCAAGATAAAAAAATCTTTATATATACCCTGGATGATTTGACCGCCGTATCAGGGAGAAACCCTCTGTTCTTGTTTCGTCTTGTTTTCTGTTAGATCTATTGAGCCAGGCATCATGTCTTCTACCTCCAACAATGCAGAAGAAGATGCTTGGCTGCTGAAGATGCCGCTGGAGAAAATAACTATCAGAGGGGGCCAGCCAGGTGCCCACAAGGCACCAGGGCGCGCCACCCCCTCCAGGCACGCCCTGGTGGGTAGTGGGCTCCTCGGCCCACCTTCGGTGCCCATCTTCTGGTATATAAGGTATGTTGATCTAGAAAAAATAAGTAGAGGACTTTTGGTATAGGACGCCGCCGTCTCGAGGCG
>NC_041386.1:243591638-243712084 GCF_002162155.2 Triticum dicoccoides | reverse complement strand
CTCAAAAACCTAGTTCGTCTCTTGAGTTCAACATTTCTACTAGAACCTCAGATTGGTACATGTGGGTGACTAGTAGTGTTGATTACATCTTTTAGTTGATGCTAGATGGTTTATTTGGTGGAAGATTATATGTTCAGATCCATTATGCTATTTAATATCCCTATGATCTTGAGCATGAATATTACTTGTGAGTAGTTACCCTTGTTCTTGAGGTCACGGGAGAAGCCATGTTGCAAGTAATCATGTGAATTTGATATTCCTTCGATATTTTGATGATATGTATGTTGTGATTCCCTTAGTGGTGTTATGTGAACATTGACTGCATGACACTTCACCATCCTTGGGCCTAAGGGAATGCATTGTGGAGTAGTTATTAGATGATGGGTTGCTATAGTGACAGAAGCTTAAACCCTACTTTATGTGTTATTCCGTAATGGACTGATTTGGATCCATATGTTTAATGTTATGGCTAGATTGTTATCTTAATTCTTCTTTCATAGTTGCGGATGCTTGTGAGGGGGTTAATCATAAGTGGGAGGCTTGTTCAAGTAAGAACAGCACCCAAGGACCGGTCAACCCACATATCAAATTATCAAAGTAGTGAACGCGAATGAAACCAACAAGATGAAAGTGACTAGATGAAATTCCCGTGTGCCCTCAAGAACGCTTTGCTTATTATGAGAGACTGTTTCGGCCTGTCCTTTGCTACAAAAATGATTGGGCTATCTTGCTACACTTTATTTATAGTTACCATTACTTGCCCATTACAAATTATCTTACTATCAAACTACTTGTTACCGACAATTTCAGTGCTTGCAGATATTACCCCCTATATTTGTGGGTCATCAAACTTGCTGCCTGAATCACTCCAGCTTCTTCAGTCTTAGATACAAGCTAAAAGGCATCAATCAGCTGTGCTATGGCAAGAAGCTGAAGGACTAAGGAAGTCCCTACAAAATTCAGATGCATACTTTCTAGTGCAACAACAAACACTGGAGGGTTTTAGCGCCAAACAAGAGAAAACTAATAAGCTTGCTAAGCTTCTTGCCAGCATGGTGGGTATCCAGGATATCGTTTCTTGAGCTCTTTTGAAATGGTTTTACTTTTGGACTTATTTTGCTGCTGCATTTATTTGCACTGGTGGCCAATTTAGATGCCCAGTGTATGTAATATGCTGCATTATTCACTATATTTGCTCTGGTGGCAAACTTTGATGCCCGGTGGATGTAATATTTGTAATATCCATAATAGCCTAGCGTAAGTTGATTGCTTATTTATTACCTTATTGCCTTGTTTATTTTTTTTGCTTGTAGTCACTTCAAGTCTTTTTCCGCGGTAGCCTTTTTATTTAGAACTAGGCCACAATAACACTAGGCAACATACGGACCGTTGTAACCATGGTCCTACTACCTGCTGTAGTGACCATGGGCCTCCTAAGGTCCGTATGATCGACGGGCCTTCTACGAGCCGTAGGATCAATGGGCCTTCTACAGGCCGTATGATTGATTGGTCAAACATGGGTTGTACTATTCATGGACCAATAGTGGTCCGCAATGTGGGTCGTAAACGGTCCAGAATGGGAATCATTTGTTTATGGGCCGACCATAACAGACCGTTAATAGGCTGGTATGTATAACAGGCTTAATTCTATTGACATGCATAACAGTTCGTTAATGGGCCATATTAGATGACGCTATGAAAATAGCCCAACAGATTAAGGGGCCACAAATGGGCCGATTGTAACCACGGCCAGAATTTGTCCCATTAGCGGAACAGGCCAGTAATGGACCATAAGTGATCGTATGCTAAAAATGAGCCCAAGAATAAATGGGCCCTTAGAAGGCCGAGAGGTAACACGGGCTGGAAACGGCCCAACGGAATAATGGGCCATCAATGGGTATAAAGTGATTTACTATATTATGGGCCAGTTTCACCACGGGGCGTTAAAGGGCCCTGATTTGCAAAGGGCCTCATATTGATTGAAAGACATAATGGTCATACATGGGCCAGAAGTTACAATGTGGTGGAATCATATTGGAGGGGCCAGATGACGCTACTGGGCCAAATTCAGATAGGCCATAACAGGACGCAAGTTAGCGAGCTGTAAATAAGCTATATGCGAACAAGCCGTTAACAGCCTTTCATGGCCAAGACCACTACATTTTGACCAAGTCAAATGGGCCGGCCTTTTAAATGTAAATGGGTCATTGTTGGGCCTTGCCACGTGTCAATGTATCATAGGCGCCTTTTGTCCATTGGGCGGTTGACATCTGTCCCAAATGCGTTGCTGCCATGTGGTTGCTAGAGCCAATGAGAATTTTACATGTGGGAAATCCCCATTGGTCCCAGCTGTTAACAGGTTATCGGATCAAAAAAGGGACCCGGTAGCTTAACGGCAATCCATTACAATGGATGCCATGTGTCGGTTACGCTTGATGAAAGCACTTCCATGACGCGCCATTTATCGTCATGGAAGTGGACACTTTCGTGATGATAATTTTGGTATTGTCATGGAACACTTCTACGACAGCACATGTATGACTATCTTTATTCTGTCATAAAATCACCATGGATGTACATGCATGACAGAAAACATGACCTACTGTGACAAACACGTATCATCACGGAAGTGTTTTTTTGTAGTGATTCAAGTTCATGTATCCAGGCCACAAAAGAAAAGAGTATATAATGAATATGATAGGTAGCATTCCACATCAAAAAATCTGTTTTTGTCATTTACCTACTCGAGGATGAGCAGGAATTAAGCTTGGGGTGCTTGATACGTCTCGAGCGTATCTATAATTTTTGATTGTTCCATGCTTATAGTATCAATCTTGGATGTTTTATATACACTTACAAGCAATTATATGTCATTTTTTGGGAGTAACGTATTAACTTAGTGCCCAGTGAAAGTTGCTATTTTTTTGCATGTTTCTGGTTTTCCAGAATATCAGTACCAAACGAAGTCCAAATGCCATGAAACTTGTTGGAGATTTGTTCTGGACATAAGAGACCGTGGAAGCTTCAGGAGGGGACGAGAAGATGGAGCAGTGGCCCACGAGAGGGCGTGCCCTGGTGGCTTGTGGGGCTTATGTAGCTTCGTTTGACCTAACTCCGCCTCTATAAATTCTCTAAAATTGGGAAACCAACAGTTGAGTCCACGAAATACTTTTCCCGCCGCTACAAGTTCCTGTTCTCGAGAGATCCCATCTGGAGGCCTTTTTTGGCACTCTACCTGAGGGGGATACAATCATAGAGGGGCTCTACATCATCCTTGTTGCCCTTATGATGATGTGTGGGTAGTTTACCACAGACCTATGGGTCCATAATTAGTATCTAGATGGCTTCTTCTCTCTATTTGGTCTTCGATACAATGTTCTCCTCGATGTTCTTGGAGTTCTATCCAATGTAATCACTTTTTGCAGTGTGTTTGTTGGGATCCATGAATTGTCAGTTTATGATCAAATTTATCCATGAATATTATTTGAGTATTCTATGAACTCTTTTATGCATGATTGTTATAGATTTGTATTTCTCTCCAATCTATTGATTTGGTTTGGCCAACTAGATTGATTTATCATGTAATGGGAGAGGTGCTTTGCAATGGGTTCGATCTTGCGGTGCTCAATCCCAGTGACATTAGCGGACATGACACGTATTGTATCATTTCTATTAATGGTAAAAAGATGGGGTTTATTCATGCGTGAGTATACTTTGTCTACATCATGTCAACTTCCTTAGGGTGTTACTCCGTTCTTTATGAACTTAATACACTAGATGCATGCTGGCTAGCGGTTGGTGTGTGTTTTAATAGTAGTAGATGCAGGCAGGAGTCGGTCTACTTGTCTCAGACGTGATGCCTGTATACATGATCATTGCCTTGGATATCATCATGATTATTTGTTTTTCTATCAATTACCCAACAGTAATTTTTTTACCCATCGTATCCTATCTTCAAGAGAGAAGCCTCTAGTGAAATCTATGGCCCCCGGGTCTACTTCTATCATATATTAAAAATACCTTGCTGCACTTTTACTTTATTTATTTTAGTTTGTATTAATGTTCGATCTATCTATCTATCACCATACAGTTTAATCATGCAAATAACCACCAAGGGATTGACAACCCCTTGTTCGCATTGGGTGCGAGGATTTATCAATTGGCAAAGATTCATCTTCTTGCAAAACTCTAGATTTTAGTGCCGCATAATCAGGAAATAATCCCTTTTCATGTTGTTAAAGGCAAAGAGCACTAATCCTCTTATTTTGGGATAAACTCTTCAATGCAGCCACCACTACGTCATCTTCTACAATATTGGGCACAACCGCTCATGTAAAATTTACATTTATTCGGTGATGACCAGGAAGGTGCGAAGCCGAATTATGAACATCTACAGTTGTCTATGGTGCTGAAAAATTACTAACATGAGGCATAGCATATGACGGTCGAGAGTAACTGGCCAAATAGCTAGTAGTAGCATGGCCAATTCTCCCATCCATCGGAATGGTTGAACTAGTATATTGCAAATTAGCTGCCGATGAATAAAAAGGTAAAACACTTTGTTGCGTGCTATTGGAAGTTCCTACACTGAGTGTTTCAACTTGATTGACCAAACTCATCATGTCATTCATCGGCATAATGATTTGTAGTGTTGCCGATGCATGAGAGTTGGAATACATATGGTGCATGTTACTAGTATCATAAGAAGTTGAAGCATGTAAATTAATTTGAAGCAGCCTTTGCACATAATTAGATGCCTGATTGAAGAAACTAGGGCTGACCGATAGAGTGTACTCATTGAATGATCTAGTAACACCATATGAATTATTGGCATCTACTGTAGGGAATTGGGTATTCATATTACCTTTGTAGATTGCAAACCCTAGATGATGATCTCTTCATAGCAAGAACGGGCTGGAGACCATTCAAAGCTTCTTCCCTAGCGGTGTCGCCAAAAAGTGTGTTCGTAGACGAACACATCATGTGTACCCTCGACGGCGGGGGTGATGCACCACAACTCACGTCGAAGGAGTCTCACCGGAAGCGCGATTTGCAAGTTGGCCGGAGAGAACTTTTGAGGACCCGAAACCCTATGCGCCCGGGAGGGACCCCGTCTGGATGCGCAGCAGCTATATGCTGCCCTAGTCGGTTCACCCGCCCCCAGGGCCTCGTGGATCGCCGCCCAGCAAATGAAGAACGAACGAAGAACAAGGGAGAGGATAAAAGTAAAGGTTAAGGTAGTAGACGATTTGATAGATTATGTGTTGTTCAATCGTCCATCACCTCTCATCTATTTATGAGGCGGCTATACTTCCCGTATAAGAAAAGGACTAAAAATTCCGTCCAAAACATCGAAAACCGTATCCTAACTTGGACAGGACTCTTGGCAATTTTCCAGATCAACTCGGAGCCAGTGATTAGTTTGCTTCAGTCCCACCGAGTGAACATTGCCAACCTTCTGTAAAGTTCTGTAATTTTCCGGATCAACTCGGTCTCACCTAGTCAAATCAACTCGGTCGGTCCGAAATGACTCTGGAGATTCTGTTTTTGATCTTGTTTTGCCTCCACGGGTTGCATATGAACTCATATTAACAGGATTTTCATATCAAAATCAACCGTTTTACCAGACGCACAACTTTCATGTTGAAACCTTTTCCATATGAGGCCATCTTAATTGAGTTTATTGTCATTTTATAATCTGATGTCAATTTGAGCATCTCTAAACTTGTCATAACTTTTGCATCCGAGCTTCGTTTTAGACCATCTTTATATCTATCTTGATCTTCTCGAAGAGAGCCATCCCATGGTGACTTCTAATCATAAGTTTGAATTAATCTTGACATAGCTTTAAACAACTTTTACGATTGTGCCACTTTTGAGCATCAACACAAGCGAGCCATTGGGTGACCTAAATCAAGAAGGGTGTTGGTGTCAAAACCGGCAGATCTCGGGTAGGGGGTCCCGAACTGTGCGTCTAAGGCAGATGGTAACAGGAGGCAGGGGACATGATGTTTTACCCAGGTTCGGGCCCTCTTGATGGAGGTAAAACCCTATGTCCTGCTTGATTATTCTTGATAATATGAGTAGTACAAGAGTTGATCTACCAAGAGATCGGAGAGGCTAAACCCTAAAGCGAGCCTATGGTATGATTGTATGTTGTCCTACGGACTAAACTCCTCCGGTTTATATAGACACCGGAGGGGACTATGTTTACACAAGGTCGGTTACAAAGGAGGAGATATACATATCCGTATTGCCTAGCTTGCCTTCCACGCCAAGTAGAGTCCCATAGGGACACGGGACGAAGTCTTCAATCTCTTATCTTCATAGTCCAACAGTCCGGCCAAAGGATATAGTCCGCCTGTCCGGAGACCCCCTAATCCAGGACTCCCTCAGTAGCCCCTGAACCAGGCTTCAATGATGATGAGTCCGGTGCGCAGTGTTGTCTTCAGCATTGCAAGGCGGGTTCCTCCTCTGAATACACCACGGAAGAGTTCGAATACAAGGATAGTGTCCGACCCTGCAAAATAAGTTCCACATACCACCGTAGAGAGAATAATATTTCCACAAATCTAATCTGCTAACACGTTTTGGCAGCATGACATCGCCATGGCCTAATAATTATTTGAACCATTTCTCTAACCAGCCCCGCACATAACGCGAGGCGGTTTCTTGACACGTCTTGTCAAAGCAGAGATCGTGTTCTCCTTATCACGGGATTCTCATCAATACAAACGTGGGTAACCCAACAGTGCCTGTTGGTATGACTCCTAGATCTTAGGTAAGTCTCGAACGGCCACAAGGATGATGCCTGATATCCATCCCCTTTATAAAGGGACAGGGCTTTTTCTTTTTTCCCTCCCGCGCTCAATCGAATCCTTCCCCCGCCTCGAGTTCTAACACCCAAAGCCCTGGTCAGGCGCTTCGGACCTTCAATCATGTCCGGATCCAGCCTTCAAGGCCGGTGGATGCCTTCCTTCGTCACGGAGGAGGACATCAAGAAGTTGAGGGAGGCCAGATATCTGACCGCCGAAATTTCGCATAGGCTGCCCGCCCAATGGCAGGTCGTCCCTACTCCCAAACCCAAGGAGAGCGTTGTGTTCGTATCCCACTTCCTCTGAGGACTAGGCCTCGCTCTGGATCCCTTTGTTAGGGGTCTGATGTTCTACTACGGGCTGGATTTTCACGATCTGGCCCCGGATTCCCTTCTTCACATCTCGTCATTTATTGTCGTTTGTGAGGCCTTCCTTCGCATTACCCCTCACTTCGGCCTGTGGCTCAAGACCTTCGATGTGAAGCCGAAGACGGTCGAGGGGCAGTACGCGGCGTGCGGAGGTGCTCTAATAAGCAAAATTGCTGACGCTCCATGGCCAAATGGTTCCTTTCCAGAGGTGTCCGGATTATGGCAATAGGAGTGGTTTTACGTCACAGCTCCCCGAAGTGCCAAGTGGGTAGCTCCCCCCACCTTTCGCTCGGGCCCTCCACCACAACTGATGTCATGGATCAGCAGGGGGCTGAGCTGGGGTCCAGCCAAGGACGTGCCAATACTATAGAGCCGTATCCGAGATCTCTTCGAGGGAGATTTCAGTCTGGCTATGGTAATGAAAGTCATGCTGGTTCGTCGAGTCCAGCCTTGCAAATGTCGGCCCCTCCGCATGTGGGAATTCAACCCGGAAGGACCGCGCACTATTCAGAATTTCCTCGGCATGACGCTCAAGGAGATGTACAAGTCGTTCTTCGGACCCCAAATAGAGTGTCCGGACACTACCGAGGACGTGGGCCTGAGCTGCAACCGCCCCGCTGCCCAAGTAAGTAATCCTGAAGAATCGCTCTTTGACCAGGACTAGATAAAAAAGGCGAAGATGATCCGGTGTTCGGCCCCCCTTCCTGAAGGCTTGGACAATCCGGTGCTAGAAAAGAAGCTTGAGCCAGCACCTGGTCTGGTGCCCTCAAAGGAAGATGAAGGGGGGAATAAAGAGGGTGAAAGCGGGCCTCCGTTGCCACCTATTCCAATCGAGGGAATGAGCGTCTCCACGAGGGAGGATAACCAAGGGCAAGAATCTGGCATTCTCTCTCCCCGGGGAAAGAAGAGGACTACCTCTGAAGATCCGGAAACTAAGGCTTCCAAACGGGAGAAGAAATCTCCGCCAGAGGGTCCTACCTCGGAGGGTATTCTTGCCGCACAATGTCCACGCAGGGATCAGCCCTCTATCGAGCTGTAAGTAATCAAAAAGTACTTAATAGTGAAGATATCCTACCTTACTTCCGAAGACAATAACCGATGCTTGTAAATTGTAGCCCGGATCGCAACCCTTCTCGACGGAGTTCATCTTCGGGGGATCTTCTTCCGAAGATGATGGAGAGTGAAATGCCTCCCCCGGACTCCCCAGCTCAAGAAGCAGGCGACCTTGAAGTGTCGTCGTGACGGGTATCTCCGGATCCAATATTGCCAGAGGATAACCCTTTGGCTGTCCGGCAACCCCAGTATCTGGCTCCTGAGGAGAGCGACAGCAAGGGTCCGCACTGTGTGCGGCTGGACGCGCTGAAGGATATTCTGGGCAAAGCTTTCGTCTCGGAAGCGCATCGTACACTAATGGGTACGGTAATTGAAAGGATTTCATTCGCCGAAAGCAGTTTGCACGAAGCTTTTATGAGTCTGCTGAAAGGCTTTGAGGTACGTAAAATAATGTATACCTTTAATAGTACCGCATACGTTAGGTATGCCCATGCATATAGTAGCCCCTGAGACTCTTATTGTCGTCGAGAACGGCGGCAAATAGAGGATCATAGTCCCAGGTAATAACCATACCGCCTGTATGCGCAGGTCGTTGAAGCTCCGGTGGCTAGCCGGACTGATGGGTTTGCCGAACTAAAGCGACGGCTAGATGCGGCAGATGCCGACATCGTGCTTGTCAACAAGCGGCTTGACGAGGCACAGGGTGAGTGATTTTTCTGGTGATCATCACATAAAAAGAGCAGCATGATGCCAGTATCTTTAGTATGTTGTGACTGCAGATGGAGCTGCCACCATGGAGACCCTTCGGGCGGAGCTTGCTCGAGCCAAGGAGCAAGCAAGGAGTAGCATTGCGGCCGCTTTAAAGGTGGCCGAAGAGTTAAAGGCCGAACAGGACGCACATTGCGGGAGCAAAGAAAAAATTGCCAAGATGGCCATGGAGTTAAAAGATGCTGCTGACCGTTACCGGCTTCTTGAAGAAGAAAACCGGGTGAAGACGACGGACCTGGAGAAGGCCCGGGTGGCTGCCAAGGAAGCCCGCTCCAAAATTAGAGCAACGAAGGAGGAGTTGAATCAAGCTACCGATATCGTTTCTGGGATGCCCTTCTTGTTGCGGACGAAGTTCGGAGATCCGAAATATGCTCTTCTGGACCGGCTATGGAGTTCTGCGGATGAGTACATGGATTTGGCTGCAAGTGCTGTGGATGCTATGGAGTACTTCAAGGATCAGAAAGGTCTTGAAGTGGAGAAGCTGTTCTGGTCACAGTTTCACACTCCAGTCCGTCCGCTGTTGCTGAATAAGCGATTGACCGGTTGGGCCGAGCTCCATATATTATCAGGCCTGGCCATGAGGTCCGTTGTGGATCATTTGTGGCCAGGAGGGCCAAGGCCGAATAGCTACTTTAGCTTAGTACAACAATTCCTTGGCGATGTGCCATGCATCGATGCTGTAAAGAGGTCGGCGTGCATAGAAGGCTCGCGGATGGCCCTTGCCCGCGTCAAAACATACTGGGCGGAGATGGATGCCACCACTGTTGCGCCACAGGGCTCGGCCATAGGTCGAGTGGCTGCCGAGCACTACATTGAAGAAGTTCTTGAAGGCACTCGTTCGATAGAGGCTCAGTGCTCGAAGAATATTATGTTTGAGTGACATGTATTCCCATTGTAAAAACAATGTTTTGTTGAGTTTATCAAGGTTGTATTTATACTTTTGCCTGAAAGTACTATCATGCCTCATGTGCGGCCGTTTATGTATATATGTATATAACTTAAAAGATGGCAGTCGTCGGCTTCAGCCCCCACGCGTATAATGTGGGGGTGTTCGCAGAAGACGCATGTTCACACTTGATCCAACGTCTTGGTCCATTAAAGAGGTGATAGCGCAGCGAACTAGGCAATCAGACTATAATGCTTTAACACTTTCACTTAGCCAGAGGAGTTTGAAAGTGGGGCTACTATATAGCCCCTGGTGGCTCCGCACCCATCCGAATTCGGGGTGCGTACATGCCTGGCCGGGAAACGGCCCTTCGTTAAGGCAAAGGAATCCCGAAGATTCCGCTAGGTCATCGAGTGGTTGACCAGTCTCACGCTATATCATGATAGTCAGTTTTCGGCTTTCTCTACTGAGGTGCTTGTCCGGATGAACCAGGGAACAATCGTAGTAGTTCTCTTGGTGCCATCTTAGTTGATAGAGCGGAACGTAAGGCAGCAAAACACAGGAGTCGGGCAAACCCAACATTTGACAAAAGACATGATTCGGAGCTGATGCATATAAGGCCAAACTCGCGACGCCGAACACTCCCTAATGTATTCGGTCTTTATGATGTAAACCGAGCCTAAATAGTGCCCTTTGTAATAAGCCCCTGTGTCCATGTACATGCAATATTCTGACATGGCCACATGCCAATACGTTAGCATCCTTCTCAATTATACTGAGAATCCGAGGGATGTGTATCAACAAGAGACAGTAAAAAAGGTTTATGCAGGGTCTTAATCTAAAAAGAATCCTTGGAACGGGTCCCTGCTGCACGTCTGCGCCTGTGTCTCCGTTGTGCTGTGTCCTGGATGGGTGTAGCACGATGGTCATCTGTAAAAGAGAGGAACTTAGTTGAAAAGTTGTCGTGCAAAAAGGTAGGTTATACTAAATAAACTATATACGGTTCAAGATGAGTAAAGTTGAGCCTAATTGCCACTTGTTTGTGCGCGTTGAGCCCCTTGTATTGTAATAGGGGTATAGCCATCAAACCTGTATCAAGTACATATAGCTGCGCCGGACTCGTCTAACTACGTCCGTGGTCTTAACGACCTGGCACATGCATTAGTTGGTGAGGTCATTTAGTGTGCGGCTGCCAAGGCAGCCACACGCTCTTCCGCGCGCAAGGAGCGCTCAATATTTCCATTTACTGTAATGATGCCACGTGGACCGGGCGTCTTAAGCATGAGAGAAGTGTAATGCGGTATTGCGTTAAAGCGAGCGAAACCTTCGCGTTCGAGTAGTGCTTGATAACCACTTTGGAACGGAGCGATGTGGAATGTTAAATTTTCGTTGTGGAAGTTATCGGGAAAGCCGAAGATAACCTCTAGTAGCAGGAGCCCGTGCAATAGGCCTCTGGGACTGGCGCTACTCCTTTAAAGGTAGTATTGCTACGGCTAATTTTTGTTGGGTCTATCCCCATTTTGCAGAATGTGTCCTGATATATCAGGTTTAAACTGCTGCCGCCATCCATCAGGACTCGTGTGAAGTGGTATCCGTCAATTATTGGATCTAATACCAAGGCAGCCATCCTGCATGCCGGATACTTTCCTAGTAATCTCGATGGTCGAAGGTGATCGGTTGGGACGACCAGTTGCAGAACTCCGCGGTGATAGGCCCTGGGGCATGTGTCTGTAGGAGTGCCACTTTGTTTCTCCCCTTTGTCACGTGTAACACGTTTACTGTTTTGACTTCTGGTGGGAATTTCTTCTGTTCCCCAGTGCTTTGCTTGCGAGGCTCGTCCTCGTCTTCACTTGATGTATCCTGCCCCTTATGTTCGGCGTTGAGCTTGCCGGACTGCTTGAAGACCCAACATTCTCTATGGGTATGATTTGCAGGTTTATCGGGGGTGCTATGTATCTGACATATTTGGTCCAGAATCTTGTTTAGGTTGGATAGTTCGTCTCTGCTGCCTTTGGAAGGCATCTTTTGCTGACCTGGCCAAGAGCTTTTGAATCCGGTGTTTACCATCGTGCTCTTCGGGCTGTCTTCTTTATTCCGATGCTTGTTTTTGCTGTGTCGTGATTTCCCTTTTCCGTCCCTGACTTCAGATGTACTTGGGTCGCTGGTGCTGCATCGGGCTAACCAGCTGTCCTCGCTCGCGCAAAAGTGGGTCATGAGGCTTGTTAATGCTGCCATTGTTCTCGGCTTTTCTTGGCCGAGGTGTCTGGTAAGCCATTCGTCTCGAACGCTATGTTTGAAAGCTACTAAGGCTTCGGCGTCCGGACAGTCGACTATTTGGTTCTTTCTAGTGAGGAACCTATTCCAAAGCTTTTGGGCTGACTCTCCGGGCTGTTGAGTTATATGACTTAAATCGTCTGCATCCGGTGGTCTGACATAGGTCCGTTGAAAATTTGCCTGAAAAGCGTCTTCGAGCTCTTCCCAGCTTCCAATGGAGTTTTCAGGGAGGCTTTTAAGCTAGTGCCGAACTGGCCCTTTGAGCTTGAGGGGTAAGTATTTGATGGCGTGGAGATCGTCTCCTCGAGCCATGTGGATATGGAGGATGTAGTCCTCAATCCAGACCCCAGGGTCTGTCGTTCCGTCGTACGCCTCTATGTTTACGGGTTTGAATCCCTCTGGAAATTCATGGTCCAGCACCTCATCGGTGAAACATAGGGGGTGTGCGGCACCCCTGTATTTGGGTGTACCATGGTGTTCAGATGTTTGTTGTGTTGCATTGCATGCTGGAGCGCGCTTGCGTGGCCCGTATATGGATTTGGTTGCGCATAGTGGCTTATGTGCAGCGTCGTTTGCCGGTCTATGTTGGCCACGAGGTCGTCTATCCGACCGGATGGCCATTTTGTTTTTCAATTGCGGGGGATCTAAGGCCTCCTCATCGAATTCAGGTAGCAACTTTCGCTTCGGGTAGCTCTTGGTGTGGCGATTACCGCCGTACTACGCTGCAGTGTTGAGTACTTCACTCCATCTGATTCTGAGTGTGTCTTGTGCAGCCCTGAGCCTTTGCTTCTGCTTTTTCAGACTCCTCGCACTGGCAACAAGCCTTTGATGGGCATTCTGTTGCTCAGGGCGCCTGTCCGGTGTGATGTCGTCCGGACTGTTATCTTCGACGAAGTCGGGTTGTTCGGTTTGATTCTCTGTGTTGCCATGGTCGAGGGATGGTTCACCCTGCTCTAATGCTGGGTCTATATGATCACTGTTTCTGCCGAGGCGGGATTTGGAGCGGCGCTTACGCCGCCACTTTGACTGCTTCTCAAGGGAACAACCCTTCGCTGCGTCCTTCCATTCCTCGTCGTCGTTTTCTTTGGGTGTGTCCACCATGTATACGTCATATGATGAAGTGGCCGTCCAGTGCCCTGTGGGCAGTGGTTCCTGTTCGTCTCCTGCATCGTCGTCCATATCGTCGATGTCTTCGGAGTCGAAGTCGAGCATGTTGGTCAAATCGTCGACGGTGACTACTAAGTGGGTGGTGGGTGGGCGGCGAATTTCTTCACCATCCGCATCCTAATCCTGCCGGACATAGTTTGGCCAGGACTCTCTGACAAGGAGAGAGACCTTAATGAGTTCAGTATGTTGCCGAAGGGCGAGTGCTGAAAGATATCCGCGGAGGTAAACTCCATGATCGGCGCCCAGTCGGATTCAATTGGCACGGGCGCAGGCGGTTCAGAGTCCGTGGCCGGGGAAGAATCCTGTAGTTTGGCATCACGACTCTCGTGAAGGGTAAGGTCGATACTCGGCTCGATCGCCGCTGAGGATACGGCCTCCATGGTGGGGTCTATCCACCCGTCCATGGATGGCGCAATTGGCTCCGAATTGAGGGGTAGAGTGGTTGCCGGTGCGGTCACCTGAACACTGTCAGATGGTAGAGATAAATCGTGCTCATCGTGACCGTGCGGCGCACTCGGCAGGGGCTCGAATCCGTCGAAGATCAAGTCTCCGCGGATGTCGGCCGTGTAGTTTAAGCTTCCAAACCTGACCTGGTGGCCAGGGGCGTAACTCTCGATCTGCTCCAGATGGCCAAGGGAGTTGGCCCACAGTGCGAAGCCGCCGAATACAAAGATCTGTCCGAGGAGAAAAGTCTCACCGTGGACTGCATCGCTATCGATGATCGAAGGAGCCCTCAAGCCTAATGGTGACGACACAGAGGAACTCTCAATGAAAGCACCAATGTCGGTGTCAAAACAGGCGGATCTCGGGTAGGGGGTCCCGAACTGTGCATCTAAGGCGGATGGTAATAGGAGGCAGGGGACACGATGTTTTACCCTGGTTCGGGCCCTCTTGATGGAGGTAAAACCCTACGTCCTGCTTGATTATTCTTGATAATATGAGTAGTACAAGAGTTGATCTACCACGAGATCGAAGAGGCTAAACCCTAGAAGCTAGCCTATGTATGATTGTATGTTGTCCTACGGACTAAAATCCTCCGGTTTATATAGACATCGGAGGGGACTAGGTTTACACAAGGTCGGTTACAAAGGAGGAGATATACATATCCGTATTGCCTAGCTTGCCTTCCACGCCAAGTAGAGTCTGATCCGGACACGGGACGAAGTATTCAATCTCATATCTTCATAGTCCAATAGTTCAGCCAAAGGATATAGTCCGCCTGTCCGGAGACCCCCTAATCCAGGACTCCCTCAGTAGCCCCTGAACCAGGCTTCAATGACGATGAGTCCGGTGCGCAGTGTTGTCTTCGGCATTGCAAGGCGGGTTCCTCCTCCGAATACACCACGGAAGAGTTTGAATACAAGGATAGTGTCCGACCCTGCAAAAGAAGTTCCACATAACACCGTAGAGAGAATAATATTTCCACAAATCTAATCTGCTACAAGTTTTGGCAGCATGACATCGCCACGGCCCGGTAATTATTTGAACCCTTTTTCTCTAACCAGCCCCGCACATAATGCGAGGCGGTTTCTTGACACGTCTTGTAAAAGCAGAGATCATGTTCCCCTTTATCATGGGATTCTCATCAATACAAACGTGGGTAACCCAACCGTGCTTGTTGGTATGACTCCTAGATCTTAGGTAAGTCTTGAACGGCCACAAGGAGGATGCCTGATATCCATCCCCTTTATAAAGGGACAGGGCCTTTTCTTTTTCCCTCCCGCGCTCAATCGAATCCTTCCCCTGCCTCGAGTTCTAACACCCAAAGCCCAGGTCAGGCGCTTCGGACCTTTAATCATGTCCGGATTCAGCTTTCAAGGCCGGTGGATGCCTTCCTCCGTCACGGAGGAGGACATCAAGAAGTTGAGGGAGGCCAGATATCTGACCGCCGAAATTTTGCGTAGGCTGCCCGCCCGATGGCAGGTCATTGTGTTCGTCTCCCACTTCCTTCGAGGACTAGGCCTTGCTCTGGATCCCTTCGTTAGGGGTCTTATGTTCTATTACGGGCTGGATTTTCACGATCTGGCCCCGGATTCGTTTCTTCACATCTCGTCATTTATTGTCATTTGTGATGCCTTCCTCCGCATTACCCCTCACTTAGGCCTGTGGCTCAAGACCGTCGATGTGAAGCCGAAGACGGTCGTGGGGCAGTACGCGGCATGCGGAGGTGCTCTAATAAGAAAAATTGCTGACGCTCCATGGCCAAAGGGTTCCTTTCCAGAGGTGTCCAGATTATGGCAACAGGAGTGGTTTTACGTCACAGCTCCCCGAAGTGCCAAGTGGGTAGCTCCCCCCACTTTTTGCTCGGGCCCTCCACCACAACTGATGTCATGGATCAGCAGGGGGCTGAGCTGGGGTGCAGCCAAGGACATGCCAATACTGCAGAGCCGTATTTGAGTCCAGCCTTGCAAATGTCGGCCCCTCTACATATGGGAATTCAACCCGGAAGGACCGCGCACTATTCAGAATTTCCTCGGCATGACGCACAAGGAGATGTACAAGTCGTTCTTTGGACCCCAAATAGACAGTACGGACACTACCGAGGATGTGGGCCTGAGCTGCAACCGCCCTGCTGCCCAAGTAAGTAATCCCACGGCCAAACACATTGTCCTTTTATTTATCATAACATCTTCCTAAAGAATCGCTCTTTGACCAGGACTGGATAACAAAGGCGAAGATGATCCGGTGTTCGGCCCCCTTCCTGAAGGCTTGGACAATCCGGTGCTGGAAAACATGCTTGAGCCAGCACCTTGTCTGGTGCCCTCAAAGGAAGATGAAGGGGGAATAAAGAGGGCGAAAGCGGGCCTCCATTGCCACCTATTCCAATCTAGGGAATGAGCGTCTCCGCGAGGGAGGATAACCAAGGGGAAGAATCTGGCATTCTCTCTCCCCGGGGAAAGAAGAGGACTACCTCTGAAGATCCGGAAACTAAGGCTTCCAAACGGGAGAAGAAATCTCCGCCAGAGGGTCCTGCCTCGAAGGGTATTCTTGCCACACAATGTCCACGCAGGGATCAGCCCTCTACCGAGCTGTAAGTAATCAAAAAGTATTTAATAGTGAAGATATCCTACCTTACTTCCGAAGACAATAACCGATGCTTGTAAATTGTAGCCCAGATCGCAGCCCTTCTTGACAGAGTTCATCTTCGGGGGATCTTCTTCCGGAGATGATGGAGAGAGAAACGCCTCCCCCGGACTCCCCAGCTCAAGAAGCGAGCGACCTTGAAGTGTCATCCCGACAGGTATCTCCGGATCCAATATCGCCAGAGGATAACCCTTTGATTGTCCGGCATCCCCAGTATCCGGCTCCTGAGGAGAGCGACACCAAGGGTCTGCACTATGTGCGGCCGGACGCGCTGAAGGATCTTCTGGGGAAAGCTGTCGTCTCAGAAGCACATCGTACACTAATGGGTACGGTAATTGAAAGCATTTCATCCGCCGAAAGCGGTTTGCACGAAGCTTTTATGAGTCTGCTGAAAGGCTTTGAGGTACATAAAATAATGTATACCTTTAATAGTACCGCATACGTTAGGTATGCCCATGCAGATAGTAACCCCTGAGACTCTGGTTGTCGTCGAGGATGGCGGCAAACAGAGGATCATAGTCCCACATAATAACCATACCGCCTGTATGCGTAGGTGGTTGATTCTCCGGTGGCTAGCCAGACTGATGGGTTTGCCGAACTAAAGCGGCGGCTAGATGCGGCAGATGCCGACATCGTGCTTGTCAACAAGTGTCTTTACGAGGCACAGGGTAAGTGATTTTTCTGGTGATCATCACATAATAAGAGTAGCATGATGCCAGTATCTTTAATATGTTGTGACTGCAGATAGAGCTGCTGATACGTCTCCGTCGTATCTACTTTTCCAAACACTTTTGCTCTTATTTTGGACTCTAACTTGTATGATTTAAATGGAACTAACCCGGACTGACGCTGTTTTCAGCAGAATTGCCATGGTGTTGTTTTATGTGCAGAAAACAAATATTCTCAGAATGACCTGCAACTCCACGGGAGGTCTTAGAAAAAATAATAAAAAATCCTCGCCAAATGTGAAGACCAGGGGGCCCACACCCTTCTCATGAGGGTGGGGGGCGCCCCCCCTAGGCCGCGCCCCCTTACCTCATGGGCCCCCTGGAAACCCTCCGATGCCAACTCCAACTCTATATATTTGCTTTCAGAGAAAAAAAATCAGAGAGAAGAAATCATCGCGTTTTACGATATGGAGCCGCCGCCAAGCCCTAAAACCTCTCGGGAGGGCTGATCTGGAGTCCGTTCGGGGCACCGGAGAGGGGGATTCATCGCCGTCATCATCATCAACCATCTTCCATCACCAATTTCATGATGCTCACCGCCGTGCGTGAGTAATTCCATCGTAGGCTTGCTGGACGGTGATGGGTTGGATGAGATTTATCATGTAATCGAGTTAGTTTTGTTAGGGTTTGATCCCTAGTATCCACTATGTTCTGAGATTAATGTTGGTATGACTTTGCTATGCTTAATGCTTGTCACTAGGGCCCGAGTGCCATGATTTCAGATCTGAACCTATTATGTTTTCATGAATATATGTGAGTTCTTGATCCTATCTTGCAGGTCTATAGTCACCAACTATGTGTTATGATCCGGCAACCCCGAAGTGACAATAATCGGGACCACTCCCAGTGATGACCATAGTTTGAGGAGTTCATGTATTCACTATGTGCTAATGCTTTGCTCCGGTTCTCTATTAAAAGGAGGCCCTAATATCCCTTAGTTTCCAATAAGACCCCGCTACCACGGGAGGGTAGGACAAAAGATGTCATGCAAGTTCTTTTCCATAAGCATGTATGACTATATACGGAATACATGCCTACATTACATTGATGAACTGGAGCTATTTCTGTGTCACCCTATGTTATGACTGTTACATGATGAACCGCATCTGGCATAATTATCCATCACTGATCTGGTGCTTACGAGTTTTCCTTATACTGGTTTACGCTTATTTACTTTCCCGCTGCTACTGTTACAATCACTACAAAATACCAAAAACATTACTTTTGCTGTCTTTACTTTTGTTGCTACTACCACCACTATCATATTACTTTGCTACTAAACACTTTGCTGCAGATACTAAGTTTCTAGGTGTGGTTGAATTGACAACTCAGCTGCTAATAATTGAGAATATTCTTTGGCTCCCCTTGTGTCGAATCAATAAATTTGGGTTGAATACTCTACTCTCGAAAGCTGTTGCGATCCCCTATACTTGTGGGTTATCAAGACCTTTTTCTGGCGCCGTTGCCGGGGAGCATAGCTCTATTCTTTGAGTCACTTGGGATTTATATCTGCTTATCACTATGAAGAACTTGAGAGATCCAAAAACCAAGATCTATCCCTCAACTACGAGGGGAGGTATGGAACTGACATCTAGCTCTGCACTTGATTCACCTTCTGTTATGAGTAAGTTTGCGACACCTACACCTGCTTCTGCTATTCATTCGGATATGTCGCATGTTATTGATGATGCCACTTCTGCTATGCATGATACTTATGATGAAACTGTTTCTATGCCTGATACTACTATGCCCCTTAGTGAATTTCTTGATGAACATTGCTAGGGCTAGAGAAAAAGAAATTATTGAATCTGAATATGATGATGATAGTGATGATGAAAACATGCCTGTTATTCCTAAAGGTTATCTTTTTGATAGGGAATCTTCTGCCGCTATTTTTGCTTGCAAGGATAGGTATGAGCTTAAGAAGTTATTAATTAAATGGAACAAACAATCACTTAGAGATAGAATGAGACCCGACCCTACTTTTGCTACTTCACCTATATGTGTTCCTGATAAAGATTATGAATTCTCTGTTGATCCTGATATAATTACTTTGGTTGAATCTGATCCGTTTTATGGCTATGAATCTGAAACTGTTGTGGCACATCTTACTAAGTTAAATGATATAGCTGCCCTGTTCACTAATGATGAGAGATCACGTTACCTCTATTTACTCAAAATATTTCCATTCTCATTAAAGGGTGATGCTAAGATATGGTTTAATTCTATGGATCCTGGTTGTGTGCGTAGTCCCCAGGATATGATTTATTACTTCTCTGCTAAATATTTCCCTGCTCATAAGAAACAAGCTGCTTTGAGGGAAATATACAACTTTGTGCAAATTAAAGAAGAGAGTCTCCCACAAGCTTGGGGGAGGCTTCTCAAGTTACTTAATGCTTTGCCTGGTCATCCTCTTAAGAAACCTGAAATACTTGATATCTTTTCTAATGGACTAACCGATGCTTCGAGAGATTACCTGGATAGTTGTGCTGGTTCTCTTTTCAGGAAAAGAATACCGGATGAAGCTGAAATTCTATTGAATAATATGTTGACAAATGAAAATAATTGGGCACCTCCTGAGCCAGCTCCTGAGCAAACTCCTGCTCCAATTACTGAGCCTATTCTTAAACCAACTCTGAAGAAGAGAGGTATTCCATTTCTTAGTCCTGAAGATATGCAACAGGCAAAGAAATCTATGAAAGAAAAAGGTATTAAAGCTGAAGATGTTAAGAATTTACCTCCTATTGAAGAAATACATGGTCTTAATATACCGCCTATTGAAGAAACATATGATCTCAATTATTTATTCACTGAAGAACCTCCTGATCCTGATATCCCGACACAAGTAGTAAGGGTAAATTCTCTCTATAGATATGATAAAGCTGAAGTCCCTCCTACTAAAATTGCTAGTAAGTGCTTGGATGAGTTTGATAACTTTATGTTTAAGCAAGACGACTTCAATGCTTATTTTGGTAGACAACTAAAAGAAAATGCTTATATGATTAGACGCTTGGGTGATTATATGGCTGATATTAAAGGTGAACTTAAACTTGTTAGCAAACATGCTTCTATGGTTACCACTCAAGTAGAACAAGTACTTAAAGCTCAAAAAGAAGTGCTTGATGAAATGAATAGTAAGAAACATGATTATGTTGTTAGAGTGGCTACTAAAACTGGTAGAATGACTCAGGAACCTTTGTATCCTGAAGGCCACCCTAAGAGAATCGAGCAAGATTCTCAAAGAAATAATATAGATGTTCCTAGTTCTTCTAAAAAGAAGAAGAAGAAAAATGATAGAACTGTTCAAACTTCTAGTGAACCTATTGCTGAACCACCTGATAATCCAAATGATATATCTATGTCTGATGCTGAAACACAATCTGGTAATGAACATGAACCTAGTAAAAATATTAATGATAATGTTCATGATGATGCTCAACCTAGTAATGACAATGATGTAGAAATTGAACCTGTTGTTGATCTTGATAACCCACAATCAAAGAATCAATGTTATGATAAAAGAGACTTTGTTGCTAGGAAACATGGTAAAGAAAGGGAACCTTGGGTTCAGAAACCCATGCCTTTTCCTCCGAAACCATCCAAGAAAAAGGGCGATGAGGATTTTGAGCGCTTTGCTGAAATGATTAGGCCTATCTTTTTGCGTATGAGATTAACTGATGTGCTCAAAACAAATCATTATGCTAAATACATGAAAGATATCATTACTTATAAAAGGAAGATACCGGAAGCTGAAATTTCCACCATGTTTGCTAATTATAATTTTAAGGGTGGAATACCAAAGAAACTTGGAGACCCCGGAGTACCTACTATACCTTGCTCCATTAAAAGAAATTATATTAAAACTGCTTTATGTGATCTTGGAGCCGGTGTTAGTGTTATGCGTCTCTCTTTATATCGTAGACTTGACTTGAATAAGCTGAAACCTACTGAAATATCTTTGCAAATGGCTGATAAATCAACTGCTATACCTGTCGGTATTTGCGAGGATGTGCCTGTTGTGGTTGCAAACGTTACTATTTTAACGGACTTTGTTATACTTGATATTCCCGAGGATGATAGTATGTCTATTATTTTTGGAAGACCTTTTCTTAATACTGCAGGGGCTGTTATTGATTGCAACAAAGGCAATGTCATTTTCATGTTAATGGTAATGAGCATACGGTACACTTTCCGAGGAAACAACCTCAAGTTCATAGTATCAACTCTATTGGAAAAATTCCATCGATTATAATTGGAGGTTTTGAATTTCCTCTTCCTACTGTCAAAAAGAAATTTGATATACTCATTATTGGGGGTGTGCATATCCCCGTTGAGGTAACTTAGTGTTATTAGAAATTTCTCTGGTTTCATGATTATCGGAATGACTTTGTTAACAAGACTTGATCAACCTTCTTAGCGGATTCTTTTTGATGAGCATGAGATGGATGAAACTAGAAGCACAAACTTCTGTACCCCACTTTTACTTTCTGTTATTTATATTAAATAAAGTAAAAATAGTATTTTTTCTGTCTGTTTCCTGGCTTATCCGTGCAATATAAAAATATCCCGAAAATAGAAGTCCTCAGAATGACATGCCAATTTAATATGATTTTTCGGGAATATTTGAGGATTTACTGTGCAAAAATTACTGCGGGAGGAGCTGCCACCTGGCCACGTGGGTGGTGGGCGCCCCCCCCTATAGGGCGCGCCCCCTGCCTCGTGGGCCCACGGTGGCCCTCCTCCACTTATCCCAGCACCCATCTTCTTCCTCTGTCTCACACAAACCCGAAAAATGAACTCAAGCATGAGTTCCAGCCACTTTAGCTGTGATTTTCGATCTCCTTGCTCAAAGCACCTCTCGCAAAACTGCTTGGGGAGATTGTTCCTTGGTATGTGACTCCTCCATTGATCCAATTAGTTTTTGTTCTAGTGCTTTATTCTTTGCAAATTTGTGCTGCATAGGTGACCATGTTCTTGAGCTTGCATGTCAAATTTATATGGTTCCAAGTAGTTCTAATGCTTGATATAGGCTCTAGGCACTTGTAGGAGTAGTTACTATCAGTTTTATTGAGTTTGGTTTACTTTTATTTTGAAGTTACTAAAAATTTTAGATTATTTCAGAAAAATAATGAGGAGATTTTTGAGGGGCTCGTCAAGCCAAAGCTCAAAGGAAAAGGCACCGAAGCCTAAGTATAATTTTCCACGCACTGCGGAGATTCGGGCGTGTGAATGGCCTTCTGAAGATTTCTTGAGAGCAGCCGGTATCTATGAAGATTTTCATGAATTGGCTCACAATGCAGGCCTCACCGCTTTCATCCACGACCAATGCGATCAGTATCTCTTGCTCACAAATACTTTTGTGCAAAACTTTCATTTTCATTCTAGGAACTCACCACCTACGGTGGAGTTTCATTTATATGATGAGCATAAGGAGATGTCACTTTATGATTTCTGTCGGATTTTTTTAGTCCCTTTTGAGGGCAAGACAGAAGAACCATATCATGATGATGTGGCTGGGTTTATTGATAATATCACTGTAGGAGAAACCAGGAAGGTTTCCGACGCACGAATCACTAGCATACATTTTCCTGTTTAGCGTTACTTTGAATTATTTGCTAGTCGTTGTTTAATTGGACACGGAAATTCTTGAAACCTTAGTATCCCTGATTTAATTATTCTGCTCCAAGGTTTATATAGTGATAACACTTTTAGTTCGGGCGGTATTATTACTAGACGATTAAATATGAACCGTACTAAGGGCTCCATCTTTGGAGGCATCTATGCCACATGCCTAGCCGCACATTTTAACATACCTATTAGGCATGCTGAGAAGGAAGAAAAGGTACTGCCCCGTGTTTATCTAGATCATAAAAGTATGGTGGCACATGATTTTATTGTTAAAAATAGGGCAGGGGAGCTTAAATATCAATTGTTCTTTAATAAACATCATTCTGAGACTATTACCTTGCCTTCTCCTTCTTTGTTTGATTTGACTGTAGGCACGTACCTTGTTCCGTTGATGGCTATTCACGCCTACTGGAACCCTGCACCAGTCGAGGAGCCAGAACAGGAGCCACAAGATGAGCCTCCGCGACAATCTGTTTATTCTTGGGATCCAGAGATGACTGTCAGCCAGTGGTAGTCAGACTATTCCTCCTCGTCATAGTACGACCCCAAGAACTATTATTATGGATACCCGCCAGGCCAGCCGTGGCCATAGACCAACTTAGGCCAAAAGCCTAAGCTTGGGGGAGTACGTATTTCTCATCGACATTACATTCATGTTCACACACACTCATTGCTAGATGTCGGTGCTCATACTTTTTCATTATAATATCCATGCTAGTTTATTTACTTTTTCCTGCTTTCTTGTGTGTTTGTTAAACCTTAAGAAAAACCAAAAAAATTAGTAGTAGTTTATTTTTCTGCTGTAGTAGTAATAACTAAAAAGAAAACCCAAAAATATTTCCCGTTCTTCTTTTGCTTGTTGGGAGCTTTCTCGTGTAAATAGTTTTATTTCTTTTCTTTTATTTGGGGGTTAGTAGGAGAAGACCATAATTAAATTGTTGAAGTGGCTCTTATATGCATTATTATTGAATTAACCAAAGAGCCCGTATTGCCTTGTCTTCTCCTTTTTTTGAATGCTCACAGATACCAGCTTAGTCCAATGCACGTGCACTCTTATTATTATTCACACCGTTCGGTCGTGCAAGTGTAAGGCAATTATGATGATATATGATGGACTGGCTGAGATGAGAAAAGCTGGTATGAACTCGACCTCTTTTGTTTTTGTAAATGTGATGAGTCCCTCGTTCTTGATTCAGCTTATTATGAATAAACATGTTTGCAATGACAATTAGAGATCATAGTTTCTTGTGCCATGCTTGATTAGCTATGAGTTATAATGGTTTACCTTGTGTGCCAACATGCTATTGAGATGATTATGATGTGGTATGATGGGGTGGTATCCTCCTTTGAATGATTTAAGTGACTTGACTTGGCACATGTTCACGCATGTAGTTGAAAAAAAATCAACATAGCCTTCACGATATTTATGTTCATGGTGGATTATATCCTACTCATGCTTGCATCCAATGTTTATTAATTTTAATGCATGTACATGGCTGTTGTCGCTCTCTAGTTGGTAGCTTCCCAGTCTTTTGCTAACCTTCACTTGTACTAAGTGGGAATACTGCTTGTGCATCCAATTCCTTAAACCCCAAAGTTATTCCAGATGAGTCCACTATACCTTCCTATATGCGGTATCTACCTGCCGTTCCAAGTAAATTTGTATGTGCCAAACTCTAAACCTTCAAATAAACATTCTGTTTTGTATGCTCAAATAGCTCATGTATCAACAAAGCCTGTCCTTATCTTTCGTGTTAGGCGGGTTATTCTCAAGAGGAGTGGACTCCGCTCCTCACTCACGAGAAAATGGCTGGTCACCGGGATGCCCAGTCCCATGCTTTATGCAAACTAAATCAAAATTAATTGCAAAAAAAACTCCCCCCGGGACCTGATGTATGTTGGAGGCACTCGTTGTTTCGAGCAAGCCATGGATTGATGCTTGTTGGTGGAGGGGGAGTATAAACTTTACCATTTTGTCTGGGAACCGCCTATAATGTATTTAGCATGGAAGATATCGCCATCTCTTAGTTGTTACGTTGACAATGAAAGTATATAGCTCAAAATACAATTTATCTCTATTTCAAAACCAAGCTCTAGAACCTCTACAAATCCCTGCTTCCCTCTGCGAAGGGCCTATCCATTTACTTTTATGTTGAGTAATCACCCTCTTATTAAAAAGCACTAGCTGGAGAGCACAACTGTCATTTGCATTCGTCACTATTAATCTATGTTGGGTGTCACTATGACTGGATCTCTTTTACCATGAATTACAATGTCTAGTCAGTCCTTGATCTTTAAAGGTGCTCTGCATTTATGTTTTGCGGTCTCAGAAAGGGCTAGCGAGATACCATCTTGTTATATTATGATTGTTTTGAGAAAGTTTTGTCATCCGAGATTTATTATTATGACTTGCTAGTTGATTATGCTATTGATATGAGTAATTGTGAGACCTGAGAATTATTGCAAATGTGGTTAGTTATGATTTATGCTGAAAACTTGAATGCTGGCTTGACATAGTTGCAACAACAAGAGCAAACAAAGTTTGTAAAAGTTTTTCTTTCTTTCAGTTTGTCAACTGAATTGCTTGAGGACAAGCAAGGGTTTAAGCTTGGGGGAGTTGATACGTCTCCGTCGTATCTACTTTTCCAAACATTTTTGCCCTTGTTTTGGACTCTAACTTGTATGATTTGAATGGAACTAACCTGGACTAACGCTGTTTTCAGCAGAATTGCCATGGTGTTGTTTTATGTGCAGAAAACAAATATTCTCGGAATGACCTGAAACTCCATGGGAGGTCTTAGAAAAAATAATAAAAAATCCTCGCCAAATATGAAGAACAGGGGGCCTACACCCTTCTCACGAGGGTGGGGGTGCCCCCACCCTAGGGCGCCCCCCCCTACCTTGTGGGCCCCTGGAAACCCTCCGACGCCAACTCCACCTCTATATATTTGCTTTCGGAGAGGAAAAAATCAGAGAGGAGAAATCATCGCGTTTTACGATAAGGAGCCACCGCCAAGCCCTAAAACCTCTCGAGAGGGCTGATCTGGAGTCCGTTCGGGGCTCCGGAGAGGGGGATTCGTCGTCGTCGCCATCATCAACCATCTTCCATCACCAATTTCATGATGCTCACCGCCGTGCGTGAGTAATTCCATCGTAGGCTTGCTGGACGGTGATGGGTTGGATGAGATTTATCATGTAATCAAGTTAGTTTTGTTAGGGTTTGATCCCTAGTATCCACTATGTTCTGAGATTGATGTTGCTATGACTTTGTTATGCTTAATGCTTGTCACTAGGGCCCGAGTGCCATGATTTCAGATCTGAACCTATTATGTTTTCATGAATATATGTGAGTTCTTGATCCTATCTTGCAAGTCTATAGTCACCTACTATGTGTTATGTTCCGGCAACCCCGAAATGACAATAATCAGGACCACTCCCGGTGATGACCATAGTTTGAGGAGTTCATGTATTCACTATGTGCTAATGCTTTGTTCCAGTTCTCTATTAAAAGGGGGCCTTAATATCCCTTAGTTTCCAATAGGACCCCGCTGCCATGGGAGGGTAGGACAAAAGATGTCATGCAAGTTCTTTTCCATAAGCACGTATGACTATATACGGAATACATGCCTACATTACATTGATGAATTGGAGCTAGTTCTGTGTCACCCTATGTTATGACTGTTACATAATGAACCGCATCTGGCATATTTATCCATCACAGATCCGGTGCCTACGAGTTTTCCATATACTGGTTTACACTTATTTACTTTCCCGCTGCTACTGTTACAATCACTACAAAATACCAAAAACATTACTTTTGCTATCTTTACTTTTGTTGCTACTACCACCACTATCATATTACTTTTCTACTAAACACTTTGCTGCAGATACTAAGTTTCCAGGTGTGGTTGAATTGACAACTTAGCTGCTAATACTTGAGAATATTCTTTGGCTCCCCTTGTGTCGAATCAATAAATTTGGGTTGAATAGTCTACCCTCGAAAGCTGTTGCGATCCCCTATACTTGTGAGTTATCAGCTACCATCATGGAGACCCTTCGGGCGGAGCTTGCCCGAGCCAAGGAGCAAGCAAGGAGTAGCAATGAGGCCGCTTTAAAGGTGGCCGAAGAGTTAAAGGCCAAACAGGCCGCACATTGCGGGAGCAAAGAAAAAATTTCCAAGATGGCCATGGAGTTAAAAGATGCTGCTGACCGTTACCGGCTTCTTGAAGAAGAAAACCGGGTGAAGACGACGGACCTGGAGAAGGCCCGGGTGGCTGCCAAGGAAGCCCGCTCCAAAATTAGAGCGAGAAAGGAGGAGTTGAATCAAGCTACCAATATCGTTTCTGGGAATCCCTTCTTGTTGCGGACGAAGTTCGGAGATCCGAAATATGCTCTTCTGGACCGGCTATGGAGTTATGCGGATGAGTACATGGATTTGGCCGCAAGTGCTGCGGATGCTACGGAGTACTTCAAGGATCAGAAATGTCCTGAAGTGGAGAAGCTGTTCTAGTCACAGTTTCACGCTCCAGTCCGTCCGCTATTGCTGAATGAGCGATTGACCGGTTGGGCCGAGCTCCATAGATTATCCGGACTAGCCATGAGGTCCATTGTGGATCATTTGTGGCCAGGAGGGCCAATGCCGAATAGCTACTTTAGCTTAGTACAACAATTCCTTGGCACTGTGCCATGCATCGATGCTGTAAAGAGGTCGGCGTGCATAGAAGGCTCACGGATGGACCTTGCACGTGTCAAAACATACTGGGCGGAGATGGATGCCACCACTGTTGCGGCAGGGTTCAGCCATAGGCTAAGTGGCTGCCGAGCACTACTTTGAAGAAGTTCTTGAAGGCGCTCGTTCGATAGAGGCTCAATGCTCGAAGAATATTATGTTTGAGTGACATGTATACCCATTGTAAAAACAATGTTTTGTTGATTTTATCAAGGCTATATTTATACTTTTGCCCGAAAGTACTATGATGCCTCCTGTGCGGCCGTTTATGTATATATGTATATAACCTGCAAGATGGCAGTCGTTGGCTTCACCCCCCACGCATATAATGCGGAGGTGTTCGCAGAAGACGCATGTTCACACTTGATCCAACGTCTTGGTCCATTAAGGAGGTGATAGCGCAGCGAACTAGGCAATCAGACTATAATGCTTTAACACTTTCACTTAGCTAGAGGAGTTTGATAGTGGGGCTACTATATAGCCCCTGGTGGCTCCGCACTCATCCGAATTCGGGGTGCGTACATGCCTGGCCGGGAAACGGCCCTTCGTTAAGGTGGAGGAATCTCGAAGATTCCGCTAGGTCATCGAGTGGTTGACCAGTCTCACGCTATATCATGATAGTCAGTTTTCGGCTTTCTCTACTGAGGTGCTTGTCCGAATGAACCAGAGCACAATCGCAGTAGTTCTCCTGGTGCCGCCTTAGCCGATAGAGCGGAACGTAAGGCAGCAAAACACATGAGCCGGCCAAACCCAACATTTGACCAAAGACATGATTCAGAGCTGATGCATATAAGGCCAAACTCGCGACGGCGAACACTCCCTAAGGTATTCGGTCTTTATGATGTAAACCGGGCCTAAACAGTGCTCTTTGTAATAAGCGCCTGGTGTCTAGGTACGTGCAATATTCTGACGTGGCCACATGCCAATACGTCAGCATCCTTCTCAATTGTACTGAGAATCCGAGGGATGTGTATCAACAAGAGACAGTAAAAAAGGTTTACGCAGGGTATTAATCTAAAAAGAATCCTTGGAACGGGTCCCTGCTGCATGTCTGCGCCTGTGTCTCCGTTGTGCCGTGTCCTAGACGGGTGTAGCACGATGGTCATCTGTAAAAGAGAGGAACTTAGTTGAAAAGTTGTCGTGCAAAAAGGTAGGTTATACTAAATAAACTATATACAATTCAAGATGAGTAAAGTTGAGCCTAATTGCCACTTGTTTGTGTGCGTTGAGCCCCTTGTATTGAAATAGGGGTATAGCCATCAAACGTGTATCAAGTACATATAGCTGCGTCGGACTCGTCTAACCGCGTCCGTGGTCTTAACGACCTGGCAGATGCATTAGTTGGTGAGGCCGTTTAGTGTGCGGCTGCCAAGGCAGCCACACGGTCTTCCGCGCGCAAGGAGCGCTCAATGTTTCCATTTACTGTAATGATACCATGTGGACCGGGCATCTTAAGCATGAGAGAAGCGTAATGCGGTATTGCGTTAAAGCGAGCGAAAGCTTCGCGTCCGAGTAGTGCTTGATAACCACTTTGGAACGGAGCGATGTGGAATGTTAAATTTTCACTGTGGAAGTTGTCGGGAAAGTCGAATATAACCTCTAGTAGTAGGGAGCCCGTGCAGTGGGCCTCTGGGCCTGGCACTACTCCTTTAAAGGTAGTATTGCTGCGGCTAATTTTTGTTGGGTCTATCCCCATTTTGCGGACTGTGTCCTGATATATCAGGTTTAAACTGCTGCCGCCGTGCATCATGACTCGTGTGAAGTGGTATCCGTCAATTATTGGATCTAATACAAAGGCAGCCCATCCTGCATGTCAGATACTTGCCGAGTAATCCCGATGGTCGAAGGTGATCGGTTGGGACGACCAGTGGCAGAACTCCGCGGTGATAGGCCCTGGGGCATGTGTCTCTAGGAGTGCCACATTGTTTCTCCCCTTTGTCATGTGTAACACGTTTACTGTTTTGACTTCTGATGGGAATTTCTTCTGTTCCCCAGTGCTTTGCTTGCGAAGCTCGTCCTCGTCTTCGCTTGGTGTATCCTGCCCCTTATGTTCGGCTATGAGCTTGCCGGACTGCTTGAAGACCCAACATTCTCTATGGGTATGATTTGCAGGTTTATCGGGGGTGCTATGGATCTGCCATATTTGGTCCAGAATCTTGTTTAGGCTGGACAGTTCGTCTCTGCTGCCTTTGGAAGGCAGCTTTAGCTGACCTGGTCGAGAGCTTCTGAATCCGGCATTTACTGCCGTGCTCTTCGGGATGTCTTCTTTATTCCTGCACTTGTTTTTGCTGTGTCGTGATTTCCCATTTCCGTCCCTGACTTCGGATGTACTTGGGTCGCTGGTACTGCATCGGGCTAACCAACTGTCCTCACACGCGCAAAAGCGGGTCATGAGGCTTGTTAATGCTGCCATTGTTCTCGGCTTTTCTTAGCCGAGGTGTCTGGCAAGCCATTCGTCTCGAACGCTATGCTTGAAAGATGCTAAGGCTTCGGCGTTCGGACAGTCGACTATTGGGTTCTTTTTAGTGAGGAACCTATTCCAAAGCTCTCTGGCTGACTCTCCGGGCTGTTGAGTTATATGACTTAAATCGTCTGCATCCGGTGGTCCGACATAGGTCCGTTGAAAATTTGCCCGAAAAGCGTCTTCGAGCTCTTCCCAGCTTCCAATGGAGTTTTCGGGGAGGCTTTTAAGCCAGTGCCGAGCTGGCCCTTTGAGCTTGAGGGGTAAGTATTTGATGGCGTGGAGATCGTCTCCTCGAGCCATGTGGATATGGAGGATGTAGTCCTCAATCCAGACCCCAGGTTCTGTCGTTCCGTCGTACGCCTCTATGTTTACGGGTTTGAATCCCTCTGGAAATTCATTGTCCAGCACCTCATCGGTGAAACATAGAGGGTGTGCGGCACCCCTGTATTTGGGTGTACCATGGTGTTCAGATGTTTGTTGTGTTGCATTGCATGCTGGAGCGCGCTTGCGTGGCCCGTATATGGATCTGGTTGCGCCATCCTTTTGATGCGAGCCCTCGCGTGGGTCGTGTACTGGCTTATGTGCGACATCGTTTGCTGCTCTATGTTGGCCACGAGGTCGTCTATCCGACCGGATGGCCGTTTTGTTTTTCAATTGCGGGGGATCTAAGGCCTCCTCATCGAATTCAGGTAGCAACTTTCACTTCGGGTAGCTCTTGTTGTGGCGATCACTGCCATACTTCGCTGCAGTGTTGAGTACTTCACTCCATCTGATTCTGAGTGTGTCTTGTGCAGCCCTGAGCCTTTGCTTCTGCTTTTTCAGACTCCTCGCACTGGCAACAAGACTTTGATGGGCATTTTGTTGCTCCGGGCGCCTGTCCGGTGTGATGTCGTCCGGACAGTTATCTTCGACAGAGTCGGTTTGTTCGGTTTGATTCTCTGTGTTGCCATGGTCGAGGGATGGTTCACCCTGCTCTAACGCTGGGTCTATATGATCACTGTTTCTGCCGAGGCGGGATTTGGATCGGCGCTTACGCCGCTGCTTTGACTGCTTCTCGACGGAACAACCCTTCGTTGCATCCTTCCGTTCCTTGTCGTCGTTTTCTTTGGGTGTGTCCACCATGTATACGTCATATGAGGAAGTGGGCGTCTAGTGCCCTGTGGGCAGTGGTTCATGTTCGTCTCCTACATTGTTGTTCATACCGTCGATGTCTTCGGAGTGGAAGTTGAGCATGTCGGTCAAATCGTCGACAGTGGCTACTAAGCGGGTGGTGGGTGGGCGGCGAATTTCTTCGCCATCCGCATCCTAATCCTACCGGACATAGTTCGGCCAGGACTCTCCTGACAAGGAGAGAGACCTTAATGAGTTCAGTATGTTGCCGAAGGGAGAGTGCTGAAAGATATCCGCGGAGGTAAACTCCATGATCGGCGCCCAGTCGGATTCGATAGGCACGAGCGCAGGCGGTTCGGAGTCTGTGGCCGGGGAAGAATCCGGTAGTTTGGCATCACGACTCTCGTGAAGGGTAAGGTCGATACTCGGCTCGATCGCCGCTGAGGATACAGCCTCCGTGGTGGGGTCTATCCACTCGTCCATGGATGGCGCAATTGGCTCCGAATTGAGGGTCGGAGCGGTTGCCGGTGCGGTCTCCTGAACACTGTCAGATGGTAGAGCTAAATCGTGCTCATCGTGACCATGCGGCGCACTCGGCAGGGGCTCGAATCCATCGAAGATCAAGTCTCCGCGAATGTCGGCTGTGTAGTTTAAGCTTCCAAACCTGACCTGGTGGCCATGGGCGTAACTCTCGATCTTCTCTAGATGGCCAAGCGAGTTGGCCCACAGCGCGAAGCCACCGAATACAAAGATCTGTGCAGGGAGAAAAGTCTCACCATGGACTGCATCGCTATCAATGATCGAAGGAGCCATCAGGCCTAACGGTGACGACACAGAGGAACTCTCAATGAAAGCACCAATGTCGGTGTCAAAACCGGGGGATCTCGGGTAGGGGGTCCCGAACTGTGCGTCTAAGGCGGATGGTAATAGGAGGCAGGGGACACGATGTTTTACCCAGGTTCGGGCCCTCTTGATGGAGGTAAAACCCTACGTCCTGCTTGATTATTCTTGATAATATGAGTAGTACAAGAGTTGATCTACCACGAGAACAGAGAGGCTAAACCCTAGAAGCTAGCCTATGGTATGATTGTATGTTGTCCTACGGACTAAAATCCTCCGGTTTATATAAACACCAGAGGGGACTAGGATTACACAAGGTCGGTTACAAAGGAGGAGATATACATATCCGTATTTCCTATCTTGCCTTCCACGCCAAGTAGAGTCCCATCCGGACACGGGACGAAGTCTTCAATCTCGTATCTTCATAGTCCAACAGTCCGGCCAAAGGATATAGTCCGGCTATCCGGAGATCCCCTAATCCAGGACTCCGTCAAAGGGTATGAATAATTGCTACACCATTGTCATGACCATTCAAAAATCCAGACTTAATAAACCAAGGGTGTGCAGCCCAAGCACATTTTGCAAAGGGCAAGCAAAAAAATAGGTGCATCTCATATTCTTCTTGACCAAATCTACTACAATACTTTTGGATATGTATCTACCCGCTCTCTTACCTACTGGCAAAGCTTTCCCTATGTCTACAAGCAAAAGTATGTACTCTACGCATAATCGTCTCGTCTTTCCATACTTGTTTTAGTGCCCGCTTAATTTTGCTAGGAACCTTTCTAGGCATACATGATATGTGTTGTTGCAACTCTTGCAGGCATGCAATGGAGGCAGATTTGGATGTACCTTTTCTTGAGGGATGTAGCTTCTAGCAGAAAAAATCTGGTCCATCCTGGTGAATAATTGGTACCTCTTCTTGGTGAATAATTGGTACCTCTTCTCCTGAAAGGTTGCAAAATCTTTTAAGAATTTAAAATATATGGGTATCCTTTATTGTAGTGGCGTACCTAGAAATCAATGGATCATCAGGAAATTTTACAGAATTAACAGGAGGACTAGGGCCTAAGACAGTTCCAATCAATCTTTTGGTGCACATGGCTCCTTGTAGAGCAACAGAGTTCAATAATGGCAAGGGCAGACAAAGAAGGTGACATGGGACAACCTTGTGTGATACCTCTACCGCCTTGAAACCGACCATATGACTGGCCATTGATGATAACAAAGAATGTGGGGCTTGCTGTGCACGTGTGAATGAGATTTATGAAATGACCATGCAAACCTTTGCATGAAAGCGCTTGAACGATGAAATTCTACTCGATTATATCAACATCCTTCGCCAGATGAATTTTAACCACAAAAGCAGGTTTGTTGTGGTATTTGAGATTGAAAGAGTGAGTGATTTCCTGGGCAACAATAATGTTGTTACTAATTATTCTACATTCTTTGAATGCTTGTTGAGATTGATAAAATGCTCAGGAAAATGATCTTTGAGTCTATTGGCCAGGGTTTTGGCTATGATCTTGTAAATGATATTGCATAAAATTATGAGTCTAAAATCCTGAGGAATCGGGGAAGCAAGTTTCTAAGGGATTAAAATAATGTGTGTGTCATTTATATGGTTTGGGAGAGTGCCTTCAACATAGAAGTCTCTTACCACCTTGGTTACATCATCTCTAATTGTCGGTGCGACAAACATGTGCACTAGTTGACCAGACCTATACAAAGCAAGGCCAAGCCAGAAAACCGCTCTTTGTGAGATCAAGCAGCGGATGAAGAAGACCAAGCCACTAGACGAAGCAGCAGAGCACCACCTTGGGAAGAACTCCCTTGCCGGGCAGGAGAGCCTGGCCGGGTCGAGGCTGCCCCCAAGGACTAGTCCAAGAGTGCCCCGGCAGGCTTGCCGGGTCTGCCAAAGGCGGGAACCGCTGCCAAGGCACCACCGCTCCACCGCACAGCAACGCAAATCGCTTATCAGTGCGGTGTCGAGCCCCCAGATGGTTAAGTTGCTTGCACTAGGCATGTGGCAGCCCATTGTAGAACAGATTATGCTCATGTGACACCCGTCTAGAGGCGTGTCGAGCAGAGAATCAAATGATGATTAAGCGGCACAGCAAGCTTGCCGGGCTTCACCCTCAACATGACACCTAGTAGTGCATTTACTGCACTTTGTCCTAACTGCCAGAGTTAGGTGTGATAGCACTGTTACCTATCTAATCATTAGATAAAGTCTATTTTGTCATTGTGGTTACCCCTTGAGCTATAAAGGGAGGTCCAAGGCAACCTAGAGAAGGATTCGGGCCCCTCACACTTGTACGCGTGTAGCTGCTCTCTCTCCGAGGCCACCTTGCCGGGATTCGTGTGCTGCATGTTCTTGTGTTCCTCCATCTAATCCACCAAAGAAAGAGTGGGGTTTTACACCTCACGGTGGCCCGAACCTAGGTAAAAAACCATATGTGTCATCGCCGTCGTGTTGCCTCATGGCTTCCACTCTTTGTGCAATGTGAGATCCCCCTTGCCGAACCACAAACGGGCTCATGGCCCCATAGGTGATCGTGTTCTCCCACGACATCTTTGGCACGCCAGGTAGGGGAGATCACTTGCGCGAACCCGAAGTTGTGACCAACACATCGATCTTCATCAGCATCCTCTTCATTATCACCTTCTCCAATCATGGCTCCCAAGAACGAATCCAGCATGCTAGCACATCCTTCCACTTCGAGGGCCCCTCGCACGCAACCACAGACGTTGTAGGCACCATGGTGGTGTTGGGTGAGGTGGGTGCTGCGGGCGACACGACCGGCGCAGGCGGAGCCGTCCTCGTGTCCCCCGCGGCCAAAGCTGGGACATGAAACATCGGAGATGGAGATCATCAACAACACCCTGGAGAGCTAGATCCGAAAGCTGCGGGAGGACGAAACAACTAGTCTCCACCTCCCCACCGTACTAGCGGGCGCAGCCTACACAACGACGCCTGATACGTCTCCAACGTATCTATTATTTTTTATTGTGCCATGCTATTATATTATCTGTTTTGGATATTTTATATGCAGTAATATGCTATTTTATATGATTTTTGGGACTAACCTATTAATCGGAAGCCCAATACTAGTTCCTGTTTTTTCCTTGTTTTAGAGTTTCACAGAAAAGGAATACCAAATGGAGTTCAAACGGAATGAAACTTTCGCGATGCTTTTTATTGGACAAAAAGACATCCAGAGGACTTGGAGTACACGTCAGGGAAGCCACGAGGCACCCACAAGGACGGAGGGTGCACCTAGGGGGGTAGGGAGCGCCCCCACCCTTGTGGGCCCCTCGTGACTCCACCAACGTATTTCTTCCGCCTATATATTCTCAAATACCCCAAAACCTTCCAGGGGAGCCACGAAACCACTTTTCCACCACCGCAACCTTCTGTACCTGTGAGATCCCATCTAGGGGCCTTTTCCGGCGTTCTGCTAGAGGGGGATTCTATCACGGAGAGCTTCTACATCAACACCATTGCCTCTCCGATTAAGAGTGAGTAGTTTACCACAGACCTACAGGTCCATAGCTAGTAGCTAGATGGCTTCTTCTCTCTCTTTGATTCTCAATACCATGTTCTCCTCGATGTTCTTGGAGATCTATTCAATGTAATACTTTTTTGCGGTGTGTTTGTCGAGATCCGATGAATTGTGGATTTATGATCAGCTTATCTATGAACATTATTTGAGTCTCCTCTGAATTCTTTTTTGCACGATTTGATATATTTGGAAGTCTTTTTGGACTATCGATTTGGTTTGGCGAACTAGATTGGTTGTTCTTCCAATGGGAGAAGTGCTTAGCTTTGGGTTCAATCTTGCGGTGTTCGATCCTAGTGACAGAAGGGGAACCGCCATGTATTTTATTGTTGCCATCGAGGATAACAAGATGGGGAACCAACACGTATCATATTGCTTGAGTTTATCCCACTACGTCATGTCATCTTACTTAATGCGTTACTCTGTTCTTATGAACATAATACTCTAGATGCAGGTAGGAGTCGGTCGATGTGTGGAGTAATACTAGTAGATGCAGAATTGTTTTGGTCTACTTTATACGATGTGATGACTATATTCACGATCATTGCCTTAGATATCGTCATAACTTTGCGCTTTTCTATCAATTGCTCGGCAGTAATTTGTTCACCCACCGTAATATTTTCTATCTTGAGAGAAGCCTCTAGTGAAACCTATGCCCCTTAGGTCTATCCTCCATCATATAAGTTTCCAATCTATAATTTTAGTTTCATATTTACTTTCTTTGCAATCTTTTGCTTTCCTAACTATAAACCAAAAATACCTAAAATATTACTTTATCGTTTATCCATCTATATTATATCTCACTTTGCAAATAACCATGAACGGATTGACAACCCCTTTGTCGCGCTGGGTGCAAGTTGGTGTTGGTTTGTGCAGGTATTCGGTGGCTTGTGCGTTGTCTCCTACTAGATTGATACCTTGGTTCTCAAAAGCTGGGGGAAATACTTACTCTACTTGGTTGCATCACCCTCTCCTCTTCAAGGGAAAAGCCAACACAAGCTCACGAGGCAGCAGGAAGAATTTTTTGCACCGTTGCTGAGGAGATATATGCCAAGCCGAGACATACAAAGTACCCATCAAAAACTCTCATCCCTCGCATTATATTATTTGCCATTCTCTTCTCATTTTCCTCTCCCCCACTTCTAAAACGATTTTCAAAAATATTTGCCTTTTCTTTGCCCCTGTTCCGTCCTTCTTCTCTGCTTTTTTTTGTGTGCTCGTGTGTTGGATTGCTTGCTTTGTCACGATGGCTCAAGATAATACCAAATTATGAGACTTTTACAATACCAAAAACAATGATTTTATTAATACTTTGATTGCTCCCGCTACTAATGTGGAATCTTGTGAAATTAATGCCGCTTTCCTGAATCTTGTTATAAAAGATCAATTTTCTGGCCTTCCAAGTGAGGATACTGCATCCCATCCTAATAATTTGTTGATTTGTGTGATATGCAAAAGAAAAAAGATGTGGATAATGAGATTTTCAAATTAAAGCTATTTCCATCCTCACTTCGAGATCGTGCTAAAATATGGTTTCATCTTTGCCTAAAAATAGTATTGATTCATGGAATAAGTGTAAAGATGCTTTTATTTCCAAGTATTTTCCTCTTGCTAAGATCATCTCCCTTAGGAACGATATTTTGAATTTTAAGCAACTTGATCATGAACATGTTGCACAATCTTGGGAGAGGATGAAATTGATAAAACGAAATTGCCCAACTCATGGTTTGAATTTGTGGATGATTATACAGAAAATTATGCCGGAAAGAATTTTGCTTCTAGAAATCTTTTAGATTCGGCCACGGGAGGTACTATTATGGAAATTACTTTAGGAGAAGCTACTATACTCCTAGATAATATTATGGTTAATTATTCTCAATGGCATACCGAAAGATCTTCCACTAGTAAAAATGTGCATGCTATAGAAGAGATTAATGTTTAGAATGGAAAGATGGATGAGCTTATGAAATTATTTGCTAGCAAGAGTGCTCCCACTGATCCTAATGATATGCCTTTGTCTACATTGATTGAGAATAATAATGAATCTATGGATGTGAATTTTGTTGGTAGGAACAATTTCGGTAATAATGCATATAGAGATAATTTTGATCCTAGGTCGTTCCCTAGTAATCCCTTTCATAATTATGGTGATTCCTACAACAATTCTTATGGAAATTATAATAATATGCCATCTGAATTTGAGAATAGTTTTAAAGAATTTATAAGTTCGCAAAAGAATTTCAATGCTTTGATTGAAGAAAAACTGCTTAAGATTGATGATTTAGCTAGGAACGTGGACAGAATTTCTCTTGATGTTGATTCCTTGAAACTTAGATCTATTCCACCTAAGCATGATATCAATGAGTCTCTCAAATCCATGAGAATTTCCATTGATGAGTGCAAAGAAAGAACCGCTAGGATGCGTGCTAAAAAATATTGGTTTATAAAAGCGTGTTCTTCAAGTTTCCATGAAAATAAGGATAAATACCTTAAAGTGATTGATGTGACTCCTATTGAATATTTATTTTCGTATATAAATGTTCATAAAGATGGGACTGGAGATGATTCAACTTTAGTTAGAAGGCATCCCAATAATTCAGAGTTTTCAAATCTTGATGCAAAAATTTGATATAAGTGGGATTGGAGAGGTCAAAACTTTAAGTAGCACTGAACCCACTCTTTTGGATTTCAATGAATTTAATTATGATAATTGTTCTTTAATAGATTGTATTTCCTTGTTGCAATCCATGTTGAATTCTCCTCATGCTTATAATCAAAACAAAGCTTTTAATAAGCATATTGTTGATGCTATGATGAAATCTTTTGAAGAAAAGCTTGAATTGGAAGTTTATATCCCTAGAAAACTTTATGATGAGTGGGAACCTACTATTAATATTAAGATTAAATATTATGAATGACATGCTTTGTGTGATTTTGGTGCTAGTGTTTCCACAATTCCAAAAACTTTATGTGATCTGTTAGGTTTCCATGAATTTGATGATTCTTCCTTAAATTTGCATCTTGCGGATCACACAATTAAGGAACCTATGGGAAGGATTAATGATGTTGTTATTGTTGCAAATAGGAATTATGTGCCCATAGATTTCATTGTTATTTATATAGATTGCAATCCTACATGTCCTATTATTCTAGGTAGACCTTTCCTTAGAACGATTGGTGCAATTATTGATATGAAAGAAGGAAAAATTAGATTTCAATTTCCGTTAAGGAAAGGCATGGAACACTTTACAAGAAAGAAAATTAAATTAACTTATGAATCTATTATGAGAGCCACTTATGGATTGCATGCCAAAGATGATAATACTTAGATCTATTCGTGTTTTATGCCTAGCTAGGGGCGTTAAACAAAAGTGCTTTTTGGGAGGAAACCCAATTTTACTTTTGTTCTTGCTTTTCAGGTGTTGTTTTGCATTAAATAATTTATCTAGCCTCTGGTTAGAGGTGGTTTATATGTTTGAATTAGTGTTTGTGTCAAGTAAGACCTTTAGGATAGCTTACGTTGATAGTTGATTTGATCTTGCTGAAAAACAGAAATCTTTGCACTCAGGAGATTAGTTTTCATTTCTAGAAGAAGCGCGATAATATACTGATTATTTTTGCAGAAGATTAACAAACAAATTTCTTAGGTCGTCCTTATTTTTCAGAATTTTTGGAGTTACGAAAGTATTCGAAATCTCCAGATTGATACAGATTGTTCTGTTTTTGACAGATTCTGTTTTCGCGTGTTGTTTGCTTATTTTGATGCATCTATGGCTAGTATCAGGGGGTATGAACCATGGAAAAGTTGGAATACAGTAGATATTACTCAAATATAAATAAATAATGAGTTCACCACAGTACCAAAAGTGGTGTTTTATTTTCTTATACTAACGGAGCTTATGAGATTTTCTGTTGAGTTTTGTGTTGTGAAGTTTTCAAGTTCTGGGTAAGGATTTGATGGACTATGGAATAAGGAGTGGCAAGAGCCTAAGCTTGGGGATGCTGAAGGCACCCTCAGGTAATATTCAAGGATAACCAAGATCCTAAGCTTGGGGATGCCCTGGAAGGCATCCGCTCTTTCGTCTTCGTCTATCGGTAACTTTACTTGAGGCTATATTTTTATTCACCAGATGATATGTGTTTTGCTTGGAGCGACTTGTATGATTTGAGTCTTTACTTTTTAGTTTGCAAAAATCATCCTTGTTGTACACACCTTTTGAGAGAGACACACATGAATCGTGATTTATTAGAATACTCTATGTGCTTCACTTATATCTTTTGAGCTAGGCAAATTTGCTCTAGTGCTTTACTTATCTCTTTTAGAGCACGGCGGTGGTTTTATTTTATAGAAATTGTTGAACTCTCACACTTCACATATATTATTTTGAGAGTCTTTAAAAACATCATATCATTTTGCTTTGGTTATAAAAGTAGTCCTTATATGATAGGCATCCAAGAGGGATATAATAAAAACTTTCATATAAAGTGCATTGAATACTATGAGAAGTTTGATTCCTTATGATTGTTTTGAGATATAAAGATGGTGATATTAGAGTCATGCTAGTGAGTAGTTGTGAATTTGAGAAATACTTGTGTTAAAGTTTGTGAGTCCCGTAGCATGCACATATGGTGAACCGTTATGTCATGAAGTTGGAGCATGATTTATTTATTGATTGTCTTCCTTATGAGTGTCGGTCGGGGACGAGCGATGGTCTTTTCCTACCAATCTATTCCCCTAGGAGTATGTGCGTAGTACTTTGTTCGATGATTAATAGATTATTGCAATAAGTATGTGAGTTCCTTATTAGTAATGTTAAGTCCATGGATTATATGCACTCGCACCTTTCCTCCATTGCTAGCCTCTCTTGTACCGTGCAACTCTCGCCGATACCATGAACCCACCATATACCTTCCTCAAAACAGCCACCATACCTACCTATTATGGCATTTCCATAGCCATTCCGAGATATATCACTACAAAAAAAGACACATCCGTGACATTTTGGGCCGAACGATATTTTTTTTGTCATGCTTATGACACTTCTATGACGATAATTGTGACAAAACCCGGTATCATCATAGATGTGGTGGGCTCCTACTTCTATGACAAAAAATCATGACAGAAAATGCACTTTTCATCCTAGGTGGGCTGGAAACACAGCTGCATGACATTCTTTGGGCCTTCCATGATGGAAAAAACCATGGTAGAAGCGAGGGCGAGGAAAATATCGGGGAGTTCCCGGTTATGGTGGGGGGTCGGGGCCGAGCGATCCACGGAGGTTTGCACATTTCTCTCGTACACGTACGCGCGTGTGTGCGAGGCGTTGAGCTCTAACTGAAACCGAGTGAGGCGTTGGGCTCTAACTGAACCCGAGTGATTGCACTAGCTACGTTACTGAACCCGAGCGATCGATCCCTTGCTGTTAATTGAACCCGAGTGATTCCTTTGCTACTGCTGCTAACTGAAGGCGACCGAACCCTGCTGCCTCCTTCCCTTGATGAACAGTGAGCGTTGTTGGGGGGTTTGGATGAACATTTCTTGGTGGGGGGTTGGATGAACAGGACCCCGATCGATCGAGCTAGTTGGGGTGGATGAATAGGACCCCGTGGATGGCTGGATGAACAGGACGACCCCATGGACGGCTGGTTGAACAGTAGCTGGTGGAGGGCTGGATGAAAAGTAACCCGTGGAGGGGTGGTTGAATAGGACCCCGTGGAGAGGGCTGGTTGAACAGTAGCCGGTGGAGGAGCGGTGGAGGCTAGATGAACAGGAGCCTGTGGATGAACAGTCACAGGTGGAGGCTGGAGGAAGTCGATGGCGGATGAACAATACCCGTGGAGGCAGTCGGCGGTCGAGATGAACAGTATCCCGTGGAGTCCCATTTTGCGGTACTCCACACCCCTCCCGATGAACAGGACCCCTGTTTCGACCGTAGCGCTCCAACACAAGTCCGTTTCCTCCGTTTTGTGGTACGCCACACCCCTCCCGATCAACAGGACCCCGTTTCGACTGTAGAAGGTCCAAGAGAAGTCTGTTTCCTCTGTTTTGCGGTATGTCAGACCCATCCCGATGAGCAGGATCCCATTTCGACCGTGGCCGGTCGAACACAAGGCCGTTTCCTCCATTCTGTGGTACGCCAGGCCTCGTTTCAATCGGCTGTTCTGTCCAAGCCGGTTGCCTCCCGATGAACATGACATATTCCATTGCCTCCCGATGAACACGACACATTCCGTTGCCTCCCCATGAACATGACGACATAGTTTCTCTGTTCTGACCCAGCCATGTACACGAGCCATGGCCATATGTATGCGCGAGTAGGCGTTCGAGCTCCGCCCGTATGTACGTACATGGGCATATTTTTTGGCGTGTGGCTGTATGTATGTGTCACGATTTAGAGGGGACAACCCGAACTGGTACATGGGGGGCTCTACTATGACATGTGCCGCTACTTACTCGGCCACAGTTCATCGTTGCAGAGCGACCGATCGACCAGTATGTATGTACACGTTCTGACAAGACAGACAACGGTACGTACGCTTTGACCGGGTGGGTCCTAGATGTCAGGGAGGATAAGGACGCACTTCCTTGAGTGCGAAGATATATCTGCTGGGTCCCAGCTATCAGGGGGGTATTTTTTCCCGTAATAAAGATGCACTTCCTTGCGTGCGAAGATGTAGCTTGTGGGTCCCAGTAGTCAGGGGGAGAAAACATTATTTCTCAGGGTAAAAAGGATGCAGTTGCATGCATGCGTCCATGGGCGTGGTGCATCCCCACTGTCAGCCTCTCACATACAGTCATCTTCCGTTGACTCTCGTTTGTTGACCATGTTGACCACACGGTGCTGAGCGCACCAAGGCCGATGGACGACGGCAAGGCCCCAGACTGGAATGACCTGGAGATGGGGAAGACGCGACAGTGGAGTCGCAGATGGAGAGGAGTAGGAAACTTGACTAGTTCAGGTGCGCGGCAGCACTGCCGCAGTGCTGCCCATGGGAGACAAGAGAAAGAACCGAGGTTGAAGAAGGAGCACGGCTGTTGGATTAACATCCAACGGTCTAGCTGCTAGAATCATTTGTTGATTAAGTTGACAAAGCCCTGCATACACGTCTGCTTAGTAGGCCCACAAGTCAGCCACCAAATCTGTGGGGTCCCAGCTGTCATCGGGAGGAATAGGTTTTCTCACATAACAAGGAGGCACTTCCTTTCGTGTGAAGATACAGCCGGTGGGTCCAGCTGTCAGGGGGAGGAAACAACTTAATAAGGAGGAACTTTCCTTGTGTGCGACCGTGGACCTCGTGGGTCCCATCCGTCAGGCCCTCCAAATACAGTCCTTTTCTAATGACTCTCGTTTGTTGACCAGGCCGCTCTGAGCGCAACAAGGCGGTGGACGGCGGCGAGGCCCCAGACTGGAACGACCCGGAGATGGGGAAGACGTGGCAGTGGAGTCACGGACGGAGAGGAGTGGGAAACTTGACTGGTTTGGGTGCGGGGTGGGCCTACACTCGGCAGAGAATAACAGTAGGTGCGGAGTGGAGTGATGGCCTACTGTCGGCGGGGTAGCATTTTGCTGTGAGGCACGCAAAACAATGCCGATGGACGCTGGAGGCTGGAGCAAGCGTGTCCTTCTCCTTGCATAGCGTCAGGACCTCGTTTTCCAGCCCGTCCCGCTCCACCTCCGGCTCCTTCATCTTGTTGGCGTGGACCTGAGCCTAGACATTGAGTGCCTCTCTGTGGCTCTGCTCCAGCCCCTAGGTCCGCTCCATGAAGAGCTTCTCCACATCCTCATCCTTGCCGTGGAGCATTGTGGCAAGCTTCTCCTCACGCGCCGCAAGGTCCTCCTCCTAGGAGTTTAGCGCGGCCTGGTGCTAGGCTCGAGCAGCCTCGGCTGCGGCGGCCAAGCTCTCCGCCGTCTCATGGACCTTCTCAATGTCAGCCTGCTTCATGGTGAGCTCCACCTCGCGCCTGGCCAGCTCGCCTTGGGCGGCCTTCAGCTCCTCACAAGCTTGGCGGAACCAAGTCTGCGTCTCGGTGATGCGTACCTCGAGGTCCGCCTCCGCCTTGTCCATCGTTGCTGCAATGGACTTGGCCTTGTCTAGGCGGGCGCGGTGGAGAACCTGGAGCTTTAGGAAGTTGGCACCCATGGCCTGGAGAAGCCGCTCCTCCTGGGAACTATCGCCACCGATGCTCGGCTCATCGACAACCATGAGCCCGGCGGCGGCAAGCACCTCTTCGTCGAACACCTCTCCCTCGATTGGCGCCCTGGAGCTCGACGACCCTGGGAGGTGGACGAAGAGGTTGTCGCTCACCCTTAGGTACCTACCAGAGCTAGAGGCAGTAGACGAGGAAGGCTGGTCATCAGCCCCCTCCTCCTCGGCAATGGGCTCGTCAGCCTCCCCGACAGGCCGCTTGTCGGCCTCCTCGGCAGTAGCCTTGTCGGGCTCCCCGGCAGGCCCCTTGGCAGCTTCCTCGGCAGCGCCCTTGGCGGCATCCTTGACAGAGATCTCCTCGGCCTCCGCTGCGGCATTCTTGGCGACATCCTCGATGACGGTGTCCATGTCCTCCCGGTCCGCCAAGAGGGGATCTGGATGTGGGAAGGGGGGTGAAGTGAAGCCAAGATCAAGATTCAAGAAAAAGAAAAGGGATGGAAGGTGAGTGGCTTACCCGTGCTGGGCTGGGAAGCAGAGGCCCCCTCTCCACCGGCATCAGGCGCCGAGGTGCGGCCGCTGGTGCCCAAGCTTGCCTCCTCCTCCTCCTCCGCGTGCATGGGCTCGGTGCTTGGCGCCCTTGCTGGGGACGCCCCTCGGGATGGCGTGGTTGACGGAGGCGACGTGTTGGGGATAGCCCTCAGTGGCTCCTCCTGCTGATGTCCTCCTCCTACGATCATGGAAAGGTCGGCACCAAGAATCATGCCCTTGGCATACGTCGACCGGGAGTGAGTGGCAAACTTACGCTGGGGGCTGCGCCGGGGGCTGCTGTCTGGACTGCTCACCACCACCAGTGGCGCCATAGAGGTGCCCACCGGGGGCTGGCCGCCCACCAAAGACCTGGCCCTCTTCACCATCTTGGCCAATGTCTCCGTATCCCTGCCAAGATGAAGTCAAGTCAAGAAAAGAGATACGGCCCGGAAGGACGGAGATGACAAGAGTTGAAGCACTTACTCGTTCTCCGTTTCTTCTTCCGCTGCCTTCCTCTTCCTCCTCGGGATGAGAGACCCGAGGTCAAAGAAGACCTTCGTATCGTCGCCTGTGGGAGGAGGGGAAACAGGTGGAGGGGGGAAGCAGGCAGAGTTGGGGAACGCTTAGACGAAGAAGAAGCAGATGCTTTCTTCTTCGCCACTGCGGCCTTCACCAACTTCTTCGCCGCCGCGGCCCTCACTTGACACGCGGACGTCACCTGGGCTTGCCGGGGTGGCATGGCCCTGCCGGGCCGAACCGGCTCGCCGGAGGTGGCCCGTCGCAGGACTCGCCCTTTCCCCGCGGCTGGGGGCTTGACAGCTTCAGCCTCCTCCTCGGATGGCTCGTCATCGTCGTCTCCAATAAGAGGAGCCCCGGTGCCGGCACTGCTTGCCTCCCCAGGAGACTTCGCCCACTGGGCGAGCTCCTTCTCCTCTGTGGCCTCCACGGCTTTGTCCTCCACACCACCGGCGCTGTCAGCCTCCCTGGCAAGCTCCGCCTCCGCCGCCCTGGCGGCGATGTAGTCCAGCTCCGCCTGGGTGGTGTCCTGGACGAGTCGCGGCTCCTCGCGGATGTACTTCTCCTCCAGGGTGTCGAAAAACTCCTGCACTTGCTCCTCTGGTGGCGCGACCCAGTTTTGGATGGGGCCGTGCGCGTTGCAGTCCGGCATCATGGCGATGATTTCAGTCTGGCGTGAGTTGTTGCTTAGCGGGATCACCCTCGCTGGCAACCAAAACAATGGCCCCTTAACAACCTTGCCGGCCTTCACAGCCTTGCCGGACCTCTCGGCCCTGCCGTCGCGGTCCACATCGACCTGGAAGAGCCGCTGGCAGAAGTGGGCATGCGCCAACACGGTGAAGTTGTGGTCGAGGTCGGGGCGGAGTTGCATGATGTCCGCCGCGTTCGTGAAAAGCCAGGCCAACCTCCCCTTGTTATGCAGCGGAGCGATTCAGCGGCGGATGAAATCCGCCCCGATCATCTCAAGGGTGAGCTCGGCCTCGTTGAGGCGAAGAATCCTGGTGGTGGAGACCATGAGCTTCGCGTCATCGGCATCAAGACTGCTCCAATCGTTGTCGCGAACCAGCGGCGCCTGGCGAACCCGGCAGAACTCTTGTGGATCCTCATCTTCAATCCAGCACCACCGGCCCTGCCACTCCTCCCACCTCTCCTTCTGAGCGCCCTCCGGGTATGTCCCCTTGGACCTCGGTATCCAGACGACACAACCGGAGATGGCGCCTCCCTGCTGGATCCGAGGGAAGAAGTAGTGGCGGACGAGCATCGTGTTGGGATGCACTCCAGCGAAGCCCTCGCAAAGATGGGCGAAGAGAGCCATGCACTCCACATCATTTGGGGTAAAATCCAGGAGGTGGAAGCCGAAGGTATGCATGATGTCATTGAAGAAATCGGAGAAGGGGGGAGAGGCCGCAGGAGAAGTAATCGACAAAGAACAGACACCGATTCGGGGCGGCTTTGCCGCAGTTGGCGGGGAAGACGCGTGTGGCAGGGTGCCTCGTCGTCTCTTCCCTCGTCTTAACCCCCCACAACAGCTTGAAGTTGTCCCGAAGGTGGGCCGCGTCGACCGTCGAGAGAAAGTAGGCGAGCTCTGTCCGTCGCGCCGCCCCTCCAACGTTCTTGGCCGCTCCCTTGACGTTGCCAGTCTCGGGTGCCATGGAGGTTGCGAGTGGTGGAAGGGAAAGGGCAGTAAAGGTGCAGCGGCAGCGAGCAAGGGTTTGAGGAAGAAGGAAGGAACGCCGGCTCTAAGATTGGAGAAGACACAGGGGTAAATGAGCAGCGTGCCTGCGACCGTTTTCCTTTTTTACGGGGAAGGTGTGGGCCGCCTCTTTACCATGATGTGACACATGCGTGCAGGAACCACCCCACGCATGACCCCCACGTCACGCACGACCCTCCACGTCACGCGTTCAACGCGGGTCGTGGGGAAGCGTAGCGGACGAGAAGTTACTACGGTAAAATCCGCCCCACCTGCCCACGCACCATTCTGGGCCTAGCCCAACAACGCGTCGCGCTTATGTATGGCCTCGGCCCGGGCACTCCTGTCGCTGTACAAAGTAGGGGCTCCCCTTTTGACCCCTTGTGCATGGGCAGTTAGAGCCACGCGCCACGGCCACACTAAGTAGGGCAGAGGAGGGAAGCCGGAGAGAAGCCGAAGCACAAGGCGACCAAGAGAACGCCAAGACAAGAAGCACAGGAGGGCAAGAGGGCGAGGTGGACTCCCTCGGCAAGATCCTTGCCGAGGCCCACAGCCCCGGCAAGAGCCTTGCCGGGGCAACTTGCCCAACACCAGCAGAGCGGGCCTCCCTTAAGCCCACAGGCTCCTACCCAATCAACTACGTTGGGACCAGGGCTCGCGAGGCACCTCCTTGGTGGCATGCAGATCTTTATCAAGATCATAAACACACAATATCAAATGAGGATTAGAAGACGGCAACCCTCGGCAAGATCCTAGCCGAGGAGATCCACAAGACCCCCGGCAAGACCCTTGCCGGCGATGACAACAATGCCATGGCAAGACCCTTGCCTAGCCCCCGGCAAGACCCTTGCCGAGGGCATCAGCAAGGCCATTGCTAGGCCCGCATCAGCCAAGAGTCCGCTGTCGTTCGCATGCAGCTGCCAGCACAACCAGCTGGGCAGGCACCTGCATGGCAACATGCAGCTTCCAGGCCAAATCAGCAAGCACCTGTGTGGCGGCATGCAGATCTTCACGAAGGCCCTACCACCACGCCACCTCAGCTGCCTGCCTGCCTACATGGCGCTGCATGCATTGCTGGTTTGGGCGCGTGTCGAAGCGAGGCGAAGAGGCGACAGACGGGACGGGCCTCGTTCCCGTCCCGGATAAAGCTAATGGACACCTACGTAGCGCATTTAATGCGCTTTGTCCCGTAATGTCGTGCAATATGCTCGCGCACTATAGGCCTTTCCACCTCCTGTGTGCCACTGTGGCAGCCCCTTTTTCCTATAAAAGGAGGCCCGAGGCGACCAGGAGAGGGAATTATATTTTTGGGACGACACATCCACCGTAGCTATCCCGAAAAGTTGAAGAACACTCAATACATCCACCAAAGCAGGACTAGGGTTTTACGCATCCTCGCGGCCCGAACCTGGGTAAATGGCCCGTGCACTTGCTCCTAAACCTACTCTTCTCACGACCCCGCGCCCGCCGACCATAGAAGGGATCCAAGTGATCCCATAGGTATCGTTCTCACCGACACATAGTCTCGATCATCCTTTCCTCACATGGGACAATGCTCTAATAATGATGATCATCACACTTTTATTTACTTACAACTCAAGAATTACAACTCGATACTTAGAACAAAATATGACTCTATGTGAATGCCTCCGGTGGTGTACCGGGATGTGCAATTAATCAAGAGTGACATGTATGAAATATTATGAAAGGTGGCTCTGCCACAAATACGATGTCAACTACATGATCATGCAAAGCAATATGACAACGATGAAGTGTGTCATAATAAACGGAATGGTGGAAATTTACATGTCAATATATCTCGGAATGGCTATGGAAATGCCATAATAGGTAGGTATGGTGGCTGTTTTGAGGAAGGTAAATGGTGGGTTTATGGTACCTACGAAAGTTGCATGATACTAGAGAGGCTAGCAACGGTGGAAGTGTGAGAGTGCGTATAATCCATGGACTCAACATTAGTCATAAAGAACTCATATACATATTGCAAGAATCTATTGGTTACCGAAACGAAGTACTATGCGCATTCTCCTAGGGGGTTAGATTGGTAGGAAAAGACCATCGCTCATCGCCGACCGCCACTCATAAGGAAGACAATCAAAATAAATCATGCTCCGAATTCATCACATAACGGTTCACCATACGCGCATGCTACAGGAATCACACACTTTAACACAAGTATCTCTCAAATTCACAACTACTCAACTAGCATGACTCTAATATCACCATCTTCATATCTCAAAACAATCATAAGGAATCAAAATTCTCATAGTATTCAATGCACTTTATATGAAAGTTTTTATTATACCCATCTTGGATGCCCATCATATTAGGACTAATTTTATAGCCAAAGCAAATTACCATGTTGTTCTAAAAGACTCTCAAAATAATATAAATGAAGCATGAGAGATCGCCTCTTTTGCCAATGATTTTGAAGGGACCCACGTACCTAGGGGCAAGCTTCCCTTTGATACCGAAGCGACGAGTACCCTTCATTGGAGAGACGCGGAGGTAGACATGGTCTCTGATCTCGAAAGCCAAGTCACGATGCTTGCTATCATAGTAACTCTTCTGGCGTGATTGCGCGGCTTTGAGATTTTCATGAATGACTTTGCACATTTCTTCAGCCTCTGTGATCAAGTCATTTCTGAGAAGTTGACGTTCACCAGTCTCTAACCAGTTAAGAGGAGTACGACACTTCCTGCCATAGAGAATCTCGAATGGGGCCTTGCCCGAACTCGCTTGGAAGCTGTTGTTGTAGGAGAACTCGGCATATGGAAGACAACCTTTCCACTTCATACCTAAAGATATGACACAAGCCCTGAGCATATCTTCAAGAATCTGATTAACTCACTCGACTTGGCCACTGGTTTGAGGATGAAAAGTTGTGCTAAAGCGAATGTTGGTGCCCATGGCCTTCCGAAAAGAATCCCAGAACATGGATGTGAAGATGCTACCACGATCTGAAGAAATCAACTGCAGAATGCCGTGCAGAGAGACAATCCTGGAGGTATTTAGCTCTACCAACTGAGCTGCTGTGATAGATTGTTTGATAGGAAGAAAATGAGCCACTTTAGTGAGTTTGTCGATGACAACGAAGATAGCATCTTTGCCACGGTTGGACTTTGGAAATCTAGTCACGAAGTCCATCTCAATATGGTCAAACATCCACTCTAGAATGGCAAGAGGTTGGAGGAGACCAGCTGGTCGTTGGTGTTCTGCTTTCACTCTTCTACAGACATCACATTCATTCACGAACTGAGCAATCTCGTGCTTCATTCGAGTCCACCAATACGACGGCTTGAGGTCATGGTACATCTTTGTACCTCCAGGGTGGATAGAGAGGAGTGAATTGTGAGCCTCATTCATAATGACTTTACGAAGATCACCTTTAGGCACAACAATGCGATCCTCGAAGAATAGAGTATCCTTGTCATCAAGACGATAGCACTTGTACTTGGGTTGACTCTTGGCAATCCCAATCTTCACCTTCTTCACCATAGAATCAAGAAGTCGAGCCTCGCGAATCATATTCCAAAGTAGGAGAGACTTGAAGGTTGGCCAGAAATTCTTGAGGAACAACTTGCAGATTGAGTTTGCGGAAAGCTTCACAAAGCTCTGGTTGGTAAGACTTGAGAATCAGACTGTTGCGGTAAGCCTTCCTGCTCAATGCGTCAGCAATAACAATGGCCTTGCCTGGAGTATATTCGATACTCGGATTATACTCTTGAATCATTTTGACCCAATGAGTCTGCCTGAGGTTGAGATTTGGCTGAGTGAAGATGTACTTGAGACTCTTATGATCAGTGAAGATGTCCACTTTTCGTCCCAATAAGAGATGTCTCCATGTTAAAAGAGCATGGACAACTGCCGCGAACTCGAGGTCATGAGTGGGGTAGTTCTTTTTGTTGGGCTTCAACTGGCGAGAGGTATAGGCCACAACTTTCTTCTCTTGCATCAACACTGCACCAAGACCTTGAAGGGAAGCAACACAAAAGACCTCGAACGATTTGGATTCATCAGGAGAAGTCAGAACTGGAGTAGTGACTAGCTTCTCTTTCAGGGTGTTGAAGGCAATGTCACATTCAGGAGACCAGACGTACTTCACATGCTTCTGGAGAAGGTTGGAAAGAGGCTTCGCGATCTTAGAGAAGTTCTCGACAAACCTTCAACAATAGCTTGCGAGCCCAAGGAAGCTGCGGAGTTGCTTCACGTTCTGAGGCGGTTCCCAATTCACAATTGCACACACCTTCTCAGGATTAACAACTATGCCCTTGGCGGAGATGATATGCTCAAGGTAGAGGACCTCATCGAGCCAAAACTCGCACTTTTAAAACTTCGCATAGAACTGATGTTCTCTGAGTTTATCCAGCACCAAACGCAAGGGTTTGGCATGATCCTCCTTGTTCTTGGAAAAGACCAAAATGTAATCGAGGTAGACCAAGACGAAGTCATTTGTGTAGGCGTTGAAGATGCAGTTCATCATGAGAGAGAATGTTGGAGGAGCATTGACGAGGCCGAAAGACATGACAGTGTATTCATATGAATGATAGCTTGTTCTGAATGCTGCCTTGGGGATATCTTGTTCACGAATGCGAATCTGATGATAGCCCATACGAAGATCAAGCTTGGAGAATACTTGAGCACCTTTGAGTTGTTCAAATAGCTCGTTGATGTTGGGAAGTGGGTACTTGTTCTTTATGGTCTTCTTGTTCAATGGACAGTAGTCGACACAAAGTCGGCCCGTTCCATCCTTCTTCTTCACAAAAAGAACACCACAACCCCATGGAGAAGAACTAGGTCGGACGAGACCCATACGCTCTTGAATATTAAGTTGCTTCTTCAGCTGCTTCAACTCTTCAGGTCCAAGCTTGTAAGGACGTTTGCAAACAGGTTCCGTGCCAGGCTCAAGATCGATGACAAATTCAACTGGCCAGTGTGGAGGCATTCCTGGAAGCTCTTCTGGGAAGACGTCTTGATATTCGCAAATGACTGGAATCTGCGAGATGGCATCTAGCTCACCCTTCTCATTGAGAGAAAACAGACGAATGGTGTCATCCCGAGCGGCAAAGACGATTACATCCTTAGATGAATGTGTCAATTGAATCTGCCTGGCAGCACAATCAAGCCGAGCCTTGTGCTTAGAAAGCCAATCCATTCCAAGAATAAGATCAATATCCGAGTTACCAAGGACCATTGGAGAAGACAGAAACTTATAGTCACCCAACGTGATAGAAACTTCCGGAACCACGTAGCTTGCGTGCAAGCACTTTCCCGGAGAGACAACTGCTAACGGTCTATGCATATCTTGGAAAGCCAACTCATGCTTAGATGCAAATGGTCTCGAGATGAAACAATGTGATGCACTAGTGTCAAAAAGAACTTTTGCAGGAACATCGTTAACAGGAATCTTACCCATAATCACATCTGACGAGTCCTCTGCCTGAGCTGTGTTCATCATGTTGACCTTTGCAAACTTGGGATTATGCTTGACCACTGCGGTGCTGGCAGATCTCACAGGAGGAGGATGAGGAAGACGCCTCTGATTGAAGCATTTGTTGGCATATTGACCCTTCTCCTGACACTTGTTGCACGTGACCTCTGAAATCGTACAGTGATACGGAGCACTTGATCTTGGAGCATGACACGAAGTCTTGTTCTGAAAGCCTGGGTTGGGTGGGTGGGAAGATCCATTGCCACCTTTCCTCTTCTGCTGGTAAGGCTGACGGAACGGAGGAGGAGGCAGCCAATACTTTTGCTGCTTAGAAGCCACTTGAGTTGAGGAAGGAGTCGCATCTCTGACTCGCTTCTTGGAAGCATCGCACTTCAGCTGCGCAGTCTCTTGTTTTAGTGTCATGTTGTAAAACTCATCGTACTTAGGAGGCTCGAAAAGCACGAGAGGGAGTTGGAGATCTTCTCTGAGGCCACCTCTGAACTGATAAATCATGCTCTTCTCGTCAGGGACGTCCTGCTTGGCGAAACGAGCGAGCTTCTGGAACATGATGTTATACTCATAAACAGACAAGCTGCCTTGCTTCAGGTTGCGGAATTCCTCACGCTTGCCCTCAACAACACTCTGAGGAATGTGGTGAGCTTTGAAGTCTTAACGGAATTCATCCCAGGTAATCACACGGCCTCCTCTGGAATCTTTGTACTGCTGAAACCATTCTGTAGCGTGGTCTTTGAGTTGGAACGAGGCAAACTTGACAAAGTCCTCAGGCCTAACGTTGCTGCACTTGAAATGCTTGCAGATATCCACGAGCCAATCATCAGCGTCTGTTGCTTCGACACAATTGCTGAAGGTCTTTGGCTGATTAGCGAGGAACTGGTTGAGTGTAGCAAACTGATTCTGATTGTTGCCATGGCCATGATTCCCTTGGTTGCGCTCTAGCAAGAGCTGCATGATCAGCTACGTGTTTGCATTGGTAGTGGCCATCACAGCTTGCCATGCCTCCAGAGGTGGAGGTGGTGGTGGCGGATCAGGATTCGGAGTCGTGCGTGTTGGAGGAGCCATCCTGAAGAGGGTGACATCCGTTAGCATCTTGACAGACATATAATCAAACTGAATCAAATGGATCGAAATTGCAACATATAGTCTCCACATCCGAACAAAATGAATGAATGAAATCCATTTGAAATGGTCACACTTCCATAAATTGAGAAGCCACTTAGATAGAGGTAAAAGAATAAAACAACAAGGTACGGACAAGAACAAATACTTGGTGAGGATTACCCAACCACAAACCGAATATCCGCGGAAGAAATGCTAGAGCTACAAGAATTCCCACCTATGAAACCCCCAAACCTTTCCGGTTATGCAATCAGGTGTTGGGGATACAGGGGAAGCATAATATCTCACCCAAAGCTAGCAAATCCTACATCCAGCTGTATCCATCCTTCAACACATAACTAAGAAAACTTCGGAAATCATTTACCTCAACCTTTGAAAAGCATCCGTTATACGAGTTATGGCGATACTCTCGAACTCCTGCCCCAGTACTAGGTGGAGTCGAGGTTATCTCACCAACAACTGCATAAAAGAGATTGTCGATGTCGGCGAAACTCATGTATTCCAGAATTGCAACGATAAAATTGTGACGACAACACCTCGGAGCTCCACTCCCCAGGACACTGCCACAACCCCTAAATGTCAGGAGGCACCAAGAACAATGTTCTCGTCACAAAACCATCAGAACGATTCCAACATACCCATGTGATCCTAAAAAAATAGTGAAATTTGAGAAGAAAAGAGTCAAAATTCTATGTCAGGATGCCTCACCAGAGCGACGAAGGGACTGAGGAGTAAAAAGAAGTCCTACTCTCCGATATATATAATCCTAAATGACTCAAAACATTTTTCTAGACTCAACAACGCCAACGGTTCGATCAAGCAGGGGGGCTCCTAAGGTCGGGGAAGGCTCTGATTACCAACTTGTAACGCCCTCGATGCGGCTATATCTCCCACGTGTCAAAGCACGACTTAGAGGCATAACCGCATTGAAAGCAATGTCGCAAGTGAGCTAATCTTCACAGCAACCCATATAATACAATAAGGGAAAAAGATACATAGTTAGATTACACTCGCCACGTCACACAAATAGCATAAATAACATTACATTCATCCAGAAACACTCAAGGTACGACTATGGAACCAAAATAAAGATAAACCCCAAATGCAACATAGTCCCTGATCGCCCCAACTGGGCACCACTACTAATCAGCTAGTAAAGACACGTAGTATCGTCCTGAGTCCTCATCGAACTCCCACTTGAGCTCAGTTAAATCACCTAGAATGGAATCATCGGTCCCTACATCTGGTTTCGGAAGGAATCTGTGAGTCACAGGGACTCAACAATCTCACACCCTCGCGATCAAGACTATTTAAGCTTATAGGAAGGGTAAAATTTATGATGTGGAGCTGCAGCAAGCGACTAGCATATATGGTGGCTAACATACGCAAATGAGAGCGAGAAGAGAAGGCAAAGGCACGGTCGAACAACTATGATCAAGAAGTGATCCTAGAACAACCTACGTTCAGGCATAACTCCAACACCATGTTCACTTCCCGCACCCCGCTGAGAAGAGACCATCACGGTTACATATGCGGTTGATGCATTTTAAATTAAGTTAAGTTTCAGGTTATCTACAATCGGACATTAACAAATTCCCATCTGCCCATAACCGCGGGCACGGCTTTCGAAAGTTCAAATCCCTGCAAGGGAGTCCCAACTTAGCCCATCACAAGCTCTCACGGTCAAGGAAGGATATTCCTTCTCCCAAGACAATCCGATCAGACTCGGCATCCCGGTTACAAGACATCTCGACAATGGTAAAACTAAACCAGCAAAGCCACCCGAATGTGCCGACAAATCCCGATAGGAGCTGCACATATCTCGTTCTCAGGGCACACCGGATTGTCCAAACTTCCGGTAGGCCAGCCCAGAGTTGCCCCTGGTGGCCAACGGCGGCTGACAGGTTGGACCAACACTCAGAGGACAACTGGCCCAAGGGTTTAAATAAAGATGACCCTTGAGTCTGCGGAACCCAAGGGAAAAAGAGGCTAGGTGGCGAATGGTAAAAACCAAGGTTGGGCCATGCTGGAGGAGTTTTATTCAAGGTGAACTGTCAAGGGGTTCCCATTATAACCCAAAAGTGTAAGGAACGCAAAATCAAGGAACATAACACCGGTATGACGGAAACTAGGACGGCAAGAGTGGAACAAAACACCAGGCATAAGGCCGAGCCTTCCACCCTTTACCAAGTATATAGGTGCATTAAGATAGACAAGATAATATAATGATATCCCAACAATAAACATGTCCCAACAAGGAACGAACTCCAATCTTCACCTGCAACTAGCAACGCTATAAGAGGGGCTGAGCAAAGCGGTAACATAGCCAAACAACGGTTTGCTAGGACAAGGTGGGTTATAGGTTTGACATGGCAATATGGGAGGCATGATAAGCAAGTGGTTGGTATCGCAGCATAGGCATAGCAAAAGAGCGAGCATCTAGCAAGCAAAGATAGAAGTGATTTCGAGGGTATGGTCATCTTGCCTGCAAAGTTCTCTGAGTTGACTTGATCCTCGTAAACATAGTCAACAGGCTCCTCGATAAGGTATTCATCTCCCGGCTCTACCCAAAGCAAGAAACACAAGCAAAGGGAGAACAATCAACCACGTGCAATGCACAAACAGCATGATGCAAACATGGTATGATATGCGGGATGCGATATGTGATGCATATGCATGATTTGCAAAGGAATGATTGAACCTAACCTCAACTTGAAAAAACCAAGAGTGCCACTGGAAAGAGGAGTTGATTTCTGTTGAAATCGATATAAAGATCACCGGAATCGGATGCACGGTTTGGAAATGACAAGCAAAACAAATATGGCACCGGTCTGTGATTAACAGCACGAGACCATCTAAATGCATCAAGAACAACATGCTACAGCACTCCAACATGGCAACAAAATACATGTCAGGGATCCACTCATGATGCTTGACAAAAGATGAACACTGAGCTACGGCCAATTCACTCAATAGCAAGCTCAAATAAGCATGGCAAAAGTCTAAAAGATTACAGGTTTCAGACTTGGTGAAATTAACATCAAGTCAGGAATTTAACATCAGGAAGCAATGTTTAGAGCATGAAAACTACATGCTACAGGAACATATCATGGCAAAGCAAGGCATGGCATGAAGCTACTCAAAGCATACAACAAAAGTCCCTTACTGACCATAAGCCAAAAGGGATCAGAAAATACAATTGCAACCACACGAACATAGCAATTATCGTTAACAGATTCAGACTTAGTCAAAAACTGGGACATTGCAAAACAGATATCAAGTAGGCATGTTTACGAGCTCAATGCACTCAGTACGAGGCATTTCATGACAAACTAAGCACACACCCAGCAAGTAGACATGGCATAGAATCTAGACATGGCAAGAACAACAACATAGCATGCACGGATCAACTACAACAAGCTCGGCAAAATTGCTAAACATGTTAACAATCTGCCAGGAACATTTTATAGCAAAAGTAGAGCTCGATTGACTCAAGCTAGGGTGCTCCATAATTGCAAACAAAGACATGCATGGATAGAGCACCACAATATCTACAAAACATCCTTACTGATCATGCTCAAAAGAGGCACGGATCACTAGGAAACAACATGAACACATGACATAGAAATAAGGATGGGGTAGAGACTTGGAATATTTCTAAGTCCTTGAAATCAGCAACATTAAGTGAGCTACTTTGCATGCTTGTGCTAGTCACCACAGAGATCACAAAAATACATGGCATACACCCCTGTAAAGATAACACGGCATACTTCAAAACTCACGTAGGGCTCAGGATCATAGCATGCACGCATTAATCATGGCAAAAATGATAAAAGTGCATTTGCTGATAATAATCTGAAACTAACAACACATAGCCCTCTTCCAACAGCATTTCGGGCATCAAGATGAGCTTAAATGAAAATGATGCAATGAGATGAAATAAAGAAATTGTCGAGACGAACATTTCGATATGATACACGCACGAATCGGAGCAATGGTTGATGAGTTATGCATTGATGAAGATAGCCAAAATATTAGGGTTTCGGGGGAAAAAGTCAACCGAGACTCGATCCAGATCTGGCGACGGCACTGTAGCAGCTCGAGGCGCCCGAGGTCTCCGGCGAGCCGGTGAGCTTGTTCCGGCGAGGGAGGGGCGAGGGGACGCCGGAGGGTGCCGGATCCGAGGCCAGGGTGTCTGAGGGAGTCCTGGATTAGGGGGTGTTCGGATAGCCGGACTATACCTTCAGCTAGACTCCTGGACTATGAAGACACAAGATTGAAGACTCCGTCCCGTGTCCGGAAGGGACTTTCCTTGGCGTGGAAGGCAAGCTTGGCGATACGGATATGAAGATCTCCTACCATTGTAACCGACTTTGTGTAACCCTAACCCTCTCTGGTGTCTATATAAACCGGAGGGTTTTAGTCTGTAGGACGACTTACACATCAACAATCATACCATAGGCTGGCTTCTAGGGTTTAGCCTCCTCGATCTCGTGGTAGATCTACTCTTGTACTACCCATATCATCAATATTAATCAAGCAGGACGTAGGGTTTTACCTCCATCGAGAGGGCCCAAACCTGGGTAAAATTTCGTGTCCCTTGCCTCCGGTTACCATCCGGCCTAGACGCACAGTTCGGGACCCCCTACCTGAGATCCGCCGGTTTTGACACCGACATTGGTGCTTTCATTGAGAGTTCCTCTGTGTCATCGCCGTCAGGCTCGATGGCTCCTACAATCATCGATAGCGATGCAGTCCAGGGTGAGACCTTCCTTCCCGAACAGATCTTCGTCTTCGGCGGCTTCGCACTGCGGGCCAATTCACTTGGACGTCTGGAGCAGATCGAAAGCTACGCCCCTGGCCGTCAGGTCAGATTTGGAAGTTTAAACTACACGGCTGACATCCGCGGGGACTTGATCTTCGACGGATTCGAGCCACTGCCGAGCACGCCGCACTGTCGCGACGAGTATGATCTAGCTCTGCCACCGAACAGTGCCCTGGAGGCCGCACCCGCATCGGCTCCGACCCTTAATTCAGAGCCAACTGCGCCGATCGAGGATGGGCGGTTGGGCGCCACCTCGGGGGCTGCGACCCCAACGGCGATTGAGCTGAACACCAGCCCCGTACTTTGCGAGACTCGTGACTCCAAGGAGCCGGACTCCGAACCCTCTGCGCCCCTGCCAATCGAATCCGATTGGGCGCCGATCATGGAGCTCACTGCGGCGGACATCTTTCAGCACTCGCCTTTCGGCGATATCCTGAAGTCACTGAAGTCTCTCTCTTTATCAGGAGAGCCTTGGCCGGACTACGGTCAGCAAGGTTGGGGTACGGACGATGAAGAAATTCAAAGCCCACCCACCACCCACCACCCACTTTGTAGCCACCGTCGACGACTTAACCGACATGCTCGACTTCGACTCCGAAGACATCGACGGTATGGACGCCGATGAAGGAGATGATGAAGAACCAGCGCCCACTAGGCCCTGGAAAGCCACCTCATCATATGACATATACATGGTGGACACCCCAAAAGAGGGAGATGGCGATGGAACAGCGGAGGTTGACCCCTCCAAGAAACAGCCTAAGCGCCGGTGTCAGCGGCGCCGCTCAAAATCCCGCCAAAACAAACATGGTGATTCCAACACGGGAGATAATAACACTCCGGAGAGCGCCGAAGAAAACCCCCTCCAGCAAGATTTAGCACAGGAGGATGGAGAAACCAGCCCTCATGAGAGAGCGGCAGACAGAGAGGTCGAGGACGATAATTATATGCCTCCCTCCGAAGACGAGGAAAGCCTCGACGACGATGAATTCGTCGTGCCAGAGGATCCCGTCGAGCAAAAGCGTTTTCAACGCAGGCTTATGGCCATGGCAAGAAGCCTCAAGAAAAAACAGCAATAGCTTAGAGCTGATCAAGATTTGCTAGTCGACAGATGGACTGAAGTCCTTGCGGCCAAAGAGCATAAACTCGAACGCCCCTCCAAGAGCTACCCAAAGCACATGTTGCTACCCCGATTAGAGGAGGAAGCACTTGATGCGGCCGACCGGCCACCTCGTGGTCGCGACAGAGAGGCCTCTCGGCCCTCCACTCAAGCCACACCTCGTACCAAGGCACGGGAATATGCGCCGGACTTACGAGACATGTTGGAGGACAAGGAAAGGCAAACAAGATCGATCTACGGATCGCGTGGGCGCCCCACGGCTCGAGACAGTAACCGTCACGACGGCCACAAATTCGGCGGGGCCGAACACAGTAGACAAGGCTCATTGGAGCTACGTAATGATATAGCCCAGTACAGAGGCGCCGCACACCCACTCTGCTTTACAGACGAAATAATGGAGCATCAAATCCCCGAGGGTTTCAAACCCGTAAACATCGAATCATATGATGGCACAACAGATCCTGCGGTATGGATCTAGGATTATCTCCTTCATATCCACATGGCCCGCGGCGATAATTTCCACGCCATCAAATACCTCTCACTCAAACTTAAAGGACCAGCTCGGCATTGGCTTAACAGCTTGCCAACAGGATCAATCAGTTGTTGGGAGGACCTGGAAGCCGCATTCCACGACAATTTCCAGGGCACTTATGTGCGACCCCCACAGCCGATGACCTAAGTCACGTAATTCAGCAGCCAGAGGAATCGGCCAGGCAATTCTGGACACGGTTCCTAACAAAGAAAAATCAAATAGTCGACTGTCCGGACGCTGAGGCCCTAGCAGCCTTCAAACACAATATCCGTGACGAGTGGCTGGCCTGGCACCTTGGACAAGAAAAGCCGAAATCTATGGCAGCACTCACGACACTCATGACCCGCTTTTGCGCGGGAGAAGACAGCTGGCTTGCTCATAGCAACAATATGACCAAGAACCCTGGTAATTCGAACACCAGGGATAGTAGTGGCAGGTCGCATCGCAACAAGCAGAAGCGCCGCATTAACGGCGACAATGCTGAGGATACGACAGTTAATGCCGGATTCAGAGGCTCTAAATCCGGTCAGCGGAAAAAGCCATTCAAAAGGAATCCTAGGGGCCCATCCAGTTTGGACCAAATACTCGACCGCTCGTGCCAGATACATGGCACCCCCGAAAAACCAGCCAATCACACCAACAGGGATTGTTGGGTGTTCAAGCAGGCAGGCAAGTTAAACGCCAAAAATGAAGACAAGGGGCTGCATAGCAATGACGACGAGGAGCCCCGGCCGCTGAAAAACAGTGGACAGAAGGGTCTCCCCCCACAAGTGCGGATGGTGAACATGATATACGCAACCCACGTTCCCAAAAGGGAGCGGAAGCGCGTGTTAAGGGACGTATATGCAGTAGAGCCAGTCGCCCCAAAGTTCAACCCATGGTCCTCCTGCCCGATCACCTTTGATCGAAGGGACCATCCCACTAGAATCCATCATGGCGGATGCGCCGCATTGGTTCTAGACCCAGTTATTGACGGATTTCATCTCACCAGAGTCCTTATGGACGGCGGCAGCAGCCTGAACCTGCTTTACCAGGATAGAGTGCGGAAAATGGGCATAGATCCCTCGAGGATTAAGCCCACCAAAACGACCTTTAAAGGCATAATACCAGGTGTAGAGGCCAACTATACAGGCTCAGTCACACTTGAAGTGGTCTTCGGATCTCCAGATAATTTTCCGAAGCGAGGAGTTAATCTTCGACATAGTCCCGTTTCGTAGTGGTTATCATGCACTGCTCGGGCGAACCGCATTCGCTAAGTTCAATGCGGTACCGCATTACGCATACCTTAAGCTCAAGATGCCAGGCCCTCGAAGAGTAATTACAGTCAATGGAAACACCGAACACTCCCTCCGAACGGAGGAGCACACGGCGGCCCTTGCAGCGGAAGTACAAAGCAGCCTCTCCAGGCAGTTCTCCAGTCCGGCCACTAAATGACTGGACACTGTCAAGCGCGCCCGGAGTAACCTACAACAAGACCGCCTGGCACGATCCGAGCAGGCGTAGAAATGCGGCCCCAACCCCAACCCTCGCAAAAAGGCGATGCCAGTACTTCGCGTACATAACTACGCTCTAGAGATACCATGGGCACAGGGGGAGGGGCACCATCACGGCACGCCCAAAACACAGCTTAAACCGTACCAGGGGCAGCCGGTTTTTTACTTTTCTCTTACTTTCAGGACTTCATCCTTCGGAAGGCCTGTTCGATAGTTCAATTGCCGCACAAACGATGGAAGAACCAGGGAAGCAGACAAGCCACGCCGCATTTCAGAACTCCCAGGTGGTCTCTATCACGAGCAGTATACCCGTTCCGCATACTATTCCGCAGCTTGCCCCTGGAACGGACATGTTAACTAGTCCAACCCTCCACTTATCGCATTACTTGTATCATTCTGCCTTGATCGCACCCCTTTTTAATAAACAATGTGTAGCTTTCATCTGTTTTTGCATTATCTTCCTTCTTTATATATGTTCCTTAACGACATGTTGCACCCGTACACATTGGTACGGCCAAAATACGCCAGGGGCTTTAGTACCCCTCAATATGGTGTAAGAAGTCCGAACACTTTAACCAGTGCGGCACCCCGAACTTATAGCATTATATGCATCGGCTCCGAATCATGTCTTGGGTCAATAGTTGGGTTTGCCCAGCTCCTATGTTTTGGTGCCTTACGTTCCGCTATATCGGCTAAGGTAGCACTAGGAGAACCACTGCGATTGTGCCCCAGTTGAGCTGGGTTGAGCACCTCAGTGGAGAAAGCTAAAACTAACTGTCATGATGAAGCGAGAGCTGGTCGCTGTTCGAGAGGTTTTTTCGAGTCCCTAAAGACTTATGCCGCTTAGGGCGAGGAGCCGGCTCTGTCATGGTTTTGTCACGGCAGATGTCCTAGAGAAAGGACTTAGTCGTGGAGCCATCATGACGGGTTAGCTTGAAGGGGTTAAAGCAGACACAAGGACGCAAGAGATTTTATACTAGTTCGGCCCCTTCGATGAAGGTAAAAGCCTACGTCTAGTTGTGATGGAATTAATTCGGTTTCGATGACTAGGGAGCCAACAAGCTTCGCCTATGTCTCGAGTTGTTGTCTGTTGTCCTTGAACCACCGCCGGGTCATCCCCTTATATACATGGGTGACGCCCGTCGGTTTACAGAGTCCAACACCGGCTCATAGATGTGTCTGGTTTGGTCTCTACATATTCCTAACTTACAATACAAGTTACATATTGACGCCGGTTTACGGCTACAGGCTCTCAACCGATTATGGGTCTTGAACCCTCATCTACCTTCATGGGCTTTAACATACTTAACTACTGATGAAGTTAACCCGGCCCAGATAGGCCGGTTTACGCCCAGTAGTAATATCCCCAACATTAGGCCCCAAATTGATTTGAATAGGTTCATGTCAATCCTTAGCAAAAACTTCATCTTCAACATCTTCTTGTAGTTTGGTGAACCGCCGTGATGTCATCTTCTCTGATTGCTATAAACCGGCGTGATGTCATCTGTCATAAAGAAACTATCCATGATACCTTCTTGTTTAATAGATCTGCGATAATCGAGGCGACAGCTCTGTTTCCAAACTTGCGGCCCCTTGATTTTCGCGCGTGACCCATATCCCTTGCTTTATAAATAGGACCAAAGGGTCATTTCTTTTTCCCCTTCATGCCCTTCTGCTTCATCTTCCTCGCGTCGCCCAGCTTCGGAGCTCCGCCGCCGCCGTCGACCTCTGCACCAACTTTGGCCGCTGCATCATCCTGAGTGTACCAGAGCACCGCGACGACCTTCCGCTTCTTCCTTAGCTCCGGTAAGTCTTCTATCCTTTTCATCATAGATCTGTTCTAGGGTTTCCATGTTCTCTAGCGTTCATCGCTTGCTTCTTGTTCATATGATAGATCCTTAGATGAGTCTGTAAATCTTTGCTCTGTGTAGCAGTAGTTTTTATCCTCCGTTTTCACTTTCGCATATTAAGACCATAGATCTTATCCGTGCCTTCGCTTATTGATTCGGCACTGCTCCTTTTGGGCCTTGAATATTTATCTCCTTTATGAACATGTTCCAGATCCAAAGCTGTAGTAAAATCTTGTGAAATCTGTTTTTGTGTACTTACTCATCTGCAGTCTTGACTGTTCAATGTTTAGACCAGGTGGTTTAACTTTGTAGAAAAAATTAACAAACCGGTATATACCATTAGTCCCCTTGTTGAACCGCCAGATGTTGGTTGCTTCATGAAACTCTGGTTCAGATAGTTCTGTCTCCGGTTTAACAGTGCCCATACCAACGTACCTTGATCAAATGCATTTTTGAACCGGGATCTTCTACCTTGTAGATTCCATCATGGCCAAGCAAGTATATGAGTGCAATTGGGTTCCTTCTCGCATCACAGAGGATCAACTGGACGATTTAGTCCTGATTGGCGCTTTAGGCAGCAAAGATACCATCCATTGGAGGGCTCCTGGCAAAGAATGCCCTCCCACACCTCGAGAAGGAGAGGTTGTTGTTTTCGTACATCACTTAGCCCGGGGTTTTAAGCCGCCCGGTTCTAAATTTTACCGGGATGTTTTAGCCGATTTCCAACTCCATCCACAAGACACTGGCCCCAACTCTGTTACAAATATGTGCCACTTCCAAGTGCTCTGTGAGGTGTTCTTTCAAGAGGAGCCGACAGTGGAATTGTTTAGAGATCTTTTCCATCTAAACCGCCGTAATGAATTTACTGATGGCTCTAATACGGAGTTGGGTGGCATGGCGATTCAGAAAAGGAAAGAGGTCACATACCCTCACGCCAAGCTGCACAGTCACCCCAAGGAGTGGAATCAGACATGGTTCTACTGCAAAGACACCTCCCCTGCTGGTGAGAATCCCTTGCCTGGATTTCGTCCGGAGCGGCTCAGCAATACACACCCTTTTCCTCAAAGATTGACTGCCCAGGAGAGAAGCAAATATGCTCCCCAGCTATCAAAGCTCAGAGCCTTTATGGCCAACGGTTTAACAGGGGTTGATCTCGCTCGCTGTTCGATATGATGGAGCATACTGCCCCTTAGTCAGCGCTCCGGTTTGATGTGCGAGTATACTGACAGTGTTGATGACCCACTGCGACATTCAAAACTCCAGCTCTCCGGTGAAGAAATCACAGAGGCTGTGCATAAGATACTGAATGAACCGGAACACGTCTGCGCTAGAACCGGCCTGCTTCCCTTCTATGCCACCAACAAACCGCCAGCTGTAAGACTTTGATTTTTCTCTTTGCTGAATCTGTTATTGATATGTCTGGTCATTGTTTTTAATATCAGTGTCTGCATAATCAGGGCGATGATCCGTCTTGGAGCAAAAAACTGCCGCAGGAGAAACCAGAAAAACCAGACAAACTGGAAAGAGCAATCCGGCAAAAGACTAAAGCTGTGAAGAAGACTGCCCACAGGAAAAGAACCACTGCATCTTCTAATCTGGCCCCTGATGATGAGGTGGATAATCCGGACTTTGAGGTAGAGCTTGACTCACTTGGTTTATTTTTCATGCGTCTTATTGATGATGATAGTTGTCAGGATGGGCCGAAGCCAGCCACGCGGATGTTGCAGAGGTAATTATTCTCTCTTCTGATTCAGAAACTTTGCCTTCACAAAAAATCCGTCAGGCAAACCAGAAAGTTAAATTTTCTCATCCTCTTGCTTATTTGGATCCTAAACTTCTTATGAAGACCCAACAACACGAAGCTCGCCGCACCACCCGGCACAGCGGCCAGGTAGTTACCTCCGCCGGTTTACCGAACAGTCCATTTCGGAAATGCCATTCCGAGGTCTCTAATTTGCTTGTCAGTGCTTGTCCTAAAGCGGGCTGCTTTCGTCAACCTCTTAATCCGTCTGACTCCGATTATCAGGTTACTTCCCACTCATCTTCTGGCGAGTCCTCGGCTACTCAGCTCCCACCGCTCAAAACGGTGCTTGGGTAAGCTATACTTATTGTGGTGTTTGCAGTACATTGCCTTAGAACATATGCTGTATTTGATTTTCTTATTCTTCTCAGGGCAAAACCTAGTCCAAGCAAGAAGGCCCGCCTGGACAAAGCGGCCGAAGAAGATGTCATTCTTGAACCAGGCAAGACACCCAATCTTGAAGCGGCTATTCCTGAGGATATACCCAACGATCCACCGCAGCAGGACGATGATCTTATTGCTGATGAGAGACCTACTGACGCCTTAGGTCCTATCAATCAGCCCACAGGTTCCATCCGGATTGAAAGTTCCACCGGTCCAACAAAACCTACTAACAAGCCAACAGCCCCAGTGCAAACCAGCGGTACCCAGGATGATGAGGTTGCCATTACTGGCACTGGCTATACTGAGCCAAGCAATCCTGTCGCTTTATCCAAACATTCTGCCAAGGAAGAATTTGCTGCCTTTGGCAAAGGCAAGTGAACGCTGATCTGACGACTTATGCTGCTCTGAACGCCCAAGATATCCATTCCGGCTATCTGAACCGGTTGTATACCAGTCGCGACTATGAAGCCGGTCTGGTTAATATGATGAAAGAGAAATATGAGGTAACTTCCATATGCTCCTTCCTGCTTGTATGCTTCCATTCTTGCTGACTCTCCTAGCCCCCAAGGGCCGGTTTGTTATATTCTTTCAAACCGGGACTTACGAATATAAATCTTGATGCTTTGAAGTTTGCTGATGTAGCCCCCAAGGGCTGGTTCAACTTAACGTAGTTAAACCGGTACTTTAAGTAATTGAAATTGCCGCATCAGAGTATATACGAGCAAATAGCCATTAGCCCCCAAGTGCCAAGTTGAATACTTGTATTGATCTTGGGACTTTGTAAGCAATTGAAAGATCAAGACCGAATATGCATTAGCCCCCAAGTGCTAAGTGCATAACTTGTTATGTGATTGGTACTTGAATCCTTATACCAATTTGTTGAAGCATATGTCTGTATGCATGCAGGCGGAGCTGAAGACGAAAGAAAACCAAGTCACCGATCTCCAAGAAAACCTAAAAACCCAACAGGCTGAAACCTCCAAAACAAAAGAGGAATTGGCCAGCGCTTTAAGCGCCATGGAACAGCTTAAGGAGAGCTTCAAGAAGAAGCGGGCGGATTGTGCCACTAAAAAGTCCGCTTTGATCAAACGAGCAGAGGATGCCGAGGCCGCACTAAAACCAGTGGCGGATGAACTAACCAGCATAAAGCGGCACGTGCATGCCATGACTACTGCTATCTTTGGTAAGCCAGTTTTCCTTCTGAATGGGCTCTGCCTTCTGACAGAGTCGCCGGTTTATTAACCCTTTATGGTATTTCAGGGACATGCATTGATCACCTGGGGTCAGATGTGCGGAAGAAACTAAAAGCCGCCTATACATTGGTTGAACAATTGTATACTGGTGCCCAGCGGATCATCTGTACCACATCTCATAACAAACCGGCGCCCACTTTGATTCAAGATACTTTGATGAAACTGTCAGTGCTTCCTGCCCGGGTTGAAGAGCTGAAGAAATCTGCTGCTCGAACCGGTGCAATCAATGCCTTAATCCGGGCAAAAGCCTGGGTGCCGGATTTTGATCCTATTGAAGTGGCTCAGGGCTATCCCAGCTTGAAGGAAGGCGGGTCAGAATTTGATGAAGCGGATCTGCGAGCAATAAACCGGGAGGTACGTCCACTAGCTTGTCAGTTGGCTGAGGAAGCAGACTTGTCTCATTATCAAGCGCAATATGACAGTCAGAACAAGTGAATAGCTGCACCAATCCATGAATCGGAAAATCTGATCCCTCCAATCCATAAGCATACTTACGCTCCCGATATTGACCCGTCATTGCCGATCCATGATGAAGCTGTTTTTCAAGCATTAATGGGAATCGACTGGACAACTGTGGATTTCCAGCCACTGGGTAGAGAAATGGAAGCTGAAGCGGCGCAGGATGACCCACAACCATCAGGCCAGGCTGGTGACCAAGCTTGAACCGGAAGCCGGTTTTAAAACTGCCTCTCCTTTGTGAAAAACAATTATATTATTATGGGCACCATGTTGCCTTGTAATAGGCTAGCTGATACCTTTGATGTTGATATGCCTTCGTGCATAACTTGTTCTTCCTGTGGTAATGAACTTTCCAAAACACTTTCTGAAATGAGAAATTCGTCAAGTGCCACCGCGGTTGTACCGTCAGGCGGAATATGATGAACTTGTCTACCTTGAATTGTTGACAGGAGCAATTGGTAGCCCCCAAGGGCCGGCTCATTATAATACGATGAGTCGGGTATTCAATAAGACTAGTAAAAATGACTTTGCATTAGCCCCCAAGTGTCATGGTGCATGCTTGCAGCAACATGAGACTTGCATGTAATTTCAATTTGAATAATGTAGCCCCCAAGTGCCGGGTTGTAAGCCTGCAGCGACTCGGGACTATTCCTTCCATTGTAGAATAAATCATATCCTTTGATAAAAGAGTAGACATTGCGCTATAGCGACTTTGAAAACCTTAATAATAAAAATCCAGCCATGTTGGCTATTCAAGATAGTATAATCCGGTATGAAAACCTTATTCATTCAACATCATAATGAAATTTCAGCCAAGTTTGGCTATTTGAATAATATAACCCAATGATTTATAAGCGCATGATTCCAATGGCGCAATCCAAATATATACTGGCGACTTGTTGTCCAAAGCCAGGCGGGTTTAACAAATCTGTTTCTGCATACAACAAGTTTAAAGTGTCCTGGTGGTTTACCGTCGGACGGGTCATAATACCCAACATATAACCCGGGTTTATAACCAAGGCTGCACTTAGGAATAATCAAATATGAAATATATCATACATGTGACATTGAATCACATCTTTGGTTTTACCAACTTTTTGTAGTAAGGGTGATAACCAAAATCTTGAGTACTGATAATTCCTTCCATATTGTGCCGGTTTATAATAAAACCGTGCCGGGTTGTGATAAACACCGTGCTACTCCATAAGAGGATGTTAACAACAAGGATCAAACTGGACAAATAGTCTCCGGATTGACATGAACTGTGTTTCGTCAATTGATTGGTTAAAAAACTTTGTCGGTTTAAAAAACACAATGAAAAGCAAAAAAAACCTTCAAAGAAAAGTGTGAAGCAAAAGCAACGACAAAAACGTTTGCCAAAAAAGGTTTATTTAAGCTGATTAAATGGCGTTACCATGGCCAAACACGACCAAGCTCCCGTTAGGTGTAACTATGGTTCTAGTCAGCCAGGTCCCCAAGTGATTCCGTGGCATTTATGCCGACCAAATGGCATGGTCATGGTTCGGGTTCGACCAAGCCCCCAAGTGATTCTGTGGCCTTAGGCCGATCAAGAGGCATGACTGGTTCAGACATTACCAAGTCCCCAAGTGATCTGGTGGCTCTCGCCTATCAAGAGGCATGGTATTGGTTCGGACATGACCAATCATCCAAGTGATATAACATGATGCTTTTAGCAAAGCGAACTCAAGGGGTAAACCGGAGGCTGCTTTAGAGCAACTCCGTGAAACCTCACATGATGTAAAAGACCAGAGACCCCGCTTTATGAAGCAGAAGCCCCCATGTGATCAATAATATGTCAGGCCAGTAAGGCGGGATACCCATGTTTGAACCGCGCATCATGGCAGCAGGTCCTCTTTGGCAATTTTTAACTTTTTGCAAGAGATAAATTCTTCTTGAACCGGGATCTTGAACCGGATATGGAGACCTTCAAAGCTTTGTGGGAGACATCTTTCCCTTGAACCAGATTTTAAACCGGAATCTTCATTTTTAGCCGGAAATTTTCTGACGCCCTTTAAACTCGAACTTGCGAGAAGTTAATTGCTTTTTGAACCGGAAATTCTTAAACCGGATTTGAGAGCTTCAGATCTTTGTCGGAGAACAAATTTCCCTTGTACCGGATTGTAAACCGGAATCCTTTTCTGATGACCCGAAACTTCCTCATTGAGCCGGGATTTTGTAACTGTCATATACTTTCTAATCTGGAAATCTTCTGACAGCACGATGTGAATCCGGGACCGGGTTATCTTTCCCTCCAACGTATTGGGGTTCTTGACTTCACTGAAAACCGGCAACGTTTGCTAAGTCATATAATTGTAGCCCCCAAGTCTCAAGGTGACTCGGGGAGTTGGCTTGAGATTCTCCATATTTGACCGTGATATAAACCAGCATAACTTGTATATCATTGGTGTTGACAGCACGATGTGAATCCATAGAAGGTTGAGGTGACTGCGGCGGGTTATAAATGATCCCGTATGAGCCGTGTCAGAAACTCGGCCAATGGTTCCTTCCAACTGGATCCTTGAAGTTTTAACCAAACTGTAGTAGCGGCGACTTGTGTGCATGTCCATTGAACCATCCAGTGCAGACGACGGTTGATGATAATTTGCCTCCAATTTGTGTGAAGAAAGGCGGGTTTCCCAAATAGTGACTTGCTCATAGTCCATAAACAGTTCATCCAGACAAGTGCAGCCCGGTATGTTGATGTAGACCAGGCCGCGAGAGACGGACGACAAAAGCGACCGTAACATCAGAGGCAGCTAGAATAGATGAATCGGCCGCGGCATTGTAAACCGGTGCGGACGCATAAATCGACCGTATGCTAAGGTAGACCGGACTGCGGGGGACGGCGGCCTGTGCACTCTTTATTGGGTAATTTGCACGGTCCTGACAAGTTGATGCAGATTGGATCGCGATATAAACCGACATGGGTTATCCAAAAGCTCGGCGATATAATAATCCCTTTTTACAATAGACCATTTGTCCTGCATTGGAAAACTTGCAAGCCAAAGTAATTTCCCCCCTTTTTTAAGAAAGTAATATATAATATAAAAATATAATGGATGGATTTCACCTGATATGTTAGCCAGAAAATATCCACCGCGGAGTTGTTGATTGCCATGGTGAAACTGAAATCAATTACGGGCGAGTCGGCCATGCGAGCAGACAGATGAATTGGCCGCGGCGTTGAAAACCGGTGCGGACGAGCAAGTTGTCCTCCGCGTTGTAAGCCGGCGCGGTCGTAAAAGATGGCCACGGTGCTTTAAACCGGCGGTTGCAAGAGATGGCCACAGTGTTGTAAGCCGATGTGATCCGTATCCGCGGTGTAATGCCTCATTTGTAATGAACAATTTATCCTACGAAACAATGCCACATACCAGAGTAACCATTCACACAAAAATTTATCTGTGTTATTAAAACAGACTGGACAGAACAGCTCCCAATCTGGCCATCTTGTAGCTGATAAAGAGATTCGGTTTCTCCGGTCGAAGATTCGTCACCGGAACAAACGACAGTCGCCCCGCGAAACTCCGATCCGTCCTCATAACTTCCTCCATGGATGACTCCCACGAAGGCACGCTTCATGGCCGGTTTAACCCGGGCGGATTGCGCACGCTGAGCCATCTCGACGAGGTCGGTGCAGATGTCCGGCTCAGGGCCCGGTTCACCGATCTTGCCAATGAAAACGTGAATGCTACCAAAGGGGACCCGGTACCCGAACTCAATTGAGCCGGCCTCGGGGCCCCAGCCTGCGTCGTCGATGTAAAGCTTGCCGCGATGACTCTTAGTCATCCGGCCTACAACGTAGCCCTCGAGTCCTTCTAAGCGGCCCTCCAAGAACCGGAAACCATCGTGCGATAGCCCCACGGTGGGCACCAACTGTCGTGGTTTTGTCACGGCAGATGTCCTAGAGAAAGGACTTAGTCGTGGGGCCATCGCGACGGGTTAGCTTGAAGGGGTTAAAGCGGACACAATGAAGCAAGAGAGTTTATACTAGTTCGGCCCCTTCGATGAAGGTAAAAGCCTACGTCTAGTTGTGATGGAATTAATTGGGTTTCGATGACTAGGGAGCCAACAAGCTTCGCCTATGTCTCGAGTTGTTGTCTGTTGTCCTTGAACCGCTGCCGGGTCGTCCCCTTATATACATGGGTGATGCCCGTCGGTTTACAGAGTCCCAACACCGGCTCATAGATGTGTCCGGTTTGGTCTCTACTTATTCCTAACTTACAATACAAGTTACATATTGACGCCGGTTTACGGCTACAGGCTCTCAACCGATTATGGGTCTTGAGCCCTCATCTACCTTCATGGGCTTTAACATACTTAACTACTGATGAAGTTAACCCGGCCCAGATAGGCCGGTTTACGCCCAGTAGTAATATCCCCAACAGGCTCTGTCCGGCCAAGGCGTGGATAGCGCCCCGAATTCGGTCTTCCGAACACCAGGGGCTTCGCCGAAATTTAAAATTATAGAATTCTATGGCTAAGTGAGAGTGTTCACGCATTATAGTCTGATTTCCTTGTTCGTTGGGCTGAGCGCCTCCCTCGAAGGACCCAAACATGGGAAAAAGAGCGTTCAGGTTTATCCCCGAAGACCCCAGCACTAGCGGCACAGGGGCAGAAGCCGACGACTCGCCATCTCTCAGAATTGATAAACAGTCGCACAGAAGGTAATATTTTAAATTCCAACAACATTGCTTAGCGCATATAAACAAATTTTTAGCGCACAGGACAAAACGAGCAAGTTTCACTCAAAAATTACATCCCTAGAACATTCATCCGCCACAAGGCAGGCACCCTTCAGAACATCCTTATAGTAATTCTTGGGCTTGCGATGCTCTTTCCCCGGCGGTGGCCCGTCCTTCACAAGCTTCTCAGCATCCAGCTTGCCCCAGTGCACCTTAGCATGGGCAAGGGCCCTATGGGCACCCTCAATGCAGATGGAGCGCTTGATGACTTCGAGCCTTGGACAGGCCTCCACCAGCTGCCGCACCAACCCGAAATAGCTCCCAGGCAGAGCCCCTCCAGGCCACAGCCGAACAATGAGGCCCTTCATGGCCTGTTCGGCCGCCTTGTGGAGCTCGACCAGTTGCTTCAGCTGGTCGCTCAGGGGCACGGGGTGTACGGCCTCAGCGTACTGAGACCAGAACACCTTCTCCGTCGAGCTGCCCTCCTCGGCTTGATAGAATGCGGCGGCATCGGAAACACTCCGGGGAAGATCTGCGAACGCTCCTGGAGAGCTCCAGATTTGGGTAAGTAACAAGTAACTCACGTTTATGTGTTTGCTTTACATAAAGAATGCCTTACCCGCCGCTATCTTCTTCACCTCATCCAACTCCTGGAGGGTCTTCTGGGATTCGACCTTGGCAGATTTGGCATTTTCAATAGCCACCGCGAGCTCGGACGCTTGCGTCTTCGAGTCAAGCTCCAAACTCTCGTGTTTTTCCATGAGAGCCTGGAGCTCTTGCCGCACCTTGCCAACCTCGGCCTCATACTTCTCCTGCTCGGTGTGCTCCGAGGCCGCCCTCTTCTCAGCCTCGACCAGCGCTTGCTTAAGGGTTGCCACTTCAGACGTGGCCCCTAAAATAGCCACGATAATCCTGTCATTCTTTGCAATTGCACCTTTATATATATATTTAAAAACAAGGTATTTCTTACCTTCATTGTCCTCGAGCTGCTTCTTGGCACGCTCGAGCTCTTGCTCGGACCGCTCGAGGTTCTGCTTTAGCGTGTCCACTTCCGTAGTCAGTGCGGCGGACGCAAGCAGGGAAGCCTGCATATGCATATTGACTCATTTTGGTTAGACTCGTGCAAATTCTATTTGATCCTCTATTCGGCTTTTCTTCCCGAACGCCAAACAGAGCATCAGGGGCTACTATCTATGCGGCACTATTATTTACACATTCTTTACATACCTCAAAGCCTGTCAAAAGGCTAGTACAAGCTTCAGTCAGTCCGCTCTTGGCGGACTGAACCTTCTGGACCACTGCACTCATAATAGTGCGGTGCTCCTCGTCGATGGAGGTGCCTTGGAGCGCCTCCAACATATTGTCCAGCGCCTCCGATTGGACGGGGGCCGCCGGCACGGTGGACTTGCTCCTCTTGGAAGGAGGTCCCCCGCCGGACTCTGGAACCTTTGAAGGTTCCGGAGCGGTGTCCGGCCTAGAGCCGGACTTGGAGCCCTGGAGGGTTTCATCCCCTTTACTCTTGGAGTCCGGGAGGTCGCCTTGCGACGCCTCCAGGACCACCTCCTCCCGGCTTGGAACCTGTTGGGACAACACCTCGGTGTCATCCGTAGGGCGGGGGGAGGAAGCCGTCGGAAGCGAGTTCACATCCGACGAGTCCAGTGAGCCGCTCGACGACGCATCGAGCTGGTGTTTGGGTGGGCTGCACAAACATATTCGACATAAGGGAAAGCTGTACAATAAACAAATACTATGAATTACTATGGTATCCGGATAATTACGATTTTGCCAGGGGCTTGGCCCTGGGCTGCCACTCCTCTCCGCCACCGTTGGCATCGGTGGAGCAGTCCGGAGGAAGGTTTTCCCCTTCTTGGACCCTTCGGCCTCCCCGGAGAGGGCGGCCTTCCTTTTCTTCTCTCCCCCCACTGGAGGAGGAGAGGTCTCTTCTTCTTCCTCCTCGTCTTCATGGGAGGAATGCGCCTGGGAACCGTCGGATGATGGATCCGACACCTCCTGGCGTCGGGCACTCTTTCGAGTCACCACGGCCTTCTTTGCGGCCTTCTTGTCCGGCACCACATAGGGTGCCGGAACCAGCAGCTTCGCCAAGCGAGCGTCCGCTGGGCCTTCGGGCAAATGAGCCGGACAGTTGATCTGTCCGGATGTCACCTGCCAATCCTGTCAAAGGTAAGGGAGTTTAGATCCCGCATGGAGTCAAACTATGAAAAACTGATATCCTGTAAAAGGAAAAAACATCTTACCACGAGAGCATGACGCCGCGCACTGAATCCGCGATCCTTGGTAGCGGATGCGGGAGCCTTGGCGCCCTTGAAAAGCACCTTCGAGGCATCTTCGTACATCGTCTCGAAGAGCCTGCTCAGAGTTTGGTGCCGCGTCAGGTCGAACTCCCACAGGTTGAAAGCCCGTTGTTGACACGAGAGGATCAAGCGGATGATCATAACCTGGACTACGTTGACAAGTTTAAGCTTCTTGTCCACCAGGGTTGGACGCATGTTTGGAGTCTGGTCAACTCTCCCTTCTTACCCCACGATAGGCCCGTCTCCTTCCAGGAGGTGAGCCGCGTAGGGGGTCCGGATCAAAACTCAGGGGGTGCGACCCATTCGGCGTCGCGCGGCTCGTTGATGTAAAACCACCCCGATTGCCACCCCTTCAGGGTCTCCACAAAGGAGCCCTCGAGCCAGAGGACGTTGGCCATCTTTCCCACCATGGCGCCTCCGCACTCCGCCTAGTTGTTGCGCACCACCTTCGGCTTGACGTTGAAAGTCTAGAGCCATAGGCCGAAATGGGGGCGGATGCGGAGGAAGGCCTCGCACACGACGGTAAACGCTGAGATGTTGAGGACGAAGTTCGGGGCCAGATCATGGAAATCCAGGCCGTAGTAGAACATGAGCCCCCGGACAAATGGGTGGAGAGGGAAGCCCAGTCCATGGAGGAAATGGGGGAGAAACACCACCCTCTCATGGGGCCTAGGGGTAGGGATGAGCTGCCCCTTTTCGGGGAGCCGGTACGCGATGTCGTTAGACAGGTATCCGGCTTTCCTCATCTTTTTCATGTGTCCCTCCGTGACGGAGGAGACCATCCACTTGCCTCCCGCTCTGGACATGGCTGGAGAAGGTTGAGGTGGGGAGTGCTAACTTGGGCGCTGGAGCTCGAGTGCGCAGGAATGGATAGGCGAAGGAGGAAGAAGGCGTAGGTGAAAAGGTGGATCCTTATCCCCTTATATGGGTGGACGCGACTACATGTCCCCACCAGCCTAGTAAAACTCGCTTATCTCCAAGCACCGTAATCAATGGCACGGTTGGGTTACCCACGCCTGTATTGATGAGAATCCCGAGATAAGGGGACACAATCTCTGGTTTAACAAGACGTGCCAAGGAAACCGCCTCGCATAACGCGCTGAGGTGGGATAGTGAAACGACTCGGATAAAGGCTTGGCCGTGGTGCGACACGCTACGGAATACGTCAGCAAATCAGATTGGTGTAAATATTATTCTCTCTATGGCAATATGTGGAAACTTATTTTGTAGAGCCGGACACTATCTTCGTGTTCGAAATCTTCTATGAAGTACTTGGAGGAGGAACCCGCCTTGCAATGCCGAAGACAATCTGCGCGCCGGACTCGTCGTCAGTGAAGCCCGGTTCAGGGGCTACTGAGGGAGTCCTGGATTAGGGGGTGTTCAGATAGCCGGACTATACCTTCAGCCGGACTCCTGGACTATGAAGACACAAGATTGAAGACTCCGTCCCGTATCCGGAAGGGACTTTCCTTGGTGTGGAAGGCAAGCTTGGCGATACGGATATGAAGATCTCCTACCATTGTAACCGACTTTGTGTAACCCTAACCCTCTCCAGTATCTATATAAACCGGAGGGTTTTAGTCCGTAGGACGACATACACATCAACAATCATACCATAGGCTAGCTTCTAGGGTTTAGCCTCCTCGATCTCGTGGTAGATCTACTCTTGTACTACCCATATCATCAATATTAATCAAGCAGGACGTAGGGTTTTACCTCCATCGAGAGGGCCCAAACCTGGGTAAAATTTCGTGTCCCATGCCTCCTGTTACCATCCGGCCTAGACGCACAGTTCGGGACCCCCTACCCGAGATCCGCCGGTTTTGACACCGACAGTGTCGCCGGCGAGCTCCTCGGTGAACGGCGGCGACTCCGGCGCGGTGGTGTGGCGGTCGGCGAAGAGGAGGCGAAGTCCGGCGGTGGTGCCGGCAGCTGGAGCGGCAGAGTCGCGGCAGAGGCGGCGGAGCGCGGCGCCGGCATGGGAGGAGAAGCGGCGCGGGCGCGGGCGTCGGACGGCGGCGTCCTTGGCCGGGGAGGGCCCGCGGCGGGCCTCACGGGCCGGTGCGGATCGCGGCGTAGTGGGGCGCCGGGTGGCTGACGTGGCGTGATGTGGTTGGCTGCGGGGTTTTGTCCAGCGCGGTTTCGGACATGTCCGGTGGCGCGCGAGGTGGAATTTTAGGGTTAGGCTGGAAGGAGATCCGGGATTTCGGAGGAGGGGCTATTTATAGAGGTAGAGGGAGCTAGAAATCTCCAAATGAGGTGCGGTTTGCGGCCACGCAATCATGATCGAACGGCCTAGGTGATGGAGGAGGTTTAGGTGGGTTTTGGGCCACTTTGAAAAGGTGTTGGGCTGCAACACACACAAGGCCTTTTCGGTCCCTCGGTTAGCCGTTGGAGTATCAAACGAAGTCCAAATGGTACGAAACTTGACAGGCGGTCTACCGGTAGTAAACCAAGGCGACATGGCAAGTCTCGGTCGAATCCAAAAACGTTTAACACCCACACATGAAAATAGGTAGAAAGGGACACCGGATGACATAGGAGCGCCAGAATGCAAAACGGACAACGGGGAAAATGCTCGGATGCATGAGACGAACACGTATGCAAAAGCGATGCACATGATGACAATGATATGAGATGCATGACAAAGACAAAACAACACGAAGGCAGAAACCCGACAACAAAGAAAGAACATAACTTAGTGCCAGAAACAGCAAGAGTTGGAATACAAATGTGGCAGGTTATATACGGGGTGTTACAACACTCCACCACTACGAAAGGATCTCGTCCCGAGATCTAGTACTGGAAAAACTCTGGGTACTCAGAACGTAGGTGATCCTCGCGTTCCCAGGTGGCTTCACGGTCAGAATGATGTGACCACTTGACTTTCAGGAAATTGATAGACTTGTTGCGAGTCTTGCCCTCAGCTTCTTCAAGGATAGCAATGGGGTGCTCACGATAAGACATGTCTTCTTGGAGATCAATGTCTTCGAAGTTGATGGTGCGGTCAGGAGTCTTGAAACAATTGCGGAGTTGATAGACATGAAACACGTCGTGCACGTTTGCAAAGTTGGAGGGAAGCTCAAGTTGATAGGCGAGATCGCCTCTTTTGCCAATGATTTTGAAGGGACCCACGTACCTAGGGGCAAGCTTCCCTTTGATACCGAAGTGACGAGTACCCTTCGTTGGAGAGACGCGGAGGTAGACATGGTCTCTGATCTCGAAAGCCAAGTCACGATGCTTGCTATCATAGTAACTCTTCTGGCGCGATTGCGCGGCTTTGAGATTTTAACGAATGACTTTGCACATTTCTTCAGCCTCTGTGATCAAGTCATTTCTGAGAAGTTGACGTTCACCAGTCTCTGACCAGTTAAGAGGAGTACGACACTTCCTGCCATAGAGAATCTCGAATGGGGCCTTGCCCGAAGTCGCTTGGAAGTTGTTGTTGTAGGAGAACTCGGCATATGGAAGACAATCTTCCCACTTCATACCGAAAGAGATGACACAAGCCCTGAGCATATCTTCAAGAATCTGATTAACTCGCTCGACTTGGCCACTGGTTTGAGGATGAAAAGTTGTGCCGAAGCGAATGTTGGTGCCCATGGCCTTCTGAAAAGAATCCCAGAACATGGATGTGAAGATGCTGCCACGATCTGAAGAAATCAACTGCGGAATGCCGTGCAGAGAGACAATCCTGGAGGTATATAGCTGTGCCAACTGAGCTGCTGTGATAGATTCTTTGATAGGAAGAAAATGAGCCACTTTAGTGAGTTTGTCGATGACAACGAAGATAGCATCATTGCCACGCTTGGACTTTGGAAATCCAGTCATGAAGTCCATCTCAATATGGTCAAACTTCCATTCTGGAATGGCAAGAGGTTGGACGAGACCAGCTGGTCGTTGGTGTTCTGCTTTCAGTCTTCTGCAGACATCACATTCATTCACGAACTGAGCAATCTCGCGCTTCATTCGAGTCCACCAATACGACTGCTTGAGGTCATGGTACATCTTTGTACTTCCAGGGTGGATAGAGAGGAGTGAATTGTGAGCCTCGTACATAATGACTTTACGAAGATCACCTTTAGGCACAACAATGCGATCCTCGAAGAAAAGAGTATCCTTGTCATCAAGACGATAGCACTTGTACTTGGGTTGACTCTTGGCAATCCCAATCTTCACCTTCTTCACCATAGCATCAAGAAGTTGAGCCTCGCGAATCTGATCTTCCAAAGTAGGAGAGACTTGAAGGTTGGCCAGAAATCCTTGAGGAACAACTTGCAGATTGAGTTTGCGGAAAGCTTCACAAAGCTTTGGTTGGTAAGGCTTGAGAATCAGACTGTTGCAGTCCTTCCTGCTCAATGCGTCTGGAATAACATTGGCCATGCCTGGAGTATATTTGATACTCGGATTATACTCTTGAATCATTTCGACCCAACGAGTCTTCCTGAGGTTGTGATTTGGCTGAGTGAAGATGTACTTGAGACTCTTATGATCAGTGAAGATGTCCACTTTTCATCCCAATAAGAGATGTCTACATGTTAAAAGAGCATGGACAACTGCCGCCAACTCGAGGTCATGAGTGGGGTAGTTCTTTTCGTTGGGCTTCAACTAGCGAGAGGTATAGGCCACAACTTTCTTCTCTTGCATCAACACTGCACCAAGACCTTGAAGGGAAGCATCACAAAAGACCTCGAACGGTTTGGATTCATCAGGAGGAGTCAGAACTGGAGCAGTGACTAGCTTCTCTTTCAGGGTGTTGAAGGCCATGTCACATTCAGGAGACCAGACATACTTCACATGCTTATGGAGAAGGTTGGAAAGAGGCTTCACGATCTTAGAGAAGTTCTCGACGAACCTTCACAATAGCTTGCGAGCCCAAGGAAGCTGCGGAGTTGCTTCATGTTATGAGGCGGTTCCCAATTCACAATTGCAAACACCTTCTCAGGATTAACAGCTATGCCCTTGGCGGAGATGATATGCCCAAGGTAGAGGACCTCATCGAGCCAAAACTCGTACTTTGAAAACTTCGCATAGAACTGATGTTCTCTGAGTTTATCCAGCACCAAACGCAAGTGGTTGGCATGATCCTCCTTGTTCTTGGAAAAGACCAAAATGTCATCGAGGTAGACCAAGACGAAGTCATTTGTGTAGGCGTTGAAGATGAAGTTCATCATGCGAGAGAATGTTGGTGGAGCATTGTCGAGGCCGAAAGACATGACAGTGTATTCGTACGAACTATAGCTTGTTCTGAATGTTGTCTTGTTCACGAATGCGAATCTGATGATAGCCCATACGGAGATCGAGCTTGGAGAATACTTGAGCACCTTTGAGTTGTTCAAACAGCTCATTGATGTTGGGAAGTGGGTACTTGTTCTTTATGGTCTTCTTGTTCAATGGACGGTAGTCGACACAAAGTCGGTCTGTTCCATCCTTCTTCTTCACAAAAAGAACACCACAACCCCATGGAGAAGAACTAGGTCGGATGAGACCCATACGCTCTTGAATATCTAGTTGCTTCTTCAGCTCCTCTAACTCTTCTGGTCCAAACTTGTAAGGACGTTCGCAAACAGGTTCTGTGCCAGGCTCAAGATCGATGACAAATTCAACTGGCCGGTGCGGAGGCATTCCTGGAAGCTCTTCTGGGAAGACGTCTTGATATTCGCAAACGACTGGAATCTACGAGATGGCATCCAGCTCACCCTTCTCATTGAGAGAAAACATACGAATGGTGTCATCCCGAGCGGCAAAGATGATTACATCCTCAGACGAATATGTCAACTGAATCTGCCTGGCAGCACAATCAAGCTGAGCCTTGTGCTTAGAAAGCCAATCCAGTCCAAGAATAAGATCAATATCCGAGTTACCATGGACCATTGGAGAAGACAGAAACTTATAGTCACCCAATGTGATAGAAACTTCCGGAACCACGTAGCTTGCGTGCAAGCACTTGCCCGGAGAGACAACTGCTAACGGTCTATGCATATCTTGGAAAGCCAACTCATGCTTAGATTCAAATGGTCTCGAGATGAAACAATGCGATGCACCAGTGTCAAAAAGAACATTTGCAAGAACATCGTTAACAGGAATGTTACCTATAATCACATCTGACGAGTCCTCTGCCTGAGCTGCGTTCATCATGTTGACCTTTGCAAACTTGGGATTATGCTTGACCACTGCGGTGCTGGCAGATCTCATAGGAGGAGGAGGAAGACGCCTCTGATTGAAGCATTTGTTAGCATCGTGACCCTTCTGCTGACACTTGTTGCACATGACCTCTGAAAGTGGACGGTGATACGGAGCACTTGATCTTGGAGCATGAGACGAAGTCTTGTTCTGAAAGCCTGGGTTGGGTGGGTGGGAAGATCCATTGCAACCTTTCCTCTTCTACTGGTAAGGCTGACGGAACGGAGGAGGAGGCAGCCAATACTTTTGCTGCTTAGAAGCCACTTGAGTTGAGGAAGAAGGAGTCGCATCTCTGACTCGCTTCTTGGACGCATCGCACTTCAGCTGCACAGTCTCTTATTTCAGTGCCATGTTGTAAAACTCATCGTACTTCTAAGGCTCGAAAAGCACGAGAGGTAGTTGGTGATCTTCTCTGAGGCCACCTCTGAACTGATAAATCATGCTCTTCTCGTCAGGGACGTCCTGCTTGGCGAAACGAGCGAGCTTCTAGAACATGATGTTATACTCGTAAATAGACAAGCTGCCTTGCTTCCGGTTGCGGAATTCCTCACGCTTGCTCTCAACAACGCTCTGAGGAATGTGGTGAGCTTTGAAGTCTTAACGGAATTGATCCCAGGTAATCACACGGCCTCCTCTGGAATCTTTCTACTGCTGAAACCATTCTGCAGCTTGGTCTTTGAGTTGGAACAAGGCAAACTTGACAAAGTCCTCAGGCCTGATGTTGCTGCACTCGAAATGCTTGCAGATATCCACGAGCCAATCATCACCATCTGTTGCTTCGACACAGTTGCTGAAGGTCTTTGGCTGACTAGTGAGGAACTGGTTGAGTGTAGCAAACTGATTCTGATTGTTGCCATGGCCATGATTCCCTTGGTTGCGCTCTTGCAAGAGTTGCATGATCAGCTACGTGTTTGCATTGGTAGTGGCCATCACAGCTTGCCATGCCTCCAGAGGTGGAGGTGGTGGTGGCGGATCATTATTCGGAGTCGTGCGCGTTGGAGGAGCCATCCTGAAGAGGGTGACATCCATTAGCATCTTGACAGACATATAATCAAGCTGAATCAAATGGATCGAAATTGCAACATATAGTCTCCACATCTGAACAAAATGAACGAATAAAATCCATTTAAAATGGTCACACTTCCATAAATTGAGAAGCCACTTAGATAGAGGTAGAAGAATAAACAACAAGGTACGGACAAGAACAAATACTTGGTGAGGATTACCCAATCACAAACCAAATATCCGCGGAAGAAATGCTAGAGCTACAAGAATTCCCACCTATGAAACTCCCGAACCTTTCTGGTTATGCAATCAGGTGTTGGGGATACAGGGGAAGCATAATATCTCACCCAAATCTAGCAAATCCTACATCCAGCTGTATCCATCCTTCAACACATAACCAAGAAACCTTCAGAAATCATTTACCTCAACCTTCGAAAAGCATCCGTTACACGAGTTATGGCGATACTCCCGAACTCCCGCCCAAGTACTGGGTGGCATCGAGGTTATCTCACCAACAACTACATAAAAGAGATTTTCGATGTTGGCGAAACTCAGGTATTCCAGAATTGCAACGATAAAATTGTGACGACAACACCTCGAAGCTCAACTCCCCGGGACACTGCCACAACCCCTAAATGTAAGGAGGCACCAAGAACAATGTTCTCGTCACAAAACCATCGGAACGATTCCAAGATACCCGCGTGATCCTAAAAAAATAGTGAAATTTGAGAAGAGAAGAGTCAAAACTCTACGTCAGGATGCCTCACCAGAGCGACGAAGGGACTGAGGAGTAAAAAGAAGTCATACTCTCCGATATATATAATCCTAAATGACTCAAAACATTTTTCTAGACTCAACAACACCAACGGTTCGATCAAGCAGGGGGGCTCCTAAGGTCGGGGAAGGCTCTGATTACCAACTTGCAACACCCTCGATGTGGCTATATCTCCCACGTGTCGAAGCACGACTTAGAGGCATAACCGCATTGAAAGCAATGTCGCAAGTGAGGTAATCTTTACAACAACCCATGTAATACAATAAGGGAAAAAGATACATAGTTCGCTTACACTCGCCACGTCACACAAATAGCATAAATAACATTACATTCATCCAGATACACTCAAGGTCCAACTACGGAACCAAAATAAAGATAAACCCCAAATGCAACATAGTCCCCGATCGCCCCAACTGGGCACCACTACTGATCAGCTGGGAAAGACATGTAGTATCATCCTGAGTCCTCATTGAACTCCCACTTGAGCTTAGTTGAATCTCCTGGAATGGAATCATCTATCCCTGCATCTGGTTTTGGAAGGAATCTGTGAGTCACGGGGACTCAACAATCTCACACCCTCGCGATCAAGACTATTTAAGCTTATAGGAAGGGTAAAAGGTATGATGTGGAGCTGCAGCAAGCGACTAGCATATATGGTGGCTAACATACGCAAATGAGAGCGAGAAGAGAAGGCAAAGGCATGGTCGAACAACTATGATCAAGAAGTGATCCTAGAACAACCTACGTTCAGGCATAACTCCAACACCGTGTTCACTTCCCGGACCCCGCCGAGAAGAGACCATCAGGGTTACATACGGGGTTGATGCATTTTAAATTAAGTTAAGTTTCAGGTTATCTACAATCGGACATTAACAAATTCCGATCTACCCATAACCGCAGGCACGTCTTTTGAAAGTTCAAATCCCTGCAGGGGAGTCCCAACTTAGCCCATCACAAGCTCTCACGGTCAATGAAGGATATTCCTTCTCCCAAGACAATCCGATCAGACTCGGCATCCCGGTTACAAGACATCTCGACAATGGTAAAACTAAACCAGCAAAGCCACCCGAATGTGCCGACAAATCACGATAGGAACTGCACATATCTCATTCTCAGGGCACACCGGATTGTCCAAACTTCCGGTAGGCCAGCCCAGAGTTTCCCCTGGTGTCCACCGGCGGCTGACAGGTTGGACCAACACTCAGAGGAGCACTGGCCGGGGGGTTTAAATAAAGATGACCCTTGAGTCCGTGGAACCCAAGGGAAAAAGAGGCTACATGGCGAATGGTAAAAACCAAGGTTGGGCCGTGCTGGAGGAGTTTCATTCAAGGCGAACTGTCAAGGGGTTCCCATTATAACCCAACCTTGTACAAAATCAATGAACATAACACGGGTATGACGGAAACTAGGGCGGCAAGAGTGGAACAAAACACCAGGCATAAGGCCGAGCCTTCCACCCTTTACCAAGTATATATGTGCATTAAGATAGACAAGATAATATAATGATATCCCAACAATAAACATGTCCCAACAAGGAACGAACTCCAATCTTCACCTGCAACTAGCAACGCTATAAGAGGGGCTGAGCAAAGCGGTAACATAGCCAAACAATGGTTTGCTAGGACAAGGTGGGTTAGAGATTTGACATGGCAATATGGGAGGCATGATAAGCAAGTGGTAGGTATCGTATCATATGCATAGCAAAAGAGCGAGCATCTAGCAAGCAAAGATAGAAGTGATTTCGAGGGTATGGTCATCTTGCCTGCAAAGTTCTCTGAGTTGACTTGATCCTCGTAAACGTACTCAATGGTCTCCTCGATCACGTACTCGTCTCCCGGCTCTACCCAAAGCAAGAAACACAAGCAAAGGGAGAACAATCAACCACGTGCAATGCACAAACAACATGATGCAAACATGGTATGATATACGGGATGCGATATGTGATGCATATGCATGATTTGGAAAGGAATGATTGAACCTGGCCTCAACTTGGAAAAACCAAGAGTGCCACTGGAAAGAGGAGTTGATTTCAGTTGAAATCGATATAAAGATCACCGGAATCGGATGCACGGTTTGGAAATGACAAGCAAAACAAATATGGCACCGGTCTGCGATTAACAGCACGAGACCATCTAAATGCATCAAGAACAACATGCTACAGCACTCCAACATGGCAACAAAATACATGGCAGGGATCCACTCATGATGCTTGACAAAAGATGAACACTGAGTTACGGCCAATTCACTCAATAGCAAGCTCAAATAAGCATGGCAAAAGTGTAAAAGATTACATGTTTTAGACTTAGTGAAATTAACATCAAGTCAGGAATTTAACATCAGGAAGCAATGTTTAGAGCATGAAAACTACATGCTACAGGAACATATCATGGCAAATCAAGGCATGGCATGAAGCTACTCAAAGCATACAACAAAAGTCCCTTACTGACCATAAGCCAAAAGGGATCAGAAAATACAATTGCAACCACACGAACATAGCAATTATCGTTAACAGATTCAGACTTAGATAAAAAACTGGGACATGGCAAAACAGATATCAAGTAGGCATGTTTACGAGCTCAATGCACTCACTACGAGGCATTGCATGACAAATTAAGCATACACCCAGCAAGTAGACATGGCATGGAAGCTAGGCATGGCAAGAACGACAACATAGCATGCACGGATCAACTACAACAAGCTCGGCAAAATTGCTAAACATGTTAACAATCTGCCAGGAACATTTTATAGCAAAAGTAGAGCTCGATTGACTCAAGCTAGGGTGCTCCATAATTGCAAACAAAACATGGATGGATAGAGCACCACAATATCTACAAAACATCCTTACTAATCATGCTCAAAAGAGGCACGGATCACTAGGAAACAACGTGAACACATGACATAAAAATAAGGACGGGGCAGAGACTTGGAATATTTCTAAGTCCCTGAAATCAGCAACATTAAGTGACCTACTTTGCATGCTTGTGCTAGTCACCACAGAGATCAAAAAAAATACATGGCATACACACCTGTAAAGATAACATGGCATACTTCAAAACTCATGTAGGGCTCAGGATAATAGCATGCACGCATTAATCATGGCAAAAATGACAAAAGTGCATTTGCTGATAATAATCTGAAACTAACAACACATAGCCCTCTTCCAATAGCATTTCGGGCATCAAGATGAGCTCAAATGAAAATGATGCAATGAGATGAAATGAAGTACTCGTCGAGACGAACATTCGATATGCTACACGCACGAATCGGAGCAACGGTTGATGAGTTATGCACTGATGAACATAGCCAAAATATTAGGGTTTCAGGGGAAAAAGTCAACCGATACTCAATCCAGATCTGACGACGGCACTATAGCAGCTCGAGGCGCCTGAGGTCTCCGGCGAGCCGGTGAGCTTGTTCCGGCGAGGGAGGGGCGAGGGGACGCCGGAGGGTGCCGGATCCGAGGCCGGGGTGTCGCCGGCGAGCTCCTCGGCGAACGGCGGCGACTCCGGCGGTGGTGCGGCGGTCAGTGAAGAGGAGGCGAAGTCCGGCGATGGTGGCGGCGGCCGGAGCGGCAGAGTCGAGGCGGAGGCGGTGGAGCGCGGCACTGGCGTGGGAGGAGAAGCGGCGCGGGCGTGGGCGTCGGACGGCGGTGGCCTGGGCCGGGGACGGCCCGCGGCGGGCCTCACGAGACGGCGCGGATCGCGGCGAAGTGGGGCGCCAGGCGGCTGACGTGGCGTGATGTGGTTGGCTGTGGGATTTTGTTCGGCGCAGTTTTGGACATGTCCGGCGGCGCGCGAGGTGGAATTTAGGGTTAGGCTGGAAGGAGATACGGGATTTCGGAGGAGGGGCTATTTATAGAGGTAGAGGGAGCTAGGAAGCTCCAAATGAGGTGCGGTTTGCGGCCACGCGATCGTGATCGAACGGCCTAGGTGATGGAGGAGGTTTAGGTGGGTTTTAGGCCACTTTGGAAAGGTGTTGGGCTGCAACACACACAAGGCCTTTTCGGTCCCTCGGTTAATCGTTGGAGTATTAAACGAAGTCCAAATGGTACGAAACTTGATAGGCAGTCTACCGGTAGTAAACCAAGGCCGCATGGCAAGTCTCGGTCCAATCCGAAAATGTTTAACACCAGCACACGAAAATAGGTAGAAAGGAACACCGGATGACATAGGAGCGCCGGAATGCAAAACGGACAACGGGGAAAATGCTCGGATGCATGAGACGAACACGTATGCAAAAGCGATGCACATGATGACAATGATATGAGATGCATGATAAAGACAAAACAACACGAAGGCAAAAACCCGACAACGATGAAATAACATAACTTAGTGCCGGAAACGGCAAGAGTTGGAATACAAATGTAGCAGGTTACATACGGGGTGTTACACTTGCCCAACACCAGCAGAGCGAGCCACCCTTCAGCCCACATGCTCCTACCCAATCAACTACGTTGGGACCAGGGATCGGGAGGCACCTCTGCAGTGGCATGCAGATCTTTGTCAAGATCATAAACACACAATATCAAATGAGGATTAGAAGACAGCAACCCTTGGCAAGATCCTAGCCGAGGAGATCCACAAGACCCCCGGGAAGACCCTTGCCGGGGATGACAGCAATGCCATGACAAGACCCTTGCCTGGCCCCCGGCAAGACCCATGCCGAGGGCGTCAGCAGGGCCACTGCCAGGCCCGCATCAGCCAAGACTCCGCCGTCATTCGCATGCAGCTGCCAGCACAACCAGCTGGGCAGGCACCTGCGTAGCAACATGCAGCTTCCAGGCCAAATCAGCAAGCACCTGCGTGGCGGCATGCAGATCTTCACGAAGGCCCTACCACCGTGCCACCTCAGTTGCCTGCCTGCCTACATGGCGCTGCATGCATCATTGGTCTGGGCGCGTGTCGAAGCGAGGCGAAGAGGCGGCGGACAGGACGGGCCTCGTTCCCATCCCGGATAAAGCTAATGGACAACTACTTAGTGCATTTAATGCGCTTTGTCCCGTAATGTCGTGCAATATGCTCGCGCACTGTAGGCATTTTGACCTCCTGTGTTCCACTGTAGCAGCCCCTTTTTCCTATAAAAGGAGGCCCGAGGCGACCAGGAGAGGGAATCATATTTTTGGGACAACACAGCCACCGTAGCTAGTCCGAAAAGCTCAAGAACACTCAAAACATCCTCCAAAGCAGGACTAGGGTTTTACGCATCCTCGCAGCCCGAAACTGGGTAAACGACCCATGCACTTGCTCCTAAACCTGCTCTTCTCACGACCCCGCGCTCGCCGACCATAGAAGGGATCCCAGTGATCCCATAGGTATCGTTCTCACTGATACATAGTCTCCATCATCATTTCCTCACATGGGACAATGCTCTAATAATGATGATCATCACACTTTTATTTACTTACAACTCAAGAATTACAACTCGATACTTAGAACAAAATATGACTCTATGTGAATGCCTCCGGTGGTGTACCGGGATGTGCAATTAATCAAGAGTGACATGTATGAAAAATTATGAAAGGTGGCTTTGCCACAAATACAATGTCAACTACATGATCATGCAAAGCAATATGACAATGATGAAGCGTGTCATAATAAACGGAATGGTGGAAATTTACATGGCAATATATCTCGGAATGGCTATGGAAATGCCATAATAGGTAGGTATGGTGGCTGTTTTGAGGAAGGTAAATGGTGGGTTTATGGTACCTACGAAAGTTGCGCGGTACTAGAGAGGCTAGCAACGGTGGAAGGGTGAGAGTGCGTATAATCCATGGACTCAACATTGGTCATAAAGAACTCACATACATATTGCAAGAATCTATTGGTTACCGAAACAAAGTAGCATGCACATTCTCCTAGGGGGTTAGATTGGTAGGAAAGACCATCGCTCGTTGCCGACCGCCACTCATAAGGAAGACAATCAAAATAAATCATGCTCCGACTTCATCACATAACGGTTCACCATGCGCGCATGCTACGGGAATCGCACACTTTAACACAAGTATCTCTCAAATTCAAAACTACTCAACTAGCATGACTCTAATATCACCATCTTCATATCTCAAAACAATCATAAGGAATCAAACTTCTCATAGTATTCAATGCACTTTATATGAAAGTTTTTATTATACCCATCTTGGATGCCCATCATATTAGGACTAATTTTATAGCCAAAGCAAATTACCATGCTGTTCTAAAAGACTCTCAAAATAATATAAATTAAGCATGAGAGATCAATAATTTCTATAAAATAAAACCACCACTGTGCTCTAACTAGAGCAAAATTATCTAGCTAAAAAGATATAAGTGAAGCACATAGAGTATTCTAATAAATTCCGATTCATGCGTGTCTCTCCCAAAAGGTGTGTACAGCAAGGATGATTGTGGTAAACTAAAAAGCAAAAACTCAAATCATACAAGACGCTCCAAGCAAAACACTTATCATGTGGTGAATAAAAATATAGCCTCAAGTAAAGTTACCGATAGACGAAGACGAAAGAGGGGATGCCTTCCGGGGCATCCCCAAGCTTAGGATTTTGGTTGTCCTTGAATTTTACCTTGGGGTGCCTTGAGCATCCCCAAGCTTAGGCTCTTTCCACTCTTTATTCCAAAATCCATCAAATCTTTACCCAATGTGACGCCCCGAGACCGATGTGCCAGGTGTCTTTCTGTTATTCGTTGTTGTTGCCATGTCATTTGCTTGCGTGTTGCATCTTGCCATGTCATCCTGTGCATTGCATCATCATGTTTTTCAAAACTTGCATTAGTCCGGGTCTCCCAGTTCCGTCTGTTGTCCGTTCTGAGCCCAGACACACTTGCACGCGCCCACGGCATGTCCGAAATAGTATTTTATAAGTGGCCGGAAAATGTTCTCGGAATGGGATGAAAGTTGGCGTGTGGTCTTATTATAGTGTAGGTAGACCGCGTGTCAAGTTTCATCGCATTTGGAGTTTGTTTGATAGCCCAACCGTTAAACTATAGCGACATTATAGCCGGGCACACATCGGACGTTTTCGGTTTCCGGAAACAGTCGCCGGGCCTCCCTCTCTTCTCTTCTCTCAGCTCGAGATCGTCTACACGGCTCACTACCTACCGCCAGGTCCAACCTAACCTCTCTCGTCAGCCTGCACCCCCCCTCGCGCGCGTCCGAAAGTTGTCCCGAACCCGACCCGGACTGTCACCACTGTTGTATCCGGAACATCCCCAAACATCCACAAAACGTCTCCATTTTTCTGTTTGGGCTACCTAACCTATTTTTCCCGTCCGTCCGATTACGTTCGGAGGGACCTAGATAGCCCTACCCTTTTCCAACATGCTATTTAAACAGATCAACCCCTAACCTTAGGCTATCCCATCCTTTCCTCCCCAATCCCGAAGCTGCCGCCACCCGCTTTTCCTTGTTGTTCGGGAGCTTGTCCCATCGCTAGATCTTTTCTTTCTCGGGATTTTTTTCTCTCGGTCCACCCAACCATCCAACCTCCATATTCCCCGATCCTAAAAAAGCCTCCACCACCTCCCTTCGATTCGTCGTCGTGCCCACCTACAGATCGAGCAGGAGGCTCGATCCCCAGCCACCTCTCTGCCCGAACCCCTCCTCTGCTTCGAGCTCCATCCGATGAGCTGCGACGAAGCGCCTCCTCCCGAACTGCCATGGCGCTCAGCCTCGCGCAGCTTCTCCAGTCAGCACCGCTACCTCCCCTGCGCTGCCTCCCATGCCCGACGCTGTCCTGTGCCGTCGTCGTTGACCAACTGATGAGCTTCGCACCCATCTCTTCTCTTGTCCCTCCTCCTATTCTTCTCTCCATCTCTCTTTGACCTCTCTCTCAACCGTGTGTTCTTCGCACAGGAGCCATGATCGTTCGAAGCTTCAACAGTTGTCGGCCTCGTCTCCATCCGACGTCGTCGTCCTAGCCTCGGATCTGTCGGGTCCCGACCTCCCCGTCGTTGCCGGACCTCGTCTGCTCGCCAGGGTTGACTCAGGCGTGAGCCTCCTCCTAGGCCTGACGCTCCCTCGCACCTGCAAGGCGTCGCCCCCTGAACCTGTCGGTTTCTGCAACGAGCCGGAGCGCTCTTCTCGCTCATCCGTATTGACCTACCCTGCTCCGTGCGTCCCCCTCTGCCAGATCCGGCATTTCCCTGCACCTCGGCCTTGTCCTGGGCTCCAGGTCACCGCGCCACCCCACTGGAGTCCTCAAGCGCCAGTGACCTCTGCCTCCCCGCGCCCTGCTGTCGCCACTGCTCTGCTCCCTGTCGACCAGATGAGCGTTTCGATTGACCACTTGGGCCAGAACCGCGTCAGGCCCAGCCAGCGCCCACTGCCCTGCCTCTTCCACCGACTGGGCTTGGCCCATGGTGAGGCCAGCTCCAGCACCCTCCTTTTTTCTCATTGTTGGGCTTGTCCCAGATTCGGCCCGTTTCTATTTTTTTCTGCGAATTTGCTATTTATCTAGAGACTGTAGTTTTTACAGAAAGGTCCCTAAACTTCATGCATTTAGAACTCATGAACCGTGCATCGGATCTAAATAATTTATATATGTAACTTGACTAGAATTTCATGTAGTTTCATAATATCCAACTTTCTTCTATGTTTAAAATGTTTAAAATGATGTTTGTTTAAATTTTCTCCTATGCCATGTTAAAATGCTTTAATTCATAACTAAATAACCGTAACTCGGCTTGTAACAAACTTCATATGTAAATGGGGTAGTAAAATGCCTAGTTTAACATGGTGTACTCACTTTGCATGTTTAATAACTCTAAAATTGTGTTTAGGGCAGAACAGTACCTAACCTATAATATTGCACATGAGGTTTTCCGGACTTGTTGTTTGTTGTTCCGGCCACATTTAAACTTGCCTAGATAGATAGTTTCTTTATGCTTCATCTCTTGCCATGCTACCAACATTTAATCTTGTTGGGTACATAAACGAGAGAGAACTAAATAAGTCATGTGGTGTTTTCTTCAACATGCAACTCCGTTGCATAATGAGCTCCACTTAATTTGTAGGATTGTTTGTGCTCTTTGCCATGCCATGCTTCATTAAACCAGACATGCATCATACTTGTTGTGCATCATGCCATGTTGTTGTAGTGGTTGTTTACTATGTTGTTTGCTTTCTTTCCGGTGTACTTCTTCTCGGTAATCCGGTAACGTTGCGTTTGTGAGCATCCGTTGGCTACGTCCGTTTGTCTTCTTCATGGACTCGTTCTTCTTCCTTGCGGGATTTCATACAAGATGATCATACCCTCGAAATCACCTCTATCTTTGCTTGCTAGTTGCTTGCTCTTTTGCTATGCCTATGCTGCGATACCTACCACTTGCTTATCTTGCCTCCCATATTGTTAAACCAAGACTCTAACCCACCTTGTCCTAGCAAACCGTTGTTTGGCTATGTTACCGCTTTGCTCAGCCCCTCTTATAGCGTTGTTAGTTGCAGGTGAAGATTGGAGCTTGTTCCATGTTTGGAACATGGATATTTTGTTGGGATATCACAATATCTCTTATTTAATTAATGCATCTATATACTTGGTAAAGGGTGGAAGGCTCGGCCTTATGCCTGGTGTTTTGTTCCACTCTTAACGCCCTAGTTTCTGTCATATCGGTGTTATGTTCCCGGATTTTGCGTTCCTTACGCGGTTGGGTTATAATAGGAACCCCTTGACAGTTTGCCTTGAATAAAACTCCTCCAGCAATGCCCAACATTGGTTTTACCATTCGCCACCTAGCCTTTTCTTTCCCTTGGGTAGGCCTGCCCAAGGGTCATCTTTATTTAACCCCCCCGGGCCAGTGCTCCTCTGAGTGTTGGTCCGAACTGAGCTGCCTGCGGGGCCACCTCAGGGAAACTTGAGGGTTGGTTTTACTTGTAGCTAGTCTCATCTGAGTGTGCGCTGAGAATGAGATATGTGCAACTCCTATCGGGATTTGTCGGCACATTCAGGCGGCGTTGCTGGTCTTGTTTTACCATTGTCGAAATGTCTTGTAACCGGGATTCCGAGCCTGATCGGGTCTTCCCGCTAGAAGGAATATCCTTCGTTGACCGTGAGAGCTTGTGATGGGATAAGTTGGGACACCCCGTTAGGGATTTGAGCTTTCGAAAGCCGTGCCCGCGGTTATGGGCAGATGGGAATTTGTTAATGTCCGGTTGTAGAAAACCTAAAGTTGATCTTAATTAAAAACATCAACCGCGTGTGTAATCGTGATGGTCTCTTCTCGGCGGAGTCCCGGAAGTGAACATGGTGTTGGAGTTATGTTTGACGTAGGTTGTTCTAGGATCACTTGTTGATCATAGATTATCGACCGTGCTTTGCCTTCTCTTCTCGCTCTCATTTGCGTATGTCTAGCCACCATATATGCTAGTCGCTTGCTGCAGGTCCACCTCATACCTTTACCTTTACCCATAAGCTTAAATAGTCTTGATCGCGAGGGTGTGAGATTGCTGAGTCCCCGCGACTCAGAGATACTTCCAAAACCAGCTTGCAGGTGTCGTTGAACTGTGCAGATGACGCAACCAAGCTCAAGGAGGAGCTCGATGAAGATCTTGTCCTTTATGTTGTTTCGTTCTAGTTGATCAGTAGTGGAGCCCAGTCGGGACGATCGGGGATCTGTGTAGCATTTGGGGTAGTTTTCTTTTATTTTGGTTCCATAGTCGGACCTTGATTGTATCTGGATGATGTTATGCTTTATTCATGTATTGTGTGAAGTGGCGATTGTAAGCCAACTATGTATCTCTTTCCCTTTATGTATTACATGGGTTGTGTGAAGATTACCTCACTTGCGACATTTCTTTCAATGCGGTTATGCCTCTAAGTCGTGCTTCAACACGTCGGGGATATAGCCGCATCGAGGGCGTTACAAGTTTGTAATCAGAGCCTTCCCCGACCTTAGGAGCCCCCTGCTTGATCGAATCGTTGGCGTTGTTGAGTCTAGAAAAATGTTTTGAGTCGTATAGGATTATATATATCGGAGAGTTAGGAATTCTTTTTACACCTCAGTCCCTTCGTCGCTCTGGTGAGGCATCCTGATGTAGAGTTTTGACTCTTCTCTTCTCAACTTTCACTAAAAAAAATTCTTAGGATCACGCGGGTATCTTGGAATCGTTCCGATGGTTTTGTGATGAGAACATTGTTCTTGGTGCCTCCTGACATTTAGGGGTTGTGGCAGTGTCCCGAGGAGTTGAGCTCCGAGGTGTTATCATCACAATTTTATTGTTGCAGTTCTGGAATACCTGAGTTTAGTTTCGCTGACATCGAAAATCTCTATTATGCAGTTGTTGGTGAGATAACCCCGACGCCACCCAGTACTGGGGCGGGAGTTCGGGAGTATTGCCATAACTCGTATAACGGATGCTTTTCGAATGTTGAGGTAAACGATTTCCGAAGGTTTCTTGGTTATGTGTTGAAGGATGGATACAGCTGGATGTAGGATTTGCTAGTTTTGGGTGAGATATTATGCTTCCCCTGTATCCCCAACACCTGATTGCATAACCGGAAAATTTCAGGAGTTTATAAGTGGGAATTCAAGTAGCTCTTAGGATATCTTTTCGACAGATGTATGATATGAAATTGGGGTTCGACGTCTAGTGGTCCGCCTATCCACGGTTGGTTTTACAGTGGTCTCGTTGTGTCTTAAAGAGTCCTTGGCTATGCCGACTCGGGGATGCTTCGTATGTCATGTGCACTGCCTTGTACATGATGGTGCTGTATGATCGAGCCCGTGTAGGCCCCACCACGAAAACTTCGGACAAAATCTCTATCGTATGTTTGTTCTGGCTTATTCTGCAAGCCAATCCTTTGTTTTTGTGGTATTCAAGTTGCTTCGAAGTCGAGAGTTGATTCCATACCTTTCCTAACTGGTGTTCTCATACTCCTATGTGAATACTAATCCTTCTTGATCACCGTGATTGTCATGTCAATCCTTTCCACCGCGTGTTTCTCTTCAAGTGGATCCGATCATTTCATTCACAAGATCAATTATCAGTTCTTCTCAACGGTGTTTGCTTCATCCGTTCCAAGTTGTCTTTGTTTTCCCACCCTCCCACCCTTTTTTCTTCAAGGACTCATATTTCTTAATGAAGTATCCATTTTATTGATGGGAAGCTTCTCCATTCCTTTTCCGTCAATATTCTTATCCGGTGATTCGCAAGAAGATGCTAACGAAGCTTCAAGTTCGTCTCTCGTCACTCATTTTCTTCTCTGGTGGATTTAATTCAAGCTTTGGTATTGAGCATACTCCTTTTCTTTTTTCCCAATGCCTACTTATGCCGGTGCACCTCTTAATCTTCCCCACTTGCTATTCTCTTGTTCCGGAGTGCTAATGATATCTCAGAAGATTCGTGTTTCCACTCTTAATCTGTTCAAGCTATTTTGAGGATGTTATCTCATTCAAGCCTTTTAATTCAACCGGTGTAATCTCTCTTTTTAATCATTCTAACGGTGTTTTCTCTTGAGTGGGCCCTAACCCACAGGTTTTTTCCCAGGATCTTACCTGACTCTTCTTATTTTCCCGGAGGTAACCTCAATTTCATTTCGAAGTTTGACGTAAGAATGAAGTTTTCATCAGTCAGATGTATTTCTCCAAGATATCTCAATTTCTTATCATCGTTGGATCAACCTTTCCATTCTTCATCCCGGAGTATCTCAACAATTTGGTGGTGTTTCTCATCGTCATTCTCAGATTTTGAAGACCGAAGAAGAGTTTCTTTTAAATATTGCCCCATTTTCTGCCATCCTATCATAATTGTTTTCGGTTGTGAGATTTTTTTTCACCCATCCAGAGCAATTCAAGATTCTGTTCAGTTTGATTATCTGGAGCCCATCATCTAAGATTTATTCATTCCAGCTTTCAGCTATCATACTCTAAATCATACCGGTGTCTAAATCAAGGATTCTCTAATCAACTCGTAATCTCTTCGTTCTCATGGATCTAAATTCTCTCAAGCATCTTCGTTTAATTGCTAATTCTTCCCGATGTTTCTTCATGTTTTAATCGTTCTTTTTCAATTCTTATGGTGGTTCATTCAAGTGTTTTTCTTCCTTCGTGTATCATATCTATGCATTCGTGCTTATCAAATTCTACCGGTGGAGCATTGAAGACTTTCTCAAGTTTGCGCCATATCTCTCTAAATCCTTCCAATGGGAATAAGTTGTTTGCAATCCGTTGCTTGTCATCAACTTAAATTGATGAAGGATACGCATAATGTAATTCTTATTCTTGTTTTCATCCTTATGTTAATCTTTTCTTCCGGAGTTGTTCCCGATGATTAAATTCTTGGTTTCAAGTGCTCGTCTTTCTTTCTTGGAGTTCCAAGCTCTAATTATCACGGAGATCCATCTAAATCATTACAAGGTTTCACCTTGTGTTTCCAACTTCTCTTTATTTTCGTAATTCTTTTGTTTACCGGAGTTCTTCATGGAGGTTCTACAAGATGGTTCATCAAAGATTTAATTCCTTCTAGAAGTGTTCATCAAGATTCTTTTCAGAGGAGTTCAAGCATTCGTCATTTTGCTGTCTGGAGTGCAATTCTTTCTTCTGTATCATTGGAGGTGGTATTATGTCATTCTTGATAATCTGAGTTCATGTTCCATGATTCACATGTTGTTAAGGATGAGATATTTTAAATCCATCATCCTCGTCGCTGGAGTATCTTGGGTTATTTTACACCTAAAGCTTTCCCTAAGGGTTTTGCTATTGTGAGGCGTGTAATTGACTCAAGATCTTCATTATCCTCCCGGTGAGATGAGTCTCTCGTCTTCTTGTTCATATCAATCCAATCTTGTTTCCATTTATGGCAGGTTTTCACCTCAAGTTCTTGAGATATTTTCCATAAGCCCTAAACAAGCCTGTTCTTTTCGTTGTTGATTTCCTAACAACTCCGTTCAATCCTTCTTTGTATGGATGCTCTCCCAAATTCATTTCAGGCAGAACTTGTTGTCTTCTTGTCTGTTCTTTTGTTTCCATTCTTATATTTCTTCCGGAGGCATTGTGATGATGCTCTCTTCACTCATCATCTCGTATTGTGAAGTTCATGTTCTTTCTTTTGCTTATCCATCCAACCGGAATGTCGTGTTTTCATTCGAGCTCTCTCATCTTATCAAATTTTGACTCCCTTCTCAACCGGAGTGCTGTCTGAGATCTTTCTTACCCCCTTGTGCCATTCTTTCAATAGTTTCGAAGACAATGTGTTGTTGATTTCATCAAGCATACTCTCTTCTTGTCAAGTTCTTATTCAATCCCTTTTCTTTTCAGTCAGAATGCTGCCCAAATTATATCAGTCTTTTTCCTTCTCTATCTCGTTTTAATCGGAGTGTCATTTTTATCTTTCCTCTTCTAACCGGAGTCTCATCCAAGTGCTTTCGATTCGCAAAGTTTATATTCTTTACCTTCCATGTCCAACCGGAGTGTTGTCGTAATTGATCCTTATCGTTCCTGTACATCTCGTTTCAATCGGAGTAACACTTTTCTTATTGTCCATCGTAACACTTTTCTCATGTCTTTCAACCTACAAGGGTCTAGTAAGGTTCCTTGTTCCTCTTCCCTAACGGAGGTTTCATCTTTGTTCACCTTCGTTGTATTCTTTTCTCGAATTTGTTCAACCTTCAAGGTTCATTGGTTTCATTCGTTTGTCAAAGAAGCAACTTAGTTATACCTCTTCTCTTTCTCTTCCGTTTTCCCTCCAATGCCATTCTAGATCTCGGGACGAGATCCTCTCGTAGTGGTGGAGTGTTGTGACGCCCCGAGACCGATGTGCCAGGTGTCTTCCTGTTATTCGTTGTTGTTGCCATGTCATTTGCTTGCGTGTTGCATCTTGCCATGTCATCCTGTGCATTGCATCATCATGTTTTTCAAAACTTGCATTAGTCCGGGTCTCCCAGTTCCTTTCGTTGTCCGTTCTAAGCCCAAACACACTTGCACGCGCCCGCGGCATGTCCGAAATAGTATTTTATAAGTGGCCGGAAAATTCTCTCGGAATGGGATGAAAGTTGGCGTATGGTCTTATTATAGTGTAGATAGACCGCCTGTCAAGTTTCATCGCATTCGGAGTTCGTTTGATAGCCCAAGCGTTAAACCATAGCGGCATTATAGCCGGGCACACGTCGGACATTTTCGGCCTCCGGAAACAGTCACCGGGCCTCCCTCTCTTCTCTTCACTCAGCTCGAGATCGTCTACACAGCTCACTACCTACCGCGAGGTCCAACCTAACCTCTCTCGTCAGCCCGCACCCCCCCTCGCGCGCGTCCGGAAGTTGTCCCGAACCCGACCCGGACTGTCGCCACCGTTGTATCCGGAACATCCCCAAACATCCACAAAACGTCTCCGTTTTTCTGTTTGGGCTACCTAACCTATTTTTCCCGTCCGTCTGATTATTATCGGAGGGACCTAGATAGCCCTACCCTTTTCCAACATGCTATTTAAACAGATCAACCCCTAACCCTAGGCTGTCCCATCCTTTCCTCCTCAATCCCGAAGCCGCCGCCACCCGCTTTTCCTTGTTGTTCGGGAGCTTGTCCCATCGCTGCTAGATCTTTTCTTTCTCAGGATTTTTTCTCTCGGTCCACCCAACCATCCAACCTCCATCTTCCCCGATCCTAAAAAGCCTCCACCTCCTCCCTTTGATTCGTCGTTGTGCCCGCCTAAAGATCGAGCAGGAGGCTCGATCCCCAGCCACCTCTCTGCCCGAACCCCTCCTCTGCTTCGAGCTCCATCCGACGAGCCGCGACGGAGCGCCTCCTCCCGAACCGCCTTGGCGCTCAGCCTCGCGCAGCTTCTCCAGTCAGCACTGCTACCTCCAATGCGTTGCCTCCCGTGCCCGACACTGTCCTACGCCGTCGCTGTTGACCAACTGACGAGCTTCGCACCTATCTCTTATCTTGTCCCTCCTCCTATTCTTCTCTCCATCTCTCTCTGACCTCTCTCTCAACCGTGTGTTCTTCGCACAGGAGCCATGATCGTTCGAAGCTTCAATAGTTGTCGGCCTCGTCTCCATCTAATGTCGTTGTCCTGGCCTCGGATCTGTCGGGTCCCAACCTCCCCGTCGTTGCCGGACCTCATCTGCTCGCCAGGGTTGACTCAGGTGCGAGCCTCCTCCTAGACCTGAGGCTCCCTCGCACCTTCAAGGCATCGCCCCCTGAACCCGTCGGTTTCCTCTTCTGCAATGATCCGGAGTGCTCTTCTCGCTCATCCGCATCGACCTACCCTGCTCCGCGCGTCCCCCTCTGCCAAATCCGGCATTTCCCTGCACCTCGGCCTCGTCCTTGGCTCCAGGTCACTGTGCCACCCCACCGGAGTCCTCCAGCGCCGGTGACCTCCGCCTCCCCGCGCCCTGCTGTCGCCACTGCTCTGCTCCCTGTCGAGCAGATGAGCGCTTCGATCGACCACTTGGGCCAGAACTGCGTCAGGCCCAGCCAGAGCCCACTGCCCTACCTCTTCCACCGACTGGGCTTGGCCCATGGTGAGGCCCGCCCCAGCGCCCTCCTTTTTTTCTCATTATTGGGCTTGTCCAAGATTCGACCCGTATCTGTCTTTTTTTCTTTCTGCGAATTTGCTATTTATCCAGAGACTGTTGTTTTTACAGAAAGGTCCCTAAACTTCATGCATTTAATAACTCATGAACCGTGCATTGGATCTAAATAATTTATATATGTAACTTGACTAGAATTTCATGTAGTTTCATAAAATCCAACTTTCTTCTATGTTTAAAATGTTTAAAATGATGTTTGTTTAAATTTGCTCCTATGCCATGTTAAAATGCTTTAATCCATAACTAAATAAGCGTAACTCGGTTTGTAACAAACTTCATATGTAAATGGGGTAGTGTCGGATTTCGGGTTCCGGCAGACCCTTGAGGTTCGAACACTGGGGTGCGCGCGGAGATTTTGCCTCCTACCTACCTGCACTCCTCCGCCTTGCTATGATCTAAACTAAGGAAAGAACAACACAAGAGACGCAAGGTTTATACTGGTTCGGGCCACCGTTGTGGTGTAATACCCTACTCCAGTGTGTGGTGTGGTGGATTGCCTCTTGGGTTGATGATGATGAACAATACAAGGAAGAACAGCCTCTCGAGGGTCTGTTATTGGCTGGGGCGATGAATTGCTGGGAGGAGCTCAGTCACCCTTCTCTCTCTCTCTCTCTACCTGATCTCCTCTATCCTTCCAACCCCCCGACTCCTTTGCTCTGTGGGTGGCTGGTCCTATTTATAGAGGCCCTGGTCCTCTTCCCAAATATCGAGCGAGAAGGGAGCCAACAATGGCGGGCTAATTTGAAGGGGGATAGCTAGTATCAGCTGTCCTGACAAAAGTAGTCTTCGCCTGTGCAAAGCTCTGGTGATGACACCGTCTTGGGCTCCACGGTGACCTCCGTCTCGTAGTCCTCCTGGTCTTGGTCTCGTTGCACCGAAACGGCAACCTTTGCCTGATGCCTTGGTACTTCGCGGCTGCGCTTGCCCCCTTTGCACCAAAGAGGAAGGGAGGACACTGTGCGGGCTGGCACCCGCCTGGCGCCCCCGGTCGTCATGGCTTGCGTCACGGGCACCTCGTGAGGTACCCCGCCTTGATCTCTCCACCTCCTCGTGAGCCAGCCTGACGAGGCCGCGCCTGAGGAAGCTCCGCGTCGTCCGCCCCGCGAGGCTTGGCCCCTCGCAAGGGTCTTGGGTTTGAGCCACGCCGCAGGCCGCAGGCAGGCAAGTCTGGGGACCCCCATTCCTAGAATGCCGACAGTAGCCTCGGGGCCCAAGGCGCGCCCGGACTTGGCCGTGCAGGGAGGCGGAAGGGCAAGAGCGAAGCGCCGCGGGCCCTAACAGCCTGCGGCCTTGGGCGCCGCGTGGCGGTTGATTGGACGTGGGCGCCTCCACTTCCCCATGGCGCCTCGGCAACTGCACGGATTGGACAAGTCCCTGCATGCAAAGTGGGGCATGATTACCTGCAATCATCAAGGTAGGCGGTTGGCCTTCGCCGGCCATAAGTACGGAACAGCGCGCGCCCTTCCAGTCCATCCCTCCTTGCTTCTCCTTCTTCCCGATCCTTGCTCCGTCTTGCTGCGATGGCTCCTATCCGCCAGTTCTTGACGGCCGAGAAGGGAAAGGCTCCCCGAGGGGAACCAGACCCACTCCCGCTGAAGAAACGGCTCGCCCCCCGTGGCCCAGACGAGGGGGCCCTTCAGGTGGTGTCGAGGCCTTGGTGCGAGCGGGTGCCGCCTGGGTTCCCGCTGCCATTGTACGCCCACGTCGAGGGCCCTGAAGGAGCTGATGCTGACCGCCATGGGCGGCGCCGACGGGTCACGAAGGTGTGGGTCGTCCCCCCTGGGGTCCACACCGAGGGCTCCTCCCAAGAGTTCGTGCTCCACGTCACCATTCCTCTTCAGTCTTGGATCCGCCTTCCTCCCTTCTTCTCCTCCATCATCCCGCAGGGGGAGCCCCTGGAGCTCAGGCTGCCGCACGCCGGCTGTAGCACCCTCGCGACCGAGGCAGAGGTCGCGGTCATTGCCTCGGGCGAGGTCTTCATGACTCGGGGCTGGAGAGAGATCACCCGGGTTTGCAGGGTAAGGGGCGTCTTCGCGGTCCACTTGGATTATGACAGTGCTTCGGTGATGCTCTTCAAGGTCTTCAATGCGAGCGGGCGCCGGCTGGAGTGCTGCCCCGGGGAAGGTGGCCAGGACCATGCTGCGACGAGGACTGGGCCCGCCAACCGCTCCCTTGGCGGCTCCTTGGGTGGTGGAGGCGTCGGAGGCTCCAGCTACTCCGGCGAGCTCTTCGTGACTCTGGAGACAAGCGACGACAGCTATGAGCCCCCGAGCCGGCACCACTCCTGGAGCAGGGCGGGCTCGTCAGGCCACCGCCGACTCTGATCTGGATGGGGTTGGCATCGGTGCTTGACGGCCCATTGTTGATGATGGCGTCTTTTGCAGGGTCGCGCGTAGTTTGTGTCCCTTTAGGATCTGTTCCCTGCGAGGAATCAAAAACGCGCCCCGTGGGGGCTTGTAAGGTGCATGTGATCCTGTTTGTTAACATAACCCTTGTTGTAGAATTGCGCGAGTTGCTCATTCCGTCTTAGCTCAGTCCTCCCTTTAGAGCCTCACGAGGGCTTGGTGCTCTGCGCCAATAGGTCCCAGTCCCAAGGCGGCTTCAGCCATCGCTGGTATGCCAGGTCGTGATGCCGTGGTCAAGGCCAGGAGGTGAGTGACCTGGAGTCCGGTAAGAGCCCCTGAGTCGCGATGCTCAGGAGGTCCCCTTTGGCACCCAAGCAGCCATCGTTTGGCGAGAAAGGAGAGCGGCGTCGCTAACACGGGATAGCATTAGGTGCGGGGATGGTGCCACGGTAGCTGGGGCTTCCGGGTGATGACTTATCTCGAGGATCAGGGGCCGCTCTCTGGTGTGTCGCCGGGTCCTTGCATCGGCATGCGCAAGGTTGCTCGGCGAGGTCCTCGTGTGTCTCTCCCCTCTTGCCTTTGCTCCCCTTTCTGCTCTACGTCCTCGGGTCCCGACCCTCGAGCAAGTCTCAGCCATCGCTGGTATGCCAGGTCGCGATGCCGTGGTCAAGGCCAGAGGGTGAGGGCTGGAGAGCCAGTAGGAGCCCTGAGTCGCGATGCTCAGGCACCCCCCCCTTTAACGTGCAACCAGTTCGCACGGACGAGAGCGAAGGAGACACCGCAAGGGCCTCGCCTGACGCAGCTCCTTCAGGAGGTCCTGCAGGTCCATCATAGAAAAAACAAGGGGTTGCCATGACAATTGACAGTCAGCCGTTGGTTGCTTCCGAGGGGTAGTGAGGCACTGAAGGCTTGACGAGGTGACGCTATGCGGGGCTGCCGCGGCCAGAGCTCAGCCATCCAGGTTTGTCAGTGTTGCAGGGACGGACCCATGCGCAAGCGTTGTTCCGTTCGGGAGCAGCTCCGTTAGTTGGCGTCGGCTGAGCAGGCAACTAGGTAAAACACATTAGTCGCGAAGGAGTGGATTCGTTCAAATAGATGCTGGGAATGCGGACATCACTGGGTCAGGCCCGAGCGACTTGGGGGGTCATGCAGCCCGAGGGGCGCCCCCAACAAGGTAAGCTAACAACATGGAATAAAACAGGGATACACGCAGCAGGGACGGACCCACGCGGCCTGGGTATAATGCAGCCCTGGGGGGCGCTCCCAGCTGGAAATAAAACTCGAAAGATGTCACCTGATGATGTTGAGGACGAAGGAGCGTTGATGTAGCAAGCTCGGTGGGCTGCGGGAGCCGATCCTCACGAGCCCCCAGGCCCAGGGGCCTCGGGAGGCTCCGGAGGCGCTGGCGGCTCCTCACGGGCCATCTCCATCCCTGTCAGGGCTGCGGAACACCTGGCCTCTCGTGCCTCCGTGATGCCCCTCATGAGGTGATGGTACATGTCAGCCACGTTCGGCAAGCCGTCAGGCATGCGAACGTAGCTGTGGGGTGGGCCTCCGCAGCGCCCCACTCGCGAGGGCCAGAGGCGCTCCAGAGAGGCGACTCGGTTGAGCCCTGGTATGTCGATGCAGACACGCAGCCCACCATCCTCGCCTGGATGGGGAGCCACTGCTGGTAGGCGACGGCCGCCTTTCATGACTCTTGACTCCTGTAACTCCTGAATGGCCTCGCTGACGAACTCCTGAGGGTCTGGGTCTCCTTGCCTTGCTCCTTCTTGAGGGAAACGTGCTTCGAAACACGCCTCCAGGTGGTTCCCAAGCGCCTTCCTCGTGACCCTAGCTAGGTCGGTGGCCCTCCAGGGGAGAGGCCCCGAGCCCTGCCTAAGGAGGGCGCCGGGCGCGCTTTCCTATGCGATGGAAGGAGGTTCCCCTTGGGCAGATGCGGGCCCAGAGGGGCCTGCCTCCTGAGTGGTCGGGCCGGACGATGTCTTCTTCTACTTAGGGGCGGTCTCGGGAGGCCTCCTGCTTCCACGATCTGGGTCTTCCAGTGACGCGGCCTGAAAGGCTCGTTCCAGGGAACACACCGCGTCCTTCTCTTCACATGGCACCATGATGACTCCGCCGCTTCCTGGCATCTTGAGGACGTTGTAGCCGTGGTGAGTTACGGCCATGAACTTGGCCAGCATTGGGTACCCAAGGATGGCATTGTACGGCAGGCGAATGTGAGCGACGTCGAAGTCGATGAGCTCGGTGCGGTAGTTGTCGCGTGCCCCGAAGGTGACAGGGAGGCGGACCTGCCCAATCGGGACCGTGGAGCCGTCGGTGACACCGGAGAAAGGCTTGGTTGGCTGAAGCTGGCTGTAGGGCACTTGGAGGTTGTTGAATGTTTCCACGGACAGGACGTTGAGCCCTGCACCGCCGTCGATGAGGGTCTTGGTGACCACCATGTTGCTGATGATTGGGGAACAAAGCATCAGGAGAACTCCGGCTGTAGCCGCACACTTGAGCTGATCTGCTGAGCTGAACGTGATGGCACACGCCGACCACCTGAGAGGGCGCGTGGCTTCGAGCCTGGGGAGGACTGCGTTCACTTCGCGGGCGAACTGCTTGAAGATGCGCTGAGAGGCTGGGGCTTGTGCCCCGCCCAGGATGCAGGCGATCGCGCGCGGCTCCTGGAAGCCCCTAGCCCCCTCGTCCTGGTGGCGGTCCTTGTTTCTCCTTGGCTGCGGCGGCAGCGGTGGGAGGCCTGCGCTGCCTTGCGGGCGATCCTCGCGAGGCTGATCCCTCCAGTCTCCCTCGTGAGGCTGATCCCTCCAGCCTCCCTCGCAAGGCGGGTCTTGCCAGTGATCCTCGCGAGGTTGATCGCGCCACCCTTGGCGCGGGCCACGGTCTTCCCAGCGTCCTGCGTTCCTTCCTCCTCCTCGGCCATAGCCCCGGTCACTGCGGTCAGGGTGACGGCCGATCCTTCCTTCTCGCACGGCTCAGAGCTCTTGACATTTGTTGGTGTTGTGGGTGTGGAGGTCGTGGTACACACAGTACCGGTTGCCCTTGGAAGGTTCGGGCTAATCTCTGCCCCGCTTGGTGTTTAGTTCTGCCGCGAGCACGGCAGCCCCCTTGCGCTTCACATCCTTGGCCTTGTGCTTCTTCTCTTCTGGGTCTACGGCAGGCAGCTCGAGGAGGGAGAGACGCCCTTCCTCGGCCCTGGCGCACTTGGTTGCCAGGTTGAACAGTTCCAAGGAAGTGCACAGGTCTTCATGCATCGCCAGCTCCTCCTTCATCTTGACGTCACGCACGCTGTCGGAGAAGGCCGAGATGATGGCCTCCTCAGTCACCTTGGGAATCTTGAGGCGCGCGTTGTTGAAGCGCTGGATGTACTTCTGCAGGGTCTCCCCGGGCTGTTGCTTGATGCGGCACATGTCGCTCATGGTGGGTGGCCGGTCGCGAGTGCCTTGGAAGTTCGCAATGAAGCTGGTGCGCATATCGTCCCAGGAGGAGATTGTGCCTGGAGCCAGGTTTAGGAGCCAGGTGCGGGCCCCGTCCTTGAGTGCCATGGGGAACCAATTCGCCATGACCTTCTCGTCTCCGTTGGCAGCTTCGATGCCCAGCTCGTAGAGCTGGAGGAACTCCGCAGGGTCAGCCGTGCCGTCGTAGCGAGGAGGCAAGTCTGGCTTGAACTTGCCGGGCCACATGACGTTGCGTAGCTCGGCGAGGCGCGGCAGCCTGCCGTGGCCACCGGAGGCCTTGGATGACGGGGAGCTTGGTCTTGCATGTCCCCACGCGCTACAGCTGGGAGCAGCACTGGGTCTTGACGCGCGGGAGCAGGAGCATGGTCGCGACGTGCTGGAGCAAGGAGCGCCCGGGCAGCTTCTTGCGGGCGAGGGACTTCTTAATAGCTCTGCTCTTGCTGCGCTGGCGCCTGACGGAGCGGGTTCCACCCAGGGGCCACACGCCTTGGAGCCATGGCGCCTTCCTGAGGAGGAGGCAGCCGGGGCGCCGCCGGAGCTTCACTGCCCGCACGGGGCGGGGTGCGGTGCAGCGGAATGGACGGCGCAGGAGAGCCCCCTGCGGTGCGGATGAGCTCGCGACATGGCCGAGCCATTCTTCGTAGACGTCGTCGATGGGACGGTAGCGCAGGAGCTCGTTCGCCGCGATGAGTGCAGCCCGAGCCTCCATGGGCGCGCGGAGCGCGCGGGACGAAGAACCAGCTGGGGTGAGCGAGGGAGTTGCGGTGCGGCCGTCTTGCCGCACGGACGGATGCTGGGATGATGCTTGATGGTCGTCCCCCGCCGGGCCGGTGGCGGCATTGACGGCAGGTGACGGGGAACGGCGAGGACGCCCGCCGACAGGGGCCGTCTGGGCGACGCGGGTAGCGAGCGCGGCCCGGCGCTCGGTGCGGGCCCGACGAGCGTCGGACATGGGCGTGATGGTCGGAGGAGAACGGGGTGGTGGAAGACGAATCCCGGCGCACCCCTACCTGGCGCGCCAAATGTCGGATTTCGGGTTCCGATAGACCCTTGAGGTTCGAACACTGGGGTGCGTGCGGAGATTTCGCCTCGTACCTACCTGCACTCCTCCGCCTTGCTAGGATCTAAACTAAGGAAAAAACAGCACAAGAGACGCAAGGTTTATACTGGTTCGGGCCACCGTTGTGGTGTAATACCCTAGTCTACTGTGTGGTGTGGTGGATTGCCCCTTGGGCTGATGATGATGAACAATACAAGGAAGAACAGCCTCGCGAGGGTCTGTTCTTGGCTGGGGCGATGAACTGCTTGGAGGAGCTCAGTCACCCTTCTCTCTCTCTCTACCTGATCTCCTCTATCCTTCCAACCCCCCAGCTCCTTTGCTCTGTGGGTGTCTGGTCCTATTTATAGAGGCCCTGGTCCTCTTCCCAAATATCGAGCGGGAAGGGAGCCAACAATGGCGGGCTAATTTGAAGGGGGACAACTAGTATCAGCTATCCTGACAAAAGTAGTCTTCGCCTGCGCAAAGCTCTGGTGATGACACCGTCTTTGGCTCCACGGTGACCTCCGTCTCGTAGTCCTCCTGGTCTTGGTCTCGTTGCACCGAAACGGCAACCTTTGCCTGAAGCCTCCGTACTCCGCGGCTGCGCTTGCCCCCTTTGCACCAAAGAGGAAGGAAGGACACTACATGGGCTGGCACTCGCCTGGCGCCCCCGGTCGTCATGGCTTGCATCACGGGCACCTCGTGAGGTACCCCGCCTTGATCTCTCCGCCTCCTCGTGAGCCAGCCTGACGAGGCCGCGCCTGAGGAAGCTCCGCATCGTCCGCCCCGCGAGGCTTGGCCCCTCGCGAGGGTCTTGGGTTTGTGTTGGTGAAGATGGGCCGCGATGGGCCCCCCTTTGAGCCACACCGCAGGCCGCAGGAAGGCAAGTCTGGGGACCCCCGTTCCCAGAACGCCGACAGGTAGAAAAATGCCTAGTTTAACATGGTGTACTCACTTTGCATGTTTAATAACTCTAAAATTGTGTTTAGGGCAGAACAGTACCAAACCTATAATATTGCACATGAGGTTTTCCGGACTTGTTGTTTGTTGTTCCGGCCTCATTTAAACTTGCCTAGATAGATAGTTTCTTTATGCTTCATCTCTTGCCATGCTAACAACATTTAATCTTGTTGGGTACATAAATGAGAGAGAACTAAATAAGTCATGTGGTGTTTTCTTCAACATGCAACTCCGTTGCATAATGAGCTCCACTTAATTTGTACGATTGTTTGTGCACTTTGCCATGCCATGCTTCATTAAACCGGACATGCATCATACTTGTTGTGCATCATGCCATGTTGTTGTAGTGGTTGTTTACTATGTTGTTTACGTTCTTTCCGGTGTACTTCTTCTCGGTAATCCGGTAACATTGCGTTTGTGAGGATCAGTTGGTTACGTCCGTTTGTCTTCTTCATGGACTCGTTCTTCTTCCTTGCGGGATTTCAGGCAAGATGATCATACCCTCGAAATCCCCTCTATCTTTGCTTGCTAGTTGCTCGCTCTTTTGCTATGCCTATGCTGTGATACCTACCACTTGCTTATCTTGCCTCCCATATTGTAAAACCAAGCCTCTAACCCACCTTGTCCTAGCAAACTGTTGTTTGGCTATGTTACCGCTTTGCTCAACCCCTCTTATAGCGTTGTTAGTTGTAGGTGAAGATTGGAGCTTGTTCCATGTTTGGAACATGGATATTTTGTTGGGATATCACAATATCTCTTATTTAATTAATGCATCTATATACTTGGTAAAGGTTGGAAGGCTCGGCCTTATGCCTGGTGTTTTGTTCCACTCTTGCTGCCCTAGTTTCCGTCATATCGGTGTTATGTTCCCGGATTTTGCGTTCCTTACGCGGTTGGGTTATAATGGGAACCCCTTGACAGTTCGCCTTGAATAAAACTCCTCCAGCAATGCCCAACATTGGTTCTACCATTCGCCACCTAGACTTTTCTTTCCCTTGGGTAGGCCTGCCCAAGGGTCATCTTTATTTAACCCCCCCCCCCGGGCCAGTGCTCCTCTGAGTGTTGGTCCGAACTGAGCTGCCTACGGGGCCACCTCGGGGAAACTTGAGGGTTGGTTTTACTTGTAGCTAGTCTCATCTGAGTGTGCCCTGAGAACGAGATATGTGCACCTCCTAGCGGGATTTGTCGGCACATTCAGGCGGTGTTGCTGGTCTTGTTTTACCATTGTCAAAATCTCTTGTAACCAGGATTCCGAGCCTGATCGGGTCTTCCCGCTAGAAGGAATATCCTTCGTTGATCGTGAGAGCTTGTGATGGGCTAAGTTGGGACACCCCTGCAGGGATTTGAACTTCCGAAAGCCGTGCCCACGGTTATGGGCAGATGGGAATTTGTTAATGTCCGGTTGTAGAAAACCTGAAGTTGATCTTATTTAAAAACATCAACTGCGTGTGTAACCGGGATGGTCTCTTCTCGGCGGAGTCCGGGAAGTGAACACGGTGTTGGAGTTATGTTTAACGTAGGTTGTTCTAGGATCACTTCTTGATCATAGATTCTCGACCGTTCTTTGCCTTCTCTTCTCGCTCTCATTTGCGTATGTTTAGCCACCATATATGCTAGTTGATTGCTGCACCTCCACCTCATACCTTTACCTTTACCCATAAGCTTAAATAGTCTTGATCGCGAGGGTGTGAGATTGCTGAGTCCCCGTGACTCACAGATACTTCCAAAACCAGCTTGCAGGTGCCGTTGAACCGTGCAGATGACGCAACCAAGCTCAAGGAGGAGCTCGATGAAGATCTTGTCCTTTGTGTTGTTTCGTTCTAGTTGATCAGTAGTGGAGCCCAGTCGGGACGATCGGGGATCTGTGTAGCATTTGGGGTAGTCTTCTTTTATTTTGGTTCCATAGTCAGACCTTGATTGTATCTGGATGATGTAATGCTTTATTCATGTATTGTGTGAAGTGGCGATTGTAAGCCGACTATGTATCTCTTTCCCTTTATGTATTACATGGGTTGTGTGAAGATTACCTCACTTGCGACATTGCTTTCAATGCGGTTATGCCTCTAAGTCGTGCTTCGACAGGTGGGAGATATAGCCGCATCGAGGGCGTTACACGCAAAGACTTGAAAACCTCACAACACAAAACTTCAACAGAAATCTCATGAGCTCTGTTAGTATAAGAAAATAAACCACCACTTTAAGGTACTGTAGTGAACTCATTCTTTATTTATATTGGTGTTAAACCTACTGTATTCCAACTTCTGGGTTATATTGCCAGCATATTCCATGTGTTGACCCGTTTTCGGGCTGCAACGTATCATGTTGCAGAATTTTCAGATGAAGAGTAAGGTGCGCTAGGTCGTTTGTCGTGCACTCAGCTATGCCATTGGAGTTGATGGACTCACTTTATCTTGCAAGCCTTCCGCTGTTATCTTAATTAGGTGGCCTTAAGCCATATTTATTGTAATAAGGTCTCTCTTTGAGACTATCGATGTAATAAGTGTGTGATTGCTACTCTGTTATAAAACCATTCGAGTATTGTGTGTGTCAGCATTACCGATCCAGGGATGACACTGAAGCATAGAGACTTGACCATCTGAGGTCGGGTCGCTACAAGATGGTATCCGAGCACACGCTGAATGTAGGACATGACCACTAAGATGAGCCATAGGTCACTCTTCTCTACTCATTTCTGACTCCTCTCCATTTTCTACACTATAGGATGGAGGACACGAGGAATAAGTTTACACAGCCGGAAGAAGACACGCCTTTTGGACGACACTTGAAGGAAGTCACTAGGTACCTGAACATTGGGATACCAAGCTTCACCGGGACCTACACCGCCACACTACCATAAGAGGAGCGTTGGATGATTCGAGTTCAAGTTCCAGGAAGGACATTCATGCCAGTAACGGATCCCATAGAGTTTTCCTTTGATGCACCAACCTAGAGTCTAGGCAAGAGCATGGCAGCCCACATCGCCATGGGACGCATCGGTGAAGTTTATCACAAGGAGCTTAAGGACACTATCTACCATATATGTGGGTGCCAAGATGAGCAATGGGAGATGATCAACACCAGGAAGGATAGGTCCATTGCAGCCTTCATCCAGGAGTTAAATCATCACATTCGTCGCCAGGAGAACCAGATGTTCGCAAGCATGATAGATCTGAAGAAGTTGATGACTAGGAACATGGAGCTGGAAGAGGAACTCAAGTCTACACGCGACGGATACAAGGAGGAAATCATCATACTAGTGAAGAAGAATGAAGACCTGACAAGGAAGCTAGGAGTATTCATGGGAGACCTTGTGCCAGGAGGAGATGATGACCACCCCAAATACTACATCATCATCGACGACATCGGCTCCGACTGCAGTGATGATGATTATGAAGACGAAGATGGAGCAGATGTCATGGAGTCTTCTACTGATCAAAATTTCTAGTAGACCACCATATTATTAGTAGTATTCCCCCATGTATATATTAGTAGTCCGAGCACTGTAACGATAGTTAGATCGATTGTATGCCCTTGATTGATTTTGTTTTGGAGTGATATTGATTGTGTTTGTCTCATGTGCATATGCATAGTGCTTTCTCATTAGACCTCATTCTATTCTAATCTCTCCCCTCTAAACCCATCAGATGCCTCGAAGACGTGACGCCGGATTTGCCTTCCGACCGGAGCTCACTCAGTTGATCCAGCAGAAAAATACACTAATGCAGTTGTTAGTTCAGAATCAAGGCAACAATAACAACAACAACAACAACAACAACAACAACAACAACAAGAACAACAACAACAACAATAATAATAATAATAACCCACCGCCACCACCTCCAGTTGACAACTTAGCCCGTTTTCGGAGGTTACAACCACCGGTGTTTTCCAGTAGCACCGAGCCCATAGTTCCGGATGATTGGCTACGTAGGATTGGAAGGGAGTTAACCACTGCCGGTTGGATAGATGCTGAGAAGGTGTGTTTTGCCGCACACAAATTGGATGGACCCGCAACCGCATGGTGGGAGAATTACACAACCACTTTCCCCATAGCCAATGTTACTTGGGAGCAGTTTCAGCAAGCATTCCGCATTGGTCATGTCTCGACTAGAGCTATGAGCATGAAAAAGCATGAGTTACACAACTTACGCCAGGGCAACCGTACTGTAGGTCAGTATGTGGGGGAGTTTAGCAAGCAAGCCCGTGTCGGTGGGAACGACACCTATGGGATCATTGGGATCCCTTCTACGGTCGGCGGGCATGGGGTCGTGAGAAGAGCAGGTTTAGGAGCTAGCACACGGATCGTTTACCCAGGTTCGGGCCGCGAGGATGTGTAAAACCCTAGTCCTGCTTTGGTGGGTGTATTGAGTGTTCTTGAGCTTCTTGAACTAGCTACGGTGGTTGTGTTGTCCCAAAAAGCCGAATCCCTCTCCTGGTCGCCTCGGGCCTCCTTTTATAGGAAAAGGGGTTGCCACAGTGGCACACAGGAGGTGGGAAGGCCTATAGTGCACGAGGTTATCGCATGTCATTACGGGACAAAGCACATTAAATGTGCTACGTAGGTGTCCATTAGCTTTATCGGGGACGGGAACGAGGCCCGTCCCATCCATCGCCGCTTCGCCTTGCTTTGACACGCGCCTAGACCAGTGATGCATGCAGCACCATGTAGGCAGGCAAGCAGCTGAGGTGGCGCGGTGATAGGGCCTTCATGAATATATGCATGCGGCCACGCGGGTGCTTGCTGATTTGGCCTGGAAGCTGCATGTTGCCACGCATGTGCCTACCCAGCTGGTTGGGCTGGCAGCTGCATGAGAAAGGCGGCGGAGTCTTGGCTAGTGTGGGCCTGGCAATGGCCATGCAGATGCCCTCGGCAAGGATCTTGCCGGTGGCCCGACAAGGGTCTTGTCATGGTGTTGCTGTCATCCCCGGCAAGGGTCTTGCTGGGGTCTTTGGATTTCCTCAGCTAGGATCCTGCCGAGGGTCACCGTCTTCTGGTCCTCATCTGAAGTCATATGTTTATGATCTTGACAAAGATTTGCATGCCAGCACACAGGCGCCTCCCGAGCCTTGGTTCCAACGCAGTTGATTGGGTCAGAGTCTGTGGTCTCAAGGGTGGCTCACTCTGCTGGTATTGGGCAAGTTACCCCGGCAAGGCTCTTTTCGGGGCTGCGGGGGCCGCCTCGGCATGGATCTTGCCGAGGGAGTCCACCTCGCCCTCTTTCCCTCCTGCGCTTCTGGTCTTGGCGTCGCCTTGGTTGTCTTGTGCTTCGGCTTCTCTCCAGCTTCCCTCCTCTGCCCTGTCGCGGCGCGTGGCTCTGACTGCCCATGCACAAGTAAAGGGGTCAAAAGGAGAGCTCCTACTTTTGTACACCGACAGGAGCCCCGGGCCCGGGCCATACATAAGCGTGACGCTTTGTTGGGCTAGGCCCAGAACGGTGCGCAGGCAGATGGGGCAGATTTTACCGTAGTAATTTCTCGTCCGCTGTGCTTCCCCACGACCCACATTGAACGCGTGACGTGGAGGGTCGTGCATGACGTGGGGGTCATGCGTGGGGCGGTTCCCGCACGCATGCGTCACATCATGGTTAATGGGAGAGGAGGTGGCCCGCGCCTTCCCCATAAAAAGAGGAATTACCATGGGCCCGCTGCTCACTTTACCACCTGCATCTTCTCCAATCTCAGAACCGCTGCCCCCTTCTCCTTCCTTCACAAGCTTCTGCCCCTTCTTGTCGCCGCTGTGTCTTCGCTGTCCTCCGCCCCTCGCCTCTCGCAGCCGCCATGGCCCCCAAAACCAACAATGGCAAAGGGATGGCCAAGAACGCCGGAGCGACGGAGCTACCGGAGAGTGAGTTGGCGGCGCGGCGGACGCAGCTCGCCTACTTTCCCTCCTCCACCTGCTTCCCCTCCTCCCGCAGGCAATGACACAGAGGTCTTCTTTGACCTCGGGTCTCTCAGCCCGAGGAGTAAGAGGAAGGCAGCTGAAGAGGAGGTGGAGGACGAGTAAGTGTCGTTTCCTTTCGTCATCTCCGGCTCCTCTAACTGTGCGTCTTATCTTGACTTGTTTTCATCTCGGTAGGGATGCGGAGACGCTGGCCCAGAGGGTGAAGAGGGTCAGGTCTTCGGCGGGTGGCCAGCACCCGGCGAGCACCTCCAAGGTGCCACTGGTGGTGGTGAGCAGTCCGGACAGCAGCCCCCGGCGTAGCCCCCAGCGTAAGTTCGCCACTCACTCCCCATCGACATGTGTTGGGGGCATGATCCCTTGGTGCTGACCTTGCCATGATTGAGGAGGAGGCCAGCGACAGGAGGAGCCGCAGAGGGCCACCCACAACACGCCGCCCCCATCGACCACGCCGCCCCAAGGGGCATCTCCGGCAAGGGTGCCAAGCACCGAGCCCATGCACACGGAGGAGGAGGACGAGAAGTCGGGAGCTGGTGGCTTCGCCTCGGCGCCAAATGTTGGCGGGGAGGGGACCTCTACTTCCCAGTCTGGCTCGGGTAAGCCACTTGCCTTCCATTCCTGCCTTTTCCTTGAACCTTGGTCTTGGCTTCCCTTCACCCCAACTTCCGATATCCAGATCCTCTCCTGTCGGACTAGGAGGACCTAGACACCATCATCAAAGATGTCGCCAAGGGGCCTGCCGAGGAGCCCGGCAAGGCTATTGCCGAGGAGGCCGGCAAGTGACCTGCCGGGGAGGCCGGCGAGCCCATTGCCAAGGAGGAGGTGGCTGATGACCAGCCTTCCTCTTCCACTGCTTCTGGCTCCGGTAGGTACCTGAGGGTGAGCGATGACCTTTTCGTCCACCTCCCAGGCACGTCAAGCTCCAGGGTGCCCGTCGAGGGAGAGGTGTTGGACGAGGAGGTGCTCGCCGCTGCCGGCCTCGAGGTCATCGACGAGCCAAGCACCGGCGGTGACGGTTCTCAGGAGGAGCATCTTCTCCAGGCCATGGGTGCCAACTTCCGGAAGCTCCAGGCGCTCCACTGCGCCCGCCTAGACAAGGCCAAGTCCAGGGCGGCAACAGTGGACAAGGCGGAGGCGGATCTCAAGGTATGCGTCGCCGAGACGCAGACTTGGTTCCACTAGGCTTGTGAGGAGTTGAAGGCCGCCTAGGGCGAGCTGGCCAAGCGCAAGGTGGAGCTCACCATGAAGCGGGCCGACATTGAGAAGGCCCAAGAGACGACGGAGAACTTGGCCGCCGCAGTCGAGGCCACTCGAGCCCAGCACCAGGCCGCGCTGAACTCCCAGGAGGAGGACCTTGCCATGCGTGAGGAGAAGCTTGCTGCAACGCTCCGCGGCAAGGATGAGGAGGTGGAGAAGCTCGTCATGGAGCGGACCCAGGAGCTGGAGCAGAGGCATAGGGAGGCACTCAATGCCCAGGCTCAGGTTCACGCCGACAAGATGAAGGAGCTGGAGGTGGAGCAGGACGGGCTGAAAAACCAGGTCCTGACGCTGTCCAAGGAGAAGGACACACTCAACAGCGCTCTGACGGAGGCACGGGGCATGGTCCTCAGCAAGGCTGGGGAGCTCTCCGAGGCCAACAACTCCATCAATGACCTCAAGCTGAAGCTGGAGGGTCTCAAGGGGATGTTGTCGGAGAGCAAGGCCCGGGAGGAGACCCTGACCAAGAATCTGGAGATCGAGAAGCAGCTGTGGAAGAACGACGCCCTCACCCACAAGGAGCATGTGGAGGGCGAGAACCGCTGGCTCAATCGCCTCGCCGCCGTTGCCGACAAGGCTACCACGCAACTGGCTACCATGGGGATGATGGATGTGAGGTACGCCCCGGAGCCGAACTTGAGCGCCAACTACAGCCTGACCCTGTTCTTTGAGAGGGTTGTCGGTGGAGCGGCTTCATGCCAACCGGGCAGCCTCGCTGGCCCATGAGGCCCGGAGGCTTTGCCAGGGTGCCATGACCAAGGTTCCCACCAAGATGGCGTACTGGAACCCCAACCTTGACTTCGAAGCCATGCTGGACAGCTTGCCGGCGGGTGTGGACCTCGCGGCGCTGAAGGAGCGTATCAAGCCCATCATCAGCTGCATCGGCAAAATCGAGAGGGTGGAGGGCCAGCGCCGAGATTAGGCACCCCGTATCCCACTTTCGCTACAGGTTCATGACCAAGACAGTTTGTATCTTTAGTTAGAACCGCAACAACAAATGATGTAATATAACTCTGCAATACCCTTAGTACGATGCATGTTATCTTCCTGTTCGATCTTCCCTTTGTATGTTTACCCTACGTTAAATAGGTAGGCTTTCCGGCACGTAAACCCAAGGAGGCACCTTGAGGACGGATCCCCAATGTCCTGCCGGGTGTGCTTGCTACCGAGCGAACCACCTTACCGCTCTCAACACGGCCGCTTGAACTGTTGAGCTTGACTCGAGTCAGAATCGAGAGCATTGCCAATTGCGGAAGGCTACCCTGCCACTCCCGATGCGGCCGCTTGAGCTGTTGAGCGGACTGAAAATGGGAACAAGGGTGTTGCCAATTGTGGAAGGGCCCTTTGCATGCAGGCTTTCATACATAGGGCGGGACCTTCGAGGACAATAACCTCATATATAAAAAGGAAATTGCTTAAGGTTTCGTATGACTTAGCTTTCCTGTCGCCGCACCGGCGTCCTTCGCGCTTGCAGGCGGCGTCGTTCTCTTGGTTGTCTTCTTCTCTGGAAGCCGTAGTCACGAGAAACTGCTAAGTCGGCTGCTAAACCAGATTCTCACAACTGCGCCCCCTACCTTGCGCGCCAAAGATGTCGGTGGGAACGACACCTATGGGATCACTGGGATCCCTTCTACGGTCGGCGAGCGCAGGGTCGTGAGAAGAGCAGGTTTAGGAGTTAGCATACGGATCGTTTACCCAGGTTTGGGCCGCGAGGATGCGTAAAACCCTAGTCTTGCTTTGGTGGGTGTATTGAGTGTTCTTGAGCTTCTTGAACTAGCTACGGTGGTTGTGCCGTCCCAAAAAGGTGAATCCCTCTCCTGGTCGCCTCGGGCCTCCTTTTATAGGAAAAAGGGGTTGCCACAGTGGCACAAAGGAGGTGGAAAGGCCTACAGTGCGCGAGCTTATCGCACGGCATTACGGGACAAAGCACATTAAATGCGCTACGTAGGTGTCCATTAGCTTTATCAGGGACGGGAACGAGGCCCATCCCATCTGTCGCTGCTTCGCCTCACTTCGACACGCGCTTAGATTAGCGATGCATGAAGCGCCATGTAGGAAGGCAAGCAGCTAAGGTGGCACAGTGATAGGGCCTTCATGAAGATCTGCATGCCGCCACGCGGGTGCTTGCTGATTTTGCCTGGAAGATGCATGTTGCCACGCAGGTGCCTGCCCAGCTGGTTGGGCTGGCAGCTGCATGCGAAAGGCGGCGGAGTCTTGGCTGGTGCGGGCCTGGCAATGGCCCTGCGGATGCCCTCGGCAAGGGTCTTGCCGGTGGCCCGACAAGGGTCTTGCCGTGGCGTTGCTGTCATCCCCAGCAAGGGTCTTGATGGGGGTCTTGTGGATTTCCTCAGCTAGGATCCTGCCGAGGGTCGCCGTCTTCTGGTCCTCATCTGAACTCATATGTTTATGATCTTGACGAAGATTTGCATGCCACCACAGAGGCGCCTCCCGAGCCTTGGTTCCAACGCAGTTGATTGGATCGGAACCTGTGGGCTCAAGGGTGGCTCGCTCTGCTGGTGTTGGACAAGTTGCCCCGGCAAGGCTCTTGCCGGGGCTGCGGGGGGCCGCCTCGGCATGGATCTTGCCGAGGGAGTCCACCTCGCCCTCTTTCCCTCCTGCGCTCCTGGTCTTGGCGTCGCCTTGGTTGTCTTGTGCTTCGGCTTCTCCCGGCTTCCCTCCTTTGCCCTACTATGTGTGGCCGCGGCGCGTGGCTATGGCTGCCCATGCACAAGTAAAGGGGTCAAAAGGAGAGGCCCTACTTTGGTACACCGACAACCCGTTATGCCCCAGATGACGTGGCCACTGATGCCGCGAAACAGGAGAAGTTTATGGAAGGGCTAAATGATGAGATGAGTATGCAGTTGATGGTGGCAACATCCAACAACTACCAGGAGTTGGTAGACAAGGCTCTTATGATTGAAGGGAAGCAACAGCAGATTGAGAGCCACAAAAGGAAGTATGGACAAGGGAAATACAATTCAAGAGCTCAGTAGAAGCCTCGTTTCACCCCGAACTCAGTAGAATTTACCCGTAACCATGGAGGCTATACTCACAATGGAGGATGTTTGCATAACCACAGTGGCTCCAAGAATGGAAACGGGAATGGAGCAGGCAGCAATCAGAACCGCTATAACCTAGCAACGCCCGCCAAGAAGGATCTAAGTCACATTACTTGTTTCAAGTGCGGGAAGACTGGACATTACGCCACTGAATGTTCTGAAGCAAAGAATGATAATGGCAATGGAAGCTCTGGGAAAAAGCCCAACCCAGGGGACAAGTGAACCACGTGAATGTGGAGGAGGTTGAAGAGCAGTCAGATGCAGTCATCGGTAAGTTTTTGGTTAAGTCATTTACCGCCCTCATTATTTTTGATACTGGTGCATCACATTCATACATTTCAAGGGGGTTTGTGGACAAGTTTAAGTTACCCACCCTAGCCCTTAGGACACCTTTGCTAGTGAGCTCACCCGGTGCAGAGTATATGGCCAGTCGATGGTGCGATCGGTTACCCATAACCATTGGTAGCCATGTTTTCCCCTCAGACATTATAATTCTGGAGTCACAAGGATTGGATGTGATACTAGGAATGGATTGGTTATCGAAGTATGGAAGAAACATTGACTGTGCTAGTAGGTCAATTCTACTCACCACATCGAAGGGACAAAGGATTAAGTATGTATCCAGGCATACTCCTAAGAGTACTCACGTAAATTCCCTCATGGGAGTTGTTCAGGAAGAAGTGCCTGTAGTGAAGGATTACCCAAATGTATTTCCAGAGGAATTACCAGGCATGCTGCCAGATCGAGACATTGAGTTTTTGATAGAGTTATTTCTAGGCACCGGACCAATATCAAAGAAACCATACCTGATGCCCGCAAATGATCTGGAGGAGATTAAGAAACAGATTAAGGAGTTATTGGAGAAAGGTTACATTCGACGAAGTTCGTCACCATGGGGAGCCCAGTGCTCTTGGTTGAGAAGAAGGATAAATCTCTGAGAATGGTTGTTGATTATCGCACATTGAATGAAGTGACAATCAAGAACAAGTACCCACTGCCAATGATCAATCACTTGTTTGATCATTTGCAAGGAGCTAAAGTATTTTCCAAGATCGATCTACGGTCAGGATACCACCAGCTGAAGATTCGAGAATAGGATATACCTAAGACAGCTTTCACCACAAGGTACAGGCTATATGAGTACACGGTTATGTCATTTGGATTGACTAATGCCCCTGCCTATTTCGTGAGCATTATGAACAAAGTATTCATGGAGTTCTTGGATAAGTTTGTTGTGGTGTTCATTGATGACATTTTGGTATACTCGAAGAATGAAGAGGAGCGTAAGGAGCATTTGCATTTAGTTCTCGAGAAGCTCAGGGAACATCAGTTATACGCCAAGTTCAGCAAATGTGAGTTTTGGTTGAAGGTAGTTGGATTCCTTGGACATGTTATATCAGGAGAAGGTATAGCAGTAGACCCTACTAAGGTTCAATCAGTCACTGAGTGGTTGGCACCCACCTCTGTTGGAGAGATCCGTGGTTTTCTAGGACTTGCGGGATATTATCGGAGATTCATTGAGAATTTCTCTAAGATTGCAAAGCCCATGACAGAGCTTTTGAAGAAGGAAACCAAGTTTAAATGGATAGATGAATGTGAGGCAAGTTTTCAGGAGTTGAAGAAATGTTTGACTACGGCCCCAGTGGTGATTCTGCCAGATATACGTAAGGATTTCCAAGTGTATTGCGACGCGTCTCGCTTAGGACTTGGAAGTGTACTTATGCAAGACAGAAAAGTTGTTTCATATGCCTCACGACAGCTTTGACCACATGAATTAAATTATGCCATGCATGATTTGGAGTTAGCAGCCGTAGTGCATGCACTCAAAACCAGGAGACATTTTCTTATTGGGAAGCATTGTGATGTGTACATTGATCATAAGAGTTTGAAGTACATTTTCACACAGAAGGAGTTGAATCTCAGGCAAAGGAGATGGTTGGAGCTCATAAAGGATTACGATATGAAGTTGCACTATCATCTAGGCAAGGCCAATGCTGTAGCAGACGCTTTGAGCCGGAAGAGTTATGCCAATACCCTCGTAAGCGGAGTATTGCCAATGGAGTTGCACTATCATCTCAGGGAGCTACGTATGGAGATAGTCCCTAGAGGGTTTGTTGCAACATTGGAGGTTCAGTCGACATTATTGGGAAAAATTCGAGAAGCTCAGAAGGATGATAAGGAAATTGTTGAGATAAAGGAGAATATGAGCAAAGGAAAGGCCAAAGATTTTCGTGAGGATGAGCACGACACGTTGTGGTTTGACGATCGTGTATTTGTGCCGAATAATGCGGAGATCAGAAAGTTGATACTTCAGGAAGCTCATGACTCACCATACTCGATACACCCCAGAAACACCAAGATGCATTTGGATTTGAAGGAACATTTCTGGTGGACTGGAATGAAGAAAGATATTGCCGAGTATGTAGCAGTATGTGATGTATGTCAGAGAGTGAAGGCGGAACATCAGATGCCAGCAGGATTACTGTAGCCTATGCCGATACCCGAATGGAAGTGGGACAAGCTTGGCATGGATTTTATCACCAGTTTACCCAGGACCAGATCGGGATATGATTCTATCTGGGTAGTAGTTGATCGTCTGACCAAAGTAGCTCACTTTATCCCAGTGAAAACCACCTATACCAGTGCGAAGTTGGCCAAGATATACATGACCAGGATTGTATGTCTGCATGGAGTTCCGAGAACCATCATATCAGATAGAGGAACACAGTTTACTTCAAAGTTTTGGCACTAGCTTCACCAGACTTTGGGTACCAGGCTAGAATTCAGTACCGCTTTTCATCCGCGGATAGATGGACAGACCGAGAGAGTCAATCAGATTCTGGAGGACATGTTGAGAGCTTGTGCGCTAGATTATGGATCTAGTTGGGATGATAACTTGCCCTACGCGGAGTTCTCATACAACAACAGCTACCAGGCCAGTTTGAAGATGGCACCTTTCGAAGCTTTGTATGGAAGAAGGTGCAGGACGCCGGTGATGTGGGATGAAGTTGGAGACCGCCAGTTGTTTGGACCCAATTTGATCAAGGAGTCAGAAGAGAAGGTTAAGCTGATTCGAGACAGACTGAAGGTAGCTCAGTCCAGGCAGAAAAGTTATGCAGACTCAAAACGGAAGGAGGTAGTCTATGAAATCGGAGACAGAGCATATCTTCATGTGTCACCCCTGCGAGGAGTTAAACGTTTTGGAGTTAAGGGAAAGCTAGCCCCAAGATTCGTAGGACCATACCAAGTTTTGGAACGTATGGGAGAAGTTGCCTACAAGTTGGAGCTACCCGAAGGACTATCGGGAGTTCATGATGTGTTTCATGTTTCCCAGTTGAAGAAGTGTCATGCTGAGATGGCCGATATTCCTCTAAGAGATACAGGCCCCTCGAAGCAATTCAGTTGGACAGTGATCTGACCTATGATGAGAAACCAGTCAAGATTCTCGAGTTTGCCAGCCGAGTTACACGCAGCAAGGTTATCAAATTTTCCAAAGTTCAGTGGAGCCACAATGCCGAGGATGAAGCCGCCTGGGAACGAGAGGAAGACCTACGCAAGGACCACCCACACATATTTTCTAGCAAACCGGAATCTCGAGGACGAGATTCATCTTAAGGGGGTAGGTTTCTAACATCCCAAATTTTCAATTTGAAATGTTATACATAGGTCATCATTGCATATCATATTTTATTGCATTTTGGTTGATCCTATAAATTCTAAGCAACTCAAGGACCCACGGAGAGAGTTGGGAATTTCGTTATTTTCATATTTGACTTTTTCTCAAATTTTGAAAAGAGGATCATTTGGTTTTAATTATTTTCCTCTTCAAATATTTCTAAATATGAAAAATAAAAGAGAGGGGATAAAATGACTTCTCCAAATAAATAAATATTGGAGGAAAATATTAAAATCAAATAAGTATTTTATATGGACTTTTATTGCTATTTTATATGAATTAGGGAAAATATGCATTTGTCAAAATTGCGCTAGAGGCCCAAATAAATGTTCACTTGTCGGCATTATTATTAGAGGACCGCGAAAATTTATTTCAGGATTTTTGGACTCCGTTTAGTATTTCTTTTATTAGTTTTTCCGCGTCAGGATTATTTAAAAAAAAGTAAACCGACCGAACGGGCCGTGTCCGTCCCGGACACCTTGCCCAGGCCGGCCCTGTAAAGGCCGAGGCCTCGCGCCGCCAGCCCAACCGCCCCGCCCCTGCAAACCCTAGCGCCGCCACCGCCGTTCCCCATCGCCGCCGCCGCGC
>NC_041386.1:243584952-243591100 GCF_002162155.2 Triticum dicoccoides | reverse complement strand
GGAGCCGCCCGCCGCCGCCACCGATCCCGCCGTTGCCGAGCTAGCTGCCGCCGCCGACTCGGTTTTCTCGGGATCCGGTGCCGGCCGGTCGGATCCCGCCGCCGTCCCGGTGAGCTCGGGCCTCCCCGTCGCCCTGTCTCTTGCTTCTCTCTCTCTCTCTCTCCCTCTCTCTCTCCCTCTCTGCAGAACCCCGTCCACCACCGCAGATGGCCGGATCCACTGGTTCCCGGCGGATCTGGTCGTTCCACCGGCGCCGCGCTGCCCTCGCCGGAGAGCGTTGGCCGCCATCTCCTGCCTCCCTGATCCAGGAGGGATCGGGAGGAGGACGAGCCAGGGCGTTGACTCTCGCATGGGCCTCGGCCTCCCTGGCCCAGCAACCCCTCCTCCGGCCCGCCTCGTCCTCCGTCGTGCTGGGCCGAGCCCAGGGGTGAGCGCCGCTATTCTCCCCGGAGCGCGCTTTAGTTAATCATCGCTCACCTTGTGTTTTTTTTTCAGATTTTGGCTAAGTCCCCAGATCTGGTGTTATTTTATGCCATGTTCATCATGTCATAACTCTGCACCCGTGGCTCCGTTTCGCGCGTGTAGCATATCAAAATGTTCGTCTCGACGAGTACATCATTTCATCTCACTGCGTCATTTTCATTTGAGCTCATCTTAATGTCCGAAATGTTGTTGGAAGAGGGCTATGTGATGATTATTTCAGATCTGTTTCGGCAAATGTACTTTTGTCATTTTTGCCATGATTAATGTGTGCATGCTATGATCCTGAGCTCTACATGTGTTTTGTAGAATGCCATGTTATCTTTACAGGGGTGTATGCCATGTATTTTTGTGATCTTTGTGGTGACTAGCAAAAGCATGCAAAGTAGCTTACTCATTGATGCTGATTTCAGGGACTTAGAATTTCACTAAGTCCTTGCCCTGTCATTATTTTTATGCCATATGTTCATGTTGTTTCCTAGTGATCCGTGCCACTTTTGAGGATGATCAGTGAGGATATTTTGTTAATATTGTGGTGCTCTATCCATCCGTGTCTTTGTTTGCATTTATGGAGCAACCTAGCTTGAGTCAATCGAGCTCTACTTTTGCTATAAAATGTTCCTGGCAGATTGTTAACATGTTTAGCTATTTTGCCGAGCTTGTTGTTGTTGATCCGTGCATGCTATGTTGTTCTTGCCATGTCTAGCTTCTATGCCATCTCTTCTTGATGGGTGTATGCTTAGATTGTCATGCCATGCTTTGTAGTGAGTGCATCGAGCTCATAAACATGTCTACTTGTTAATCTGTTTGCATGCTCCAGTTTTTCACTAAGTCTGAATCTGTTTATGTATATGATTAGAGTAGCTTCATGCCATGCCTTGCTTTTCCATGTTATGTTCCCGTAGCTTATAGTTATCATGCTCTAAAGATTGCTTCCTGATGAAAAATTCCTGACTTGATGTTAATTTCACTAAGTCTGAAACCTGTTATCATTTGCACTTTTGCCATGCTTGTTTGAGCTTGCTATTGAGTGAATAAGCCGTAGATCAGTGTTCATCGTTTGTCAAACATCATGAGTGGATCCCTGCTATGTATTTTGTTGCCATGTTTGAGTGATGTAGCATATTTATCTTGTTGCATTTAGCTGGCTACTTGCTGTTTATCGCAGACCGATGCCATATTTGTTTTGCTTGCCATTTCCAAACCGTGTATCCGATTCCGGTGATCTTTATATCGATTTCGACCGAAATCACCTCACCTTTCCAGTGGCACTCTTGGATTTCCAAGATGAGGCCAGGTTCAATAATTCCTTTCCAAATCACGCATATGCATCACTTGCTGCATCCTGCATATCATGCCATGTTCATGTGTTGGTTGTTTACTATGTTGTGTGCTTCTTTCCGGTGTTGCTTCTTCGGGTTGGTTCCGATAATGTTGCGTTTGTGAGGACCCGTCCGTTTGCGTCCATATGTCTTCTTCATGGACTCGTTCTTCTTCCTTGCGGGATTTCAGGCCAGATGACCATACCCTCGAAATCACTTCTATCTTTGCTTGCTAGTTGCTAGCTCTTTTGCTATGCCTATGCTGCGATACCTACCACTTTCTTATCATGCCTCCCATATTGTTAAGCCAAGCCTCTAACCCACCTTGTCCTAGCAAACCATTGTTTGGCTATGTTACCGCTTTGCTCAGCCCCTCTTATAGCGTTGTTAGTTGCAGGTGAAGATTGGAGCTTGTTCCATGTTTGGAACATGGATATTTGTTGGGATATCATAATATCTCTTATTTAATTAATGCATCTATATACTTGGTAAAGGGTGGAAGGCTCGGCCTTATGCGTGGTGTTTTGTTCCACGCTTGCCGCCCTAGTTTCTGTCATATCGGTGTTATATTCAAGGATTTTGCGTTCCTTACACGGTTGGGTTATAATGGGAACCCCTTGACAGTTCGCCTTGAATAAAACTCCTCCAGCAAGGCCCAACATTGGTTTTACCATTTGCCACCTAGCCTTTTTCCCTTGGGTTAGGCCAGCCCAAGGGTCATCTTTATTTAAACCCCCAGGCCAGTGCTTCTCTAAGTGTTGGTCCAACCCAGAGCACCGTGCGGGGCCGTCCCTTGGCAACTTGGGTTGAGTTGGCTCCCGTACGCTTAGCTTATCCGGTGTGCCCTGAGAACGAGATATGTGCAGCTCCTATCGGGATTTGTCGGCACAGCGGGTGGTTTTGGTGGACTTGTTTTACCATTGTCGAGGATGTCTTGTAACCGGGATGCCGAGCCTGATCGGATTGTCTTGGGAGAAGGAATATCCTTCGTTGACCGTGAGAGCTTGTGATGGGCTAAGTTGGGACACCCCTGCAGGGATTTGAACTTTCGAAAGCCGTTCCCACGGTTATGGGCAGATGGGAATTTGTTAATGTCCGGTTGTAGAAAACCTGAACTTGACCTTAATTAAAATACATCAAGCACGTGTGTAACAGTGATGGTCTCTTTCCAGCGGAGTCCGGGAAGTGAACATGGTGTTGGAGTAATGCTTGACGTAGGTTGTTCTAGGATCACTTCTTGATCATAGTTGTTCGATCATGCTTTTGCCTTCTCTTCTCGCTCTCATTTGCGTATGTTAGCCACCATATATGCTAGTCGCTTGCTGCAGCTCCACCTCATACTTTTCACCCTACCTATAAGCTTATATAGTCTTGATCGCGAGGGTGTGAGATTGTTAAGTCCCCGTGACTCATAGATACTTCCAAAATGTAACGCCCCGAGACCAATGTGCCAGGTGTCCTCGAGTTATTCGTTGTTGTTGCCATGTCTTTTGCTTGCGTGTTTCATCTTGTCATCTCATCATGTGCATTGCATCATCATGTTTTCGAAACTTGCATTCGTCCGGGTTTCCCAATTCCTTCCGTTATCCGTTCTGAGCCTAGACACACTCGCATGCGCCCATGGCATGTTCGAAATAGTATTTTATAAGTGGCCGAAAAATGTTCTCGGAATGGGTTGAAAGTTGGCATGTGGTGTTGTTATGTTGTTAGTAGGTCGCCTGCCAAGTTTCATCACATTCGGAGCTCGTTTGATAGCCCAGCCGTTAAACTATAGCGGCATTATAGTCGGTCTAACGTCGGACGTTTTCGGTCTCCAGAAACAGTCGCCGAGTCTCTCTCTTTTCTCTTCTCTCAGCCTGAGGCTTTCTGCATAGCCACTACCTCTCACCGTCAGGCCCTACCTAACCTCTCTCGTCTGCCCGCGGCCCTCCTCGCACGCGCGTCCGAAAATTGTCCCGGACCCGACCCGAGCAGTCGTCACCGTTGTGTCCGGATCATCCCCAAACATCTACAAATCGTCACCATTTTCTTATTTGGCCTCCCTAGCCTATTTTTCGTGATCGTCCGATTGCGATCGGAGGGACGAGTTAGCCCCTAACCTAAATTCATCTGATATAAATATCAGTCTAACCCTAGATCTTTTTGTACCTATTTATAGACGAACCCTTGCCCAAATCAGATCAAACCCTAACTTCTATGCACTTGTCCCTGCCGCAGCCGCCACACTCTAATCCCCACCTCGGGATCCCTCTGGATCCAATTCCACCAACCCAGCCACTGTTCTCCTCTCCGACCCCTCCCTGTTTTTAGCGCCGCAAAAATCACAGCAGTAGCAACCGAGGCCCCTGCTCCCTGCCTCCTCCTCGTCGCTTGTGTGCCCGAGCACGCCGCCGCCCTGTTGACTGTCGTCGACCAGTCCGGGCCTCCCCTGCTCTTTTCCCTGGCCGTCTCCCTCTCCTCCTCCCTCTAACATCTCTCTCTCTCCTGCCATGTTCAGGGCCCTCCCATGGCCGCCGGATCTGGGTGTCGGCGCTGTCGTCCTGCCCAATTCCGGCCTCCCCTACCTCTGCCTCGCCCGGATCAGGTGGATCCGGCGAGTTCTTCGCCGCCGCCGTCCGCATCAAGCTCCGGTTCGGTCCCTGCTTCAGGAACGAGAGGACGAGGCGCCCGTTCGTCCCGTGCCTATGCTCGCTCGCGTTGACCCTCGAAGTGCCTCTCGACCCCGCGCTTGGTCCGCCGCCTCGCTTCGATAGGGAATTGGCCCAGCTCCGCGCCCCGTTGACCTCCAGATCCACTGGGTAGACCACACCCCTGCAGGCCTCGATCGCCTCCAGCCCAGCAGCCCGCGTCCTGCGCCAGTAATCCAGTCCAGCACCGGCCGGGCCAAGGCCCATGGGTGAGGACATGCCCAGCCTCTCCCCTGTTCCTGTTGGGCCAACAAGACTCAGCCCAGTTTTGTTTTTTTCCTGCTGCTGTGATTTTCTCCTTTATCCAGTAAAGACAGAATTGCAGATAAGACCTTCAACTTCATACATTTAATATCTCACAAACCGTGCATCGGATTAAAACAAACTTAACATGAAACTTGATTACAATTTCATCTAGTTTAATAATATCCAACTTTCATCCATGTTTAACATGTTTTAAAATGTTGTTTGTTTAAATTTGCTTAAATAACTTGCTAAAATGATTTATTTCATAACTAAATAACCGTAGCTCGGATTTTAATAAACTTTATATGTAAATGGGGTAGAAAAATGCCTAGTTTAACATGGTGGCTTCACTTTGCATGCTTAACAACTCTAAAATTATGTTTAGGGCAGAACAGTACCAAACCTAATATATGCATATAACGAGTTTCCGGAATTGTTGTTCGTTGTTTCCGGCCTCATTTAAACTTGACTAGATAGGTAGTTTTCATTTGCTTCACCCTCTTGCCATGCTAACAACATGTAATCTTGTTGGGTACATAAACGAGATCGAACTAAATAACGTGTTGTGGTGTTTTGTCAATATGCAACTCGTTGCATATTGAGCTCCACTTAATTTGTAGTGTTGTTTGTTGCACTTTGCCATGCCATGACATGTATCATTAAACCGGACATGCATCATACTTGATTGTGCATCCTGCCACGTTCATGTCGTGGTTGTTTACTATGTTGTTTGTTTCTTTCCGGTGTACTTCTTCTCGGTAATCCGGTAACGTTGCGTTTGTGAGGATACGTTGGCTACGTCCGTTTGTCTTCTTCATGGACTCTTTCTTCTTCCTTGCGGGATCTCAGGCAAGATGACCATTCCCTCGAAATCACTTCTATCTTTGCTTGCTAGTTGCTCGCTCTTTTGCTATGCCTATGCTGCGATACCTACCTCTTTCTTATCATGCCTCCCATATTGTTGAACCAATCCTCTAACCCACCTTGTCCTAGCAAACCGTTGTTTGGCTATGTTACCACTTTGCTCAGCCCCTCTTATAGCATTGTTAGTTGCAGGTGAAGATTGACGTTTGTTCCTTGTTGGAACATGGATATGGTGTTCCTTGTTGGAACATGTTTACTTGTTGGGATATCACAATATCTCTTATTTAATTAATGCATCTATATACTTGGTAATAGGTGGAAGGCTCGGCCTTATGCCTGGTGTTTTGTTCCACTCTTGCCGCCCTAGTTTCCGTCATATCGGTGTTATGTTCCCGGATTTTGCGTTCCTTATGTGGTTGGGTTATAATGGGAACCCCTTGACAGTTCGCCTTGAATAAAACTCCTCCAGCAATGCCCACCTTGGTTTTACCATTCGCCACCTAGCCTTTTCTTTTCCCTTGGGAGTGGCGCTCTTGAGGGTCATCATTA
>NC_041386.1:243471092-243584730 GCF_002162155.2 Triticum dicoccoides | reverse complement strand
CGGGCCAGTGCTCCTTTGAGTGTTGGTCCAAACTAGAGTCCTGTGCAGCGCCCCCTCGGGGAAACTCGAGGTTTGGTTTTAGTTGTATGTAGAGCTCATCTGAGTGTGCCCTAAGAACGAGATATCTGCAGCTCCTATCGGGATTTGTCGGCACATTCGGGCGGTGTTGCTGGACTTGTTTTCCATTGTCGAAATGTCTTGTAACCTGGATGCCGAGTCTGATCGGAATGTCTTGGGAGAAGGAATATCCTTCATTGACCGTGAGAGCTTGTGATGGGCTAAGTTGGGACACCCCTACAGGGATTTGAACATTCGAAAGCCGTGCCCGCAGTTATCGGCAGATGGGAATTTGTTAATGTCCGGTTGTAGAAAACCTGAAGTTGACCTTAATTAAAATGCATCAACCGCGTGTGAAACCGTGATGGTCTCTTTCCGGCGGAGTCCGGGAAGTGAACACGGTGTTGGAGTTATGCTTGACGTAGGTTGTTCTAGGATCACTTCTTGATCATAGTTTCTCGATCGTGCTTTGCCTTCTCTTCTCGCTCTCATTTGCGTATGTTAGCCACCATATTTGCTAGTCGCTTGCTGCAGGTCCACCTCATACCTTTACCTTACCCATAAGCTCAAATAGTCTTGATCGCGAGGGTGCGAGATTGCTAAGTCCCTGTGGCTCACAGATACTTCCAAAACCAGTTTGCAGGTGCCGATGTTACCGAGCAGGTGACGCAAACAAGCTCAGGAGGAGCTCGATGAAGATCTTGTCCTTTGTGTTGTTTCGTTCTAGTTGATCAGTAGTGGAGCCCAGTTGGGGTCGATCGGGGACCTTGTCGCATTTGGGGTTCTTCTTTTATTTTGGTTCCGTAGTCGGAAATTGATTGTATTTGTGTGATGTAATGCTTTATTCATGTATTGTGTGAAGTGGCAATTGTAAGCCAACTATGTTTCTTTTCCCTTATGTATTACATGGGTTGTGCAAAGATTACCTCACTTGCGACATTGCTTTCAATGCGGTTATGCCGCTAAGTCATGCTTCGACACGTGGGAGATATAGCCGCATCGAGGGTGTTACAAGTTGGTAATCAGAGCCTTCCCCGACCTTAGGAGCCCCCCTGCTTGATCGAATTAGCTGACGAGTTGAGTCTAGAAAAATGTTTTGAGTTATTTAGGAATTATATATCAGAGAGTTTAGGAATTCTTTTTACTCCCCAGTCCCTTCATCGCTCTGGTAAGGCATCCTAACATAGAGTTTTGACTCTTCTCTTCTCAAATTTCACTAAAAAAAATTTAGGATCACGCAGCTATCTTGGAATCATTCCGATCGATTTGTGACGAGAACATTGTTCTTGGTGCCTCCTTTCATTTAGGGGTTGTGGCAGTGTCCCGGGGAGTTGAGCTCCGAGGTGTTGTCATCACAATTGTATCGTTGCAGTTCTGGAATACCTGAGATTAGTTTCGCCGACATCGAAAATCTCTTTTATGCAGTTCTTGGTGAGATAACCTCGACGCCACCCAGTACTGGGGCAGGAGTGCGGGAGTATTGCCATAACTTGTATAACGGATGCTTTTCAAAGGTTGAGGTAGACGATTTCTGAAGGTTTCTTGGTTATGTGTTGAAGGATGGATACAACTGGATGTAGGATTTGCTAGTTTTGGGTGAGATATTATGCTTCCCCTGTATCCCCAACACCAAATTGCATAACCAGAAAGTTTCAGGAATTTATAGGTGGGAATTCAAGTATCCCTTAGGATTTCTTTCCGACGGATATATGATATGAAATTTGGGTTCAACGTCTAGTGGTCCGCCTATCCATGGTTGGTTTTACAGTGGTCTCGTTGTGTCTTAAAGAGTCCTTGGCTATGCCGACTCGGGGATGCTTCGTATGTCATGTGCACTGCCTTGTACATGATGGTGATGTACGATCGAGCCCGTGTAGGCCCCACCACGAAAACTTCGGACGAAATTTCTATCATATGTTTGTTCCGGCTTATTCTGCAAGCCAATCCTTTGTTTTGTTTTGAGTTGTGGTATTCGAGTTGCTTCGAAGTCAAATGTTGATTCCATACCTTTTTCCTAAGCGGTGTTCTCATACTTCGATGTGAAGACCAATCCTTCTTGATAATCATGATTGTCATGTCAGTCCTTTTCAACCAGTGTGTTTTTTCTCTTCAAATGGATTCGTTCATTTTCAACATCCGCAAGTTTGAATCTCAGCTTTCTCAACGGTGTTCGTTTCATCCATCCCAAGTTGTCTTTGTTGTCCCTCCCACCCAACCCTTGTTTCTTCAAGGACTCAGATTTCTTTATCAAGTATCCATCTTATTGATGCGAAGTCTCTCCAGTCCTTTTCGTCAATGTTCTTATCCGGTGATTCTCAAGAAGATACTAACGGAGCTTCAAGTTATCATTATTCGTTCTTTTTCTTCTCCGGTGGAACCAATTCAAGCCTTGTTGATCATATCATTTCCTCGTTTCAAATACCTTCTCTTGCCGGTGCACCTCATATTTAGTCATTTCTCGCTATTCAATTGTTCCGGAGTGCTCAAGATATCCCGAAGATTCGTGCTTACACTCTGCTTTCGTTCAAGCTCTTTCGAGGATGTTATCTCATTCAAGCCATTTAAATTCAACCGGTGCAATCTCTCTTTGAAATCGTTCTACGGTGTATCTTTTCAGTGGGCCCTAACCCACAGGTCTTTTCCCAGGATCTTACCTGACTCTTCTATTTTCCCGGAGTTATTCTCAAATTCTTTTAAAGTTTGACGTAAGAATGATTCTTCATTAGTCGTATGCCTTCTCCAAGATCTTTCACACTATTTTCATCGTTGGTTCAACTTTTCCATTCTACTTGATTCCAGAGTATCTCAACAATTTGGTGGTGTTTCTCATCGTCGTAATTCTCAGATTTTGAAGACCGAAGAAGAGTTTCTTTTAAATCTTGCCCCATTCTCGGCCGTCCTCTCATAATTGTTTTTTTATTGTTGTGAGAATTCTTTTCACCCATCTGGAGCTATTCAAGAGTCTTCTCAGTTTGATTATCCGGAGTCCATCATTTCAGGTTTATTCATTCTCAGCTTTCAGTTATCATTCTCCAATCTTACCGGTGCATCATTCAAATATTCTCTATTCAGTTCGTGATCCCTTCGTTCTCATGTATCTAGTTTGTCTCAAGCACCTCCATTCATTTGCTAATTCTTACCGGTGATTCACCCCTACCTCGATTGTTTTCAATTCTTACGGTGGTCCGTTCAAGAGTTCTTTTCCTTGGTCACCATATCAATTTACTCGTTGTTTCAACCCTTCCGGTGGTTCGTGCAATACCTTCTCAAGTTTGCGCTATATCTCTCTTAATCCTTCCAACAGGAATAAGTTGTTTGCAATCCGTTGCTTGTCATCAATTTAAATTGGTGAAGGATACGCATAACGTAATTCTTATTCTTGCTTCATCCAACTGTTTAATTCCTTATTCCGGAGGTTCACCAAATTCTCGGTTTCTATTGTTTCATATTTTCTTTTCCGGAGTTCCAAGCTCTCTCAAATATATCATCGCGAAGGTCCATCTAATCATTGCAAGGTTTCACCTTGTGTTTTCAACTTCTCTTTCCTTCCGTTTGATCTTCCTTTTGTTTTCCGGAGTTCTTCATGGAGGCTCAACATGATGGTTCATCAAAGATTTAATTCCTTCTCGAAGGGTTCATCAACATTCTTTTCATAGGAGCTCAAGCATTCTTCATCTTGCAATCCGGGGTACAATTCTTTCTACCTTATCATCGGAGGTGGTATTATGTCATTCTTGATAATTTGAGTTCATGTTTCATGATTCACATGTTATTAAGAATAAGGTATTTAAAATCCACCAACCAACTAGTTGGAGCTATCTTGTGTCATGTTTCACCTAAAGCCTTCCCTAAGGATTGTTGCTATCTATGGAGCTCATAAGTGACCCAAGTTCTTCTTTTACCCTCCCAGTGAAATATTTTCTCGTCTCCTTGTTCATATCAATCCAATTCTTTTCCCGTGAGTGGTAGGTTGTCACCTCATAATTTGAGATGTATTCCATAAGACCATATCAAGCTTATTCTTTTCGTTGTTGGTTTTCCAACAACTCCGTTCTAGCATTTGCTGTAACCGTGCTCTCTCAAGATCTTGTTTCCCTGCGTTCCGGAGGCATTGTGATGTTGCTCTCTGCAACCCATCTTCTTGTTTTGTCAGGATCGTGTTCTTTTCGTCCTTATCCTTTTAACTAGAGTGTCGTGCCCGCTTTTCGAGTTCTTCCCATCCTGTCAAGTTTTTGCCTCCCTTCTCAACTGGAGTGCAACCTGAAATCGTTCTTACCCATTGTGCCATTCTTTCAATAGTTTCGGAGGCAGTGTATTGTTGTTTTCATCAAGTATCCCCTCATCTTGTCAAATTCATGTTCAATTCCTTCTGTTTATAGTCGGAGTGCTGTCCAAATTATATCATTCTTAATCCTTCTCTATCTTGTTTTAACCGGAGTGGTTTCAATATATATCTTGCCCTTCAACCTCAAGGTTTTTTTTGCAATGTTCTTTGTCCCTCTTTTCTAACAGAGTGTTTTCGACTTTGTTCACCTTTGTTGTATTCTTTTCTCGAATTTTGTTCAACCTCGCAAGGTTCTTTGGTTTCACTCATTTGTCAGAGAAGCACCATAGTTTCACCTCACCTCTTCCTCTTCCTTTCCCCTCCAGTGCCATTCTATATCTCGGGACGAGATCCTCTCATAGTGGTGGAGTGTTGTAATGCCCCGAGACCGATGTGCCAGGTGTCTTCGAGTTTTTCGTTGTTGTTGCCATGTCTTTTGCTTGCGTGTTGCATCTTGTCATGTCATCATGTGCATTGCATCATCATGTTTTCGAAACTTGCATTCATCCGGGTTTCCCAATTCCTTCCATTGTCCGTTCTGAGCCCAGACACACTCGCATGCGCCCGCGGCATATCCAAAATAGTATTTTATAAGTGGCCGAAAAATGTTCTCGGAATGGGTTGAAAGTTGGCATGTGGTGTTGTTATGTTGTTAGTAGGTCGCCTGCCAAGTTTCATCGCATTCGGAGCTCGTTTGATAGCCCAACCATTAAACTATAGTGGCATTATAGCCGGTCTAACGTCGGACGTTTTCGGTCTCCGGAAACAGTCGCCGGGTCTCTCTCTTTTCTCTTCTCTCAGCCTGAGGCCTTCTGCACAGCCACTACCTCTCACCGTCAGGCCCTACCTAACCTCTCTCGTCAGCCCGCGGCCCTCCTCGCACGCGCGTCCGAAAATTGTCCCGGACCCGACCCGAGCAGTCATCACCGTTGTGTCCGGATCATCCCCAAACATCTACAAAACGTCACCATTTTCTTATTTGGCCTCCCTAGCCTATTTTTCGTGATCGTCCGATTGCGATCGGAGGGACGAGTTAGCCCCTAACCTAAATTCATCTGATATAAATATCAGTCTAACCCTAGATATTTTTGTACCTATTTATAGACGAACCCTTGCCCAAATCGGATCAAACCCTAACTTCTAGGCACTTGTCCCCGCCGCAGCCGCCACACTCTAGTCCCCACCTCGGGATCCCTCCGAATCCAATTCCACCAACCCAGCCACTGTTCTCCTCTCCGACCTCTCCCTGTTTTTCAGCGCTGCAAAAATCGCAGCAGCAGCAACCGAGGCCCCTGCTCCCTGCCTCCTCCTCGTCGCTTGTGCGCCCGAGCACGCCGCCGCCCTGTTGACTGTCGTCGACCAGTCGAAGCCTCCCCTGCTCTTTTCCCTCGCCGTCTCCCTCTCCTCCTCCCTCTAACATCTTTCTCTCTCTCCTGCCATGTTCAGGACCCTCCCATGGCCGCCGGATCTGGGTGCCGCCGCCGTCGTCCTGCCCGTTTCCGGCCTCCCTTGCCTCTGCCTCGCCCGGATTAGGTGGATCCGGTGAGTTCTTTGCCGCCGCCGTCCGCATCAAGTTCCGGTTCGGTCCCTGCTTCAGGAACGAGAGGACGAGGCGCCTGTTCGTCCCGTGCCTCTGCTCGCTCGCGTTGACCCTCTCAGCGCCTCTTGACCCCGCGCCTGGTCCGCCGCCTCGCTTCGATCGGGAATTGGCCCAGCTCCGCGCCCCGTTGACCTCCAGATCCACCGGGTGGACCACACCGCTGCAGGCCTCGATCGCCTCCAGCCCAGTAGCCCGCGTCCTGCGCCAGTAATCCAGTCCAGCACCGACCGGGCCAAGGCCCATGGGTGAGGACATGCCCAGTCTCTCCCCTGTTCCTGTTGGGCCAACAAGACTTAGCTCAGTTTTGTTTTTTTTCCTGCTGCTGTGATTTTCTCCTTTATCCAGTAAAGACAGAATTGCAGATAAGACCTTCAACTTCATACATTTAATATCTCACAAACCGTGCATCGGATTAAAACAAACTTAACATAAAACGTGCTTAGAATTTCATCTAGTTTAATAATATCCAACTTTCATCCATGTTTAACATGCTTAAAATGTTGTTTGTTTAAATTTGCTTAAATAACTTGCTAAAATGATTTATTTCATAACTAAATAATCGTAGCTCGGATTTTAATAAACTTTATATGTAAATGGGGTAGAAAAATGCCTAGTTTAACATGGTGGCTTCACTTTGCATGCTTAACAAATCTAAAATTATGTTTAGGGAAGAACAGTACCAAACCTAATATATGCATATGACGAGTTTCCGGAATTGTTATTCGTTGTTTCCGGCCTCATTTAAACTTGAATAGATAGGTAGTTTTCATTTGCTTCACCCTCTTGCCATGCTAACAACATGTAATCTTGTTGGGTACATAAACGAGATCGAACTAAACAACGTGTTGTGGTGTTTTGTCAATATGCAACTCGTTGCATATTGAGCTCCACTTAATTTGTAGTGTTGTTTGTTGCACTTTGCCATGCCATGACATGTATCATTAAACCGGACATGCATCATACTTGATTGTGCATCCTGCCATGTTCATGTCGTGGTTGTTTACTATGTTGTTTGTTTCTTTCCGGTGTACTTCTTCCCGGTAATACGGTAACATTGCGTTTGTGAGGATACGTTGGCTACGTCCGTTTGTCTTCTTGATGGACTCGTTCTTCTTCCTTGCGGGATCTCAGGCAAGATGAACATACCCTCGAAATCACTTCTATCTTTTCTTACTAGTTGCTCGCTCTTTTGCTATGCCTATGCTGCGATACCTACCACTTGCTTATCATGCCTCCCATATTGTTGAACCAAGCCTCTAACCCACCTTGTCCTAGCAAACCGTTGTTTGGCTATGTTACCGCTTTGCTCAGCCCCTCTTATAGCATTGTTAGTTGCAGGTGAAGATTGAAGTTTGTTCCTTGTTGGAACATGGAGATGTTGTTCCTTGTTGAAACATGTTTACTTGTTGGGATATCACAATATCTCTTATTTAATTAATGCATCTATATACTTGGTAAAGGGTGGAAGGCTCAGCCTTATGCCTGGTGTTTTGTTCCACTCTTGCCACCCTAGTTTCCATCATATCGGTGTTATGTTCCCAGATTTTGCGTTCCTTACGCGGTTGGGTTATAATGGGAACCCCTTGACAGTTCGCCTTGAATAAAACTCCTCCAGCAATGCCCAACATTGGTTTTACCATTCGCCACCTAGCCTTTTCTTTTCCCTTGGGTAGGCCTGCCCAAGGGTCATCTTTATTTAACCCCCCGGGCCAGTGCTCCTCTGAGTGTTGGTCCAAACTAGAGTCCTGTGCAGCGCCCCCTCGGGGAAACTCGAGGTTTGGTTTTGGTTGTATGGAGAGCTCATCTGAGTGTGCCCTAAGAACGAGATATGTGCAACTCCTATCGGAATTTGTCGGCACATTCGGGCGGTGTTGCTGGACTTGTTTTACCATTGTCGAAATGTCTTGTAACCTGGATGCTGAGTCTGATCGGAATGTCTTGGGAGAAGGAATATCCTTCATTGACCGTGAGAGCTTGTGATGGGCTAAGTTGGGACACCCCTGCAGGGATTTGAACTTTCGAAAGCCGTGCCCGCAATTATGGGCAGATGGGAATTTGTTAATGTCCGGTTGTAGAAAACCTGAAGTTGACCTTAATTAAAATGCATCAACCGCGTGTGTAACCATGATGGTCTCTTTCCGGCGGAGTCCGAGAAGTGAACACGGTGTTGGAGTTATGCTTGACGTAGGTTGTTCTAGGATCACTTCTTGATCATAGTTTCTCGATCGTGCTTTGCCTTCTCTTCTCGCTCTCATTTGCGTATGTTAGCCACCATATATGCTAGTCGCTTGCTGGAGTTCCACCTGATACCTTTACCTTACCCATAAGCTTAAGTAGTCTTGATCGCGAGGGTGCGAGATTGCTGAGTCCCCGTGACTCACAGATACTTCCAAAACCAGCTTGCAGGTGCTGATGAGTCCGTGCAGATGACGCAGCCAAGATCAAGGAGGAGCTCGATGGAGATCTTGTCCTTTGTGTTGTTTCGTTCTAGTTGATCAGTAGTGGAGCCCAGTTAGGGTCGATCGGGGACCTTGTCGCATTTGGGGTTCTTCTTTTATTTTGGTTCCGTAGTCGGACCTTGATTGCATTTGTGTGATGTAATGCTTTATTCTTGTATTGTGTGAAGTGGTGATTGTAAGCCAACTATGTATCTTTTCCCTTATGTATTACATGGGTTGTGTGAAGATTACCTCACTTGCGACATTGCTTTCAATGCGGTTATGCCTCTAAGTCGTGCCTCGACACGTGGGAGATATAGCCGCATTGAGGGCGTTACACAAAACCAGCTTGCAGGTGCCGTTGAACCGTGCAGGTGACGCAACCAAGCTCAAGGAGGAGCTCGATGAAGATCTTGTCCTTTGTGTTATTCCGTTTCCAGTTGATCAATATTGGAGCCCAGTTGGGACGATCGGGGATCTGTGTAGCATTTGGGGTAGTCTTCTTTCATTTTGGTTCCGTAGTCAGACCTTGAGTGTATTTGGATGATGTAATGCTTTATTCATGTAATTGTGTGAAGTGACGATTGTAAGCCAACTATGTATCTTTTTCTCTTATGTATTACATGGGTTGTGTGAAGATTACCTCACTTGCGACATTGCTTTCAATGCGGTTATGCCTCTAAGTCGTGCTTTGACACGTGGGAGATATAGCCGCATCGAGGGCGTTACAAGTTGGTATCAGAGCCTTCCCCGACCTTAGGAGCCCCCTGCTTGATCGAATTGCTGGCATTGTTGAGTCTAGAAAAAATGTTTTGAGTCATTTAGGATTATATATATACGAGAGTAGGATTCTTTTTACTCCTCAGTCCCTTCGTCGCTCTGGTGAGGCATCCTGACATAGACTCTTCTCTTCTCAAATTTCACTATTTTTTTAGGATCACGCGGGTATCTTGGAATCGTTCCGATGGTTTTGTGATGAGAACATTGTTCTTGGTGCCTCCTGACATTTAGGGGTTGTGGCAGTGTCCCAGGGAGTTGAGCTCCGAGGTGTTGTCGTCACAATTTTATCGTTGCAGTTCTGGAATACCTGAGCTCGCCGACATCGAAAATCTCTTTTATGCAGTTGTTGGTGATATAACCTTGACGCCACCCAGTACTGGGGCGGGAGTTCGGGAGTATTGCCATAACTCGTATAACGGATGCTTTTCGAAGGTTGAGGTAAACGATTTCCAAAGGTTTCTTGGTTATGTGTTGAAGGATGGATACAGCTGGATGTATGATTTGCTAGTTTTGGGTGAGATATTATGCTTCCCCTGTATCCCCAACACCTGATTGCATAACTGGAAAATTTCAGAAGTTTATAAGTGGGAATTCAAGTAGATATTAGGATATCTTTCCGATAGATGTATGATATGAAATTGGGGTTCGACGTCTAGTGGTCCGCCAATCCACGGTTGGTTTTACAGTGGTCTTGTTGTGTCTTAAAGAGTCCTTGGCTATGCCGACTCGGGGACGCTTCGTATGTCATGTGCACTGCCTTGTACATGACGGTGTTGTACGATCGAGCCTGTGTAGACCCCACCACGGAAACTTCTGACGAAATCTCTATCATATGTTTGTTCTGGCCTATTCTGCAAGCCAAACCTTTGTTTTGTTTTGAGTTGTGGTATTCGAGTTGCTTCAATGTCAAGTGTTGACTCCATACCTTCCCCAAATGGTGTTCTCATACTATGATGTGAATACTAATCCTTCATGATAATCAAGATTGTCATGTCAATCCTTCTCAACCGGTGTGCTTCTCTTCAAGTGGACCCGATCATTTCAACATCAGCACGATCTATTACTAGTTCTTCTCAACGGTGTTGTCTTCATCCGTTCCAAGTTGACTTTGTTTTTTCCACCCACCCACCCCTTTTTCTTCAAGGATTCAGATTTCTTAATCAAGTATCCATGTTATTGATGCGAGGCTTCTTCATTCCTTTTCCGTCAATGTTCTTATCCGGCGATTCTCATGAAGATTCTAATGGAGCTTCAAGCTCATCATCTCGGTTTTCTTTCTTCTCCGGTGGATTCAATTCAAGCTTTTGGTGTTGATCATATCCCTTTCCTCATTTCAAATGCTTTCCCATGCCGTTGCACCTCTTAATATTTCACCTCTCGCTATTCAATTGTTCCGGAGTGCTGAAGATATCTCAGCAGGCTCGTCTTGTCATTCAAGATCTATTCAACCTATTTCGAGGTTGTTATCTCATTCAAGCCGTTTAACTCAACCGGTGCCATCTTCTTTTCAAGTAATCGTTCAACAGTGTTTCTTTTGAGTGGGCCCTAACCCACAGGTCTTTTCCCATGATCTTACCTGACTCTTCTTATTTTCCCAGAGCTATCCTCAAATTTCTTTTCGAAGATTGATGTAAGAATGATTTATCATCAATCAAATGCTTTCTCCAACATCTTTCAAATTATTTTTATCGTTGGCTCAATCTCTTCGCTTTTGATTATTCTGGAGTGCCTCAATAATTCTTGGTGGTGTTTCTCATCGTCATTATCAACATTTGAAGACCGAAGAAGATATTTCCTCCATATCTTACTCCATTCTCTTCAAGATTCGTCATTTTAGTTTGTTTTCACTCTCATAATTATTTTCGATTGTGGGAATTCTTTTCAACCATCCGGAGCATTTCATGAGTTGTTTCCATTTCTTTCCTCCGAAGGCCATCTTTTCAAATACTATTCATTCTCAGCTTTCAGCTATGGTTCTCCAAATCATACCGCTGTTTAAATCAAGGATTCTCTAATCAGCTCGTAATCTCTTTGTTCTCATGGATCTAAATTCTCTCAAGTATCTTCGTTCTTTTTTATAATTATTCCTAGTGTTTCTTTATCTTTACTTCATTCATTTTCAATTCTTACGGTGGTTCGTTCAAGAGTTCTCTTCTTGGTTATCAAATCATTTATTCGTTGTTTCAATCCCACCGGTGGTTCCATCAATACCTTCTCAAGTTTATGTTACATCTCTCTTAATCTTTTCTATGAGAATAAGTATTATGTCAAATCCGTCGATTGTCATCAATTTAATTGGTGAAGGATAAGCATAATGTAATTCTTATTCTTGTTTCATCGAGTAAATCCAATTCCCTATTCCGGAGGCTCATCAAATTCTCGGTTCCATTTGTTTCATCTTTATTTTCCGGAGTTCCAAGCTTTTCCGAATTATATCACCATGGAGATCCATATAAATCATTATAAGGCTTCACTTTGTGTTTTTTTCAACTTCTCTTTCCTTTCGTTGGATCATCCTTTTGCTACCGGAGTTCTTCATGGAGTCTCTACATGATGTTTCATCAAGGATTTAATCCCTTCTCCAAGTTTTCATCGAGATTCTTTTCTAAGGAGATCAAGCATTCTTCATGTTGCAATCCAGAGTGCAATTCTTTCTACCGTATCTTTGGAGGTGGTATTATGTCATTCTTGATAATTTGAATTCATGTCTCATGTTTCACATGTTGTTAAGAATGAGGTATTTTAAATCCATCAACCTCTTCGTTGGAGTTATCTTGGGTTATATTTCACCTAAAGCTTTTCCCTAAGGATTGTTGCTAATTATGGTGCTCATAAAGGACCCAAGTTCTTCTTTCATCCTTCCGGTGAAATAGTTTCTCGTCTCCTTGTGGATATCAACCCAATCTATCGTTTCCGTCAGTGGCAGAATTCCAACTCAGTTTTGAGATGTTTTCCATAAGCCCACTACAAGCTTACTCTTTTCGTTGTTGGTTTTCCAACAAGTCCATTCAACCCTTCTCCTAAAGATTCCTTTTTCAAGCTCTTTTGTGACAGAAGCTGGCATTTTCTTCTCCATTCTTTTCTTTCAATTATCTATCTTCTATTTCTTTCTTCCGGAGGCATTGTGATGTTGCTCTCTTCAACCCATCTTCTTGTTTTGTTAGGATCATGTTCTTTTCTTGGTTTATCCATTTAACCGGAGTGTTGTGCCTTTTTGCTCAAGTTCTTTTCGCCTTATCAAGCCTTGCATCTCTTTTCTACCGGAGTGCTTCCCAAAGTTGTTCTTCCTTGTTCCTCTTTACTAACGGAGTGTTTTCAACCTTGTTCTCCTCTGTTGCTTTCTTTCTTTCATTTTGCTCAACCTTTCAAGGTTCTTTGGTTTCACTCGTTTGTCAAAGAAGCAACTTTGTTTTACCTCTTCTCTTTCTCTTCCGTTTTCCCCTCTGGTGCCATTCTAGATCTCGGGACGAGATCCTCTCGTAGTGGTGGAGTGTTGTAACGCCCCGAGACCGATGTGCCAGGTGTCTTCCAGTTATTCGCTGTTTTTGCCTTGTCATTGCTTGCGTGTCATGCATCTCATATCTTGTCATCATGTGCATTTCATTTGCATACATGTTCGTCTCATGCATCCGAGCATTTTCCTCGTTGTCCGTTTTGCAATCCGGCGCTCCTATGTCACCCGTTGTCCCTTTCTACATCTTTTTGTGTGGGGGTGTTAAACGTTTACAGATTGGACCGAGACTTGTCATGCGGCCTTGGTTTACTACCCGTAGACGCCTGTGAAGTTTCATGCCATTTGGACTTCGTTTGATACTCCAACGGTTAACCGAGGGACCAAAAAGGCCTCGTGTGTCTTGCAGCCCAACACCCCTCCAAAGTGGCCCAAAACCCACCTAAACCTCCTCCATCATCTCGGTCGTTCGATCACGATCGCGTGGCCAAAAACCGCACCTCATTTGGACTATCCTAGCTCCCTCTACCGATATATATGTGGCCTCCCCTGAAATTTTTGTGGATGAAACCCTAATCCTCTTCCCCTCTCGCCCGTCAGACATATCCGTCCCGGACGGACGAAATCGCGCTGACCGCCGCAGCCAATCCGCGCCCGCCACGTCATCGATCGCCGCCGTCTCCACCGCGCGGCCCGAGGAACCCAGATCGGGCGCGCGGGCCCATCTCGCCGCCGCCGCCTACCTGCGGCCTCCCGTGCGTGCCCCGCCGCCTCAGGAGCCGCGCCGCCGCAGAGCGCCCCATCGCCGGCCGCCGCGCCTCCCTGACGCCAGTGACCCTTGCCGCGCCGGCCGCCGTTCGCCACCTCCGTCCTCCCTCTGCACCGCCGCCGCCGTCCTTCCTCAACACCGCGGTCGCCGCCCGTCTGCCAGAGCTCCTTCATCCTGCAACCGCCCGGATCCGGTGCCGGCCGGCTGGATCCCTTCGCCGTCCCGGTGAGCTCGCGCCTCCCTGTCGCCCTGTCTCTTGCTTCTCTCTCTCTATCTCAGATCTCTCTCTCTCCCTCTCTGCAGAACCCCGCCTGCCGCCGCAGATGGCCGGATCCACTGGTTCTCGGCGGATCTGCTCGTTCTACCGGCGCCGCGCCGCCCTCGCCGGAGAGCGCCGGCCGCCGTCTCCTGCCTCCCCGATCCAGGAGGGATCGAGAGGAGGACGAGCCAGCGCACTGACTCCCGCGTGGGCCTCGGCCTCCCTGGCCCAGCAATCCCTCCTCTGGCCCGCCTCGTCCTCTCTCATGCTGGGCCGAGCCCAGGGGTGAGCGCCGCTATTCTCTGCCCAGAGCGCGCTTTAGTTATTCATCACTCACCCTGTGTTTTTTTCTTCAGATTTTGGCCAAGTCCCCAGATCTGATGTTATTTTATGCCATGTTCATCATGTCATAACTCTGCACCTGTGGCTCCGTTTCGTGCGTGTAGCACGTCAAAATGTTCGTCTCGATGAGTACATCATTTCATCTCATTGCATAATTTTCATTTGAGCTCATCTTGATGCCCGAAATGCTGTTGGAAGAGGGCTATGTGATGATTATTTCAGATCTGTTTCAGCAAGTGCACTTTTGTCATTTTTGCCATGATTAATGTGTGCATGCTATGATCCTGAGCTCTTCATGTGTTTTGTACAATGCCATGTTATCTTTACAGGGGTGTATGCCATGTATTTTTGTGATCTTTGTGGTGACTAGCACAAGCATGCAAAGTAGCTTACTCATTGATGCTGATTTCAGGGACTTAGAATTTCACTAAGTCCTTGCCTTGTCATTATTTTTATGTCATATGTTCATGTTGTTTCCTAGTGATCCGTGCCTATTTTGAGGATGATCAGTGAGGATATTTTGTTAATATTGTGGTGCTCTATCCATCCATGTCCTTGTTTGCATTTATGGAGCACCCTAGCTTAAGTCAATCGAGCTCTACTTTTGCTATAAAATGTTCCTGGCAGATTGTTAACATGTTTAGCTATTTTGCCGAGCTTGTTGTTGTTGATCCGTGCATGCTATGTTGTTGTTCTTGCCATGTCTAGCTTCTATGCCATGTCTTCTTGATGGGTGTATGCTTAGATTGTCATGCCATGCTTTGTAGTGAGTGCATCAAGCTCGTAAACATGCCTACTTGTTAATCTGTTTGCATGCTCCAGTTTTTCACTAAGTCTGAATCTGTTTATGTTTTTGCTATGTTCACATGCTTGCAATTGTATTCTCTGATCCCTTTTGGCTCAAGGTCACTAAGGGACTTTTGTTATATGCTTAGAGTAGCTTCATTCCATGCCTTGCTTTGCCATGTTATGTTACTGTAGCTTATAGTTATCGTGCTCTAAACATTGCTTCCTGATGATAAATTCCTCACATGATGTTAATTTCACCAAGTCTGAAACCTGTTATCATTTACACTTTTGCCATGCTTGTTTGAGCTTGCTATTGAGTGAATTAGCCGTAGATCAGTGTTCATCTTTTGTCAAGCATCAGGAGTGGATCCCTGCCATGTATTTTGTTGCCATGTTTGACTGCTGTAGCATATTTATCTTGTTGCATTTAGATGGCTACTTGCTGTTTATCGCAGACCGATGCCATATTTGTTTTGCTTGCCATTTCCAAACCGTGCATACGATTCCGGTGATCTTTATATTGATTTCGACCAAAATCACCTCACCTTTCGAGTGGCACTCTTGGATTTCCAAGATGAGGCCAGGTTCAATCATTCCTTTCCAAATCATGCATATGCATCACATGCCGCATCCCGCATATCATGCCATGTTCATGTGTTGGTTGTTTACTATGTTGTGTGCTTCTTTCCGGTGTTGCTTCTTCGGGTTGGTTTCGATAATGTTGCGTTTGTGAGGACCCGTCCGTTTGCGTCCGTATGTCTTCTTCATGGACTCGTTCTTCTTCCTTGCGGGATTTCAGGCAAGATGACCATACCCTCGAAATCACTTCTATCTTTGCTTGCTAGTTGCTAGCTCTTTTGCTATGCCTATGCTGCGATACCTACCACTTTCTTATCATGCCTCCCATATTGTTAAGCCAAGCCTCTAACCCACCTTGTCCTAGCAAACCATTGTTTGGCTATGTTACCGCTTTGCTCAGCCCCTCTTATAGCGTTGTTAGTTGCAGGTGAAGATTGGAGCTTGTTCCATGTTTGGAACATGGATATTTGTTGGGATATCATAATATCTCTTATTTAATTAATGCATCTATATACTTGGTAAAGGGTGGAAGGCTCGGCCTTATGCGTGGTGTTTTGTTCCACGCTTGCCGCCCTAGTTTCCGTCATATCGGTGTTATATTCCCGGATTTTGCGTTCCTTACATGGTTGGGTTATAATGGGAACCCCTTGACAGTTCGCCTTGAATAAAACTCCTCCAGCAAGGCCCAACATTGGTTTACCATTTGCCACCTAGCCTTTTTCCCTTGGGTTAGGCCAGCCCAAGGGTCATCTTTATTTAAACCCATGGGCCAGTGCTTCTCTAAGTGTTGGTCCAACCCAGAGCACCGTGCGAGGCCTTACCTTGGCAACATGGGTTACGTTGGCTCCCGTACGCTTAGCTTATCCGGTGTGCCCTGAGAACGAGATATGTGCAGCTCCTATCGGGATTTGTTGGCACAGCGGGTGGTTTTGCTGGACTTGTTTTACCATTGCCGAGGATGTCTTGTAACCGGGATGCCGAGCCTGATCGGATTGTCTTGGGAGAAGGAATATCCTTCATTGACTGTGAGAACTTGTGATGGGCTAAGTTGGGACACCCCTGCAGGGATTTGAACTTTCGAAAGTCGTGCCCGCGGTTATGGGCAGATAGGAATTTGTTAATGTCCGGTTGTAGAAAACCTGAAGTTGACCTTAATTAAAATACATCAACCACGTGTGTAACCGTGATGGTCTCTTTCCGGCGGAGTCAGGGAAGTGAACACGATGTTGGAGTTATGCTTGACGTAGGTTGTTCTAGGATCACTTCTTGATCATAGTTGTTCGACCATGCTTTTGCCTTCTCTTCTCGCTCTCATTTGCGTATGTTAGCCACCATATATGCTAGTCGCTTGCTGCAGCTCCACCTCATACTTTTCACGCTACCTATAAGCTTAAATAGTCTTGATCGCGAGGGTGTGAGATTGCTGAGTCCCCGTGACTCACAGATACTTCCAAAACCAGCTTGCAGATGCCGTTGAACCGTGCAGGTGACGCAACCAAGCTCAAGGAGGAGCTCGATGAAGATCTTGTCCTTTGTGTTGTCCCGTTTCCAGTTGATCAGTAGTGGAGCCCAATTGGGACGATCGGGGATCTGTGTAGCATTTGGGGTAGTCTTCTTTTATTTTGGTTCCGTAGTCGGACCTTGAGTGTATTTGGATGATGTAATGCTTTATTCATGTAATTGTGTGATGTGGCGATTTTAAGCCAACTATGTATCTTTTTCCCTTATGTATTACATGGGTTGTGTGAAGATTACCTCACTTGCGACATTGCTTTCAATGCGGTTATGCCTCTAAGTCGTGCTTCGACACGTGGGAGATATAGCCGCATCGAGGGTGTTATATCTTTATTCTTTTGCATCTTCACTAGGAAAGCCAGAAAATTGATCTTTCATAACAATATTCAACAAAGCGGTATTAATTTCACAAGATTCATCATCGGTAGTAGGAGCAATCGGAGTGGTAATAAAATCATTGTTGTTGGTATTGGAAAAAGTCACACAATTTAGTATTATCTTGAGCCATCGTGACAAACAGTTAATCCAACACACAAGCACACAAGAAGCAAGAAAAAAGAGACGAACGGAAGAGGGGCGAAGAAAAGGCAAAGGTTTTCGAAAATCATTTTAGAAGTGGGGGAGGAAAACAAGAGGCGAATGGCAAATAATGTAATGCGAGGGAGAAGATTTTATGATGGGTACTTGGTATGCCTTGACTTGGCGTATATCTCCCCGGCAACGGCTCCAGAAATCCTTCTTGCTACCTCTTGAGCATGCGTTGGTTTTCCCTTGAAGAGGAAAGGGTGATGCAGCAAAGTAGCATAAGTATTTCCCTCAGTTTTTGAGAACCAAGGTATCAATCCAGTAGGAGACAACGCACAAGTCACCTAGTACCAGCACAAACAATCAAGAACCTTGCAACCAACGCGATAAAGGGGTTGTCAATCCCTTCATGGTCACTCGCAAAAGTGAGATCTAATAAAGATAGTAAGGTAAATATTTTTGGTATTTTTGTTGTATAGATTGCAAAGTAAAGATTGCAAAATAGTAAACGAGATGCGATGTAAACAAAAGAGAAGCAGTATAATAAGAAAGTGACCCGGGGGCCATAGGTTTCACTAGTGGCTTCTCTCAAGATAGCATGTATTACGGTGGGTGAACAGATTACTGCCAAGCAATTGATAGAAAAGCGCATTGTTATGAGAATATCTAAGGCAATGATCATGAATATAGGCATCACGTCCGTGTCAAGTAGATCGAAACGAGTCGGCGCTGTGTCGGAGAGAACTGCACGGGCAGGGGATTGGGCCCCGCCAGCAGCTGTGGGTTTCCTCCTTGCCGGTGATGACCGCGTGAACGATGCACCTTTTAGTCCTCTACACACACCAGCCGAACAGACCCTCCGGATCTGTGAACAGTGGTGAGCAGAGAGAAAATGTTGCTAACGTTGTCTTGTTAACATCTGGAGAGGATGGGAGAATGAAGAGAGCAACCCTAGTAAAGCAAGCGCTCAGGCCCCTGCGTACATATGTAGTGGAGTGACTATCTTTTTCTCTCCACAACAAGCGTTTAAATTTGTGTACGTGTCATTAAAGAAAAGAAACTCTCTATTTAAGGTGACTAACTGTACGACTCCTACTTACTACTAGTAGTAGTATTGTTCACTTGTGATCCCCAGCCCTCCATTCATTGAACAACCCCACGAGTGAATAAACACGTAGTACTAGTATTTATGTAGAACAAACAAGCTCGGACTATTTTCGCGTAGTTAAAACTGAGGGCGGGGCGTTTCCCAAGCAGTACGCGTGGCAGTTTTCACGTAGGCGGTTTGATAGGGAGGCGAGGAGGGCGAGAGAGTAGAGGATTCAACTTACTTACTGCTAGAAAGGTCGGGTTGTTCGATTTGACGGCACGTTACTGCTGGAAAGACTTGTGATATGACTACTCACTATAGTCATGAATTACTGGCACTACGACTGAGGTGATGCCCCTTTCCATTCCGCACTCTAATCTGGTGCGTGACACGTCGACCCGCATGCTGGCTCTCCCACATGTCAGCGAAGTACGTAGTAAGAAGGAGCAAAGAATCATGCGGTGTATACTAGTACTACTACTCATGTCGGAGGAGTGCGAACCACGGCAGCCCAGTGAACCAGTAGTGCGAACCACAGCAGCCCAGTGAACCAGTAGTAGAAAACAATGTGGTGATATGGCCATAAAAAACAATGTGCTACAATCCCGACTGTAGCATGTACAGTAATAATCCTCTTTCTTTGGATCCTTAAGTTAGAGCTAGTTTGGGTTGAAATAGCCTCAAATTGTCCAAACAGGAGGGGTTAGTTTGAGCTAGTTTGCTCTAACCTAGCAAAAAAACTAGCCCGGTGGAGAGGTTCTAATTGGGTTAGTTCTCCTCGGGCCCACTAAAAGAGAACTAAAAAAATCTCCCCTGCCCGCACCAGATCGCTCCCTCCGCCACCCCCCCTCCCACGACTCCTCTCTGTACTCCATCCAGCCGCTCACCCTCTCTCTCCTTCGGCCGCCCTCACCGAGTGGCCTCCGCCACCCTCCTCCGGCCGCCCTCTCCCTCCGGCCTTCGAAGCTCGCCCCGCTCCCCCTTCACCGGTCGTTTTTCCCTCTTCCGTGCACGACGGTGGTGCATCTACCAGGAGGTCACGAGAGGGGTGAGTTTGTTCATTCCTTCTCTGTCTCACAACCATATCATTGATCTTGCTCGCTCCAGCGCTAATTCTGATTTGGAAAAGTAGATCCTGATTAAACTTGGTATAGATTTATGGTGCACACATGGAATTGTTTGATGGTACTTGAGGAGGTAATAAATCTTTCTAGAGGCCCAAAGATTTAGTTCACCTTTCTAGGTATTTCAGTTTCAGGCTTGCATTATTTCTAGAGGCCCAAAGATTCAGTTCACCTTTCTAGGTATTTCAGTTTCAGGCTTGCATTATTTCTAGAGGCCCAAAGATTCGGTTCGCAGTCATCGGCAAGCAGCCCTGCTACCCATGCCGGTGTCGACCTCAACTCGCAAGCGCCGGCGTCGGAGGGGTTCTCGGGGCTTGGGCTCTATAGAGCCTTCCTCCAGAGCGACGATGACGAACTCCTCCCTGGGTGCGTGAGGGGCTCCAGGCTCCCTCCCTATCATGAATGACTTCCGTGATGAGTTAGCTCATGCTTTGTTTCATGGAGTGTATTTTTGTGAATCTTGATTGACGAGTTGTATGTTTAAGTGGGATATCTCATTTGTATGGACAAAATAAATTTATCATGTTTTGCATGCTTGTTTTGAAAATATGGTTTGTTTATGTCAATTGTGAGCGGGAGGAGGCCACACAAGAGCCAGCCACACCAAATCCAGCAGGAAATATGGTCCAAAGTAGTCAAATGATTGAGAAAGAGCATTTATTGTCAATCTAACCCTGCCATCCATACACCTCTTTGGTTTAGAGTTAGTTCAGGGTTAGAATCTAACTCTAACCTCTAACTGAGTTAGAGTTCTCCTCGTCTCGGTTCATGCTACCTCTTGAGCATGTGTTGGTTTTCCCTTGAAGAGGAAAGGGTGATGCAGCAAAGTAGCATAAGTATTTCCCTCGGTTTTTGAGAACCAAGGTATCAATCTAGTAGGAGACAACGCACAAGTCACCTAGTACCTGCACAAACAATCAAGAACATTGCAACCAACAAAATAAAGGAGTTGTCAATCCCTTCACGGCCACTCGCAGAAGTGAGATCTAATAAACATAGTAAGGTAGATATGTTTGGTATTTTTGTTGTATAGATTGGAAAGTAAAGATTGCAAAATAGTAAACAAGATGCGATGTAAATAAAAGAGATACGATATAATAATAAAGAGACCCGGGGGGCATAGGTTTCACTAGTGGCTTCTCTCAAGATAGCATGTATTACGGTGGGTGAACAAATTACTACCGAGCAACTGATAGAAAAGTGCATAGTTATGAGAATATCTGAGGCAATGATCATGAATATAGGCATCACGTCCGTGTCAAGTTGGTCAAAACGATTTTGCATCTACTACTATTACTCCACACATCGACCGCTATCCGGCATGCATCTAGAGTATTAAGTTCATAAGAATAGAGTAACGCATTAAGCAAGATGACATGATGTAGAGGGATAAACTCAAGCAATATGATATAAACCCCATCTTTTTATCCTCGATGGCAACAATACAATACGTGCCTTGCTGCCCCTACTATCACTGGGAAAGGACACCGCAAGATTGAACCCAAAGCTAAGCACTTCTCATTGTAAGAAATATCAATCTAGTATACCAAACTAAACCGATAATTCGAAGAGGCTTGCAAAGATATCAAATCATGCATATAAGAATTCAGAGAAGAACCAAATAATATTCATAGATAATCTTGTTCATAAACCCACAATTCATCGGATCTTGGCAAACACACCGCAAAAAAGTATTACATCGAATAGATCTCCAAGAACATCGAGGAGAACTTTGTATTGAGAATCAAAGAGAGAGAAGAATCCATCTATATAATAACTACCCGAAGGTCTGTGGTAAACTACTCACGCTTCATTGGAGAGGCTATAATGTTGATGTAGAAGCCCTCCGTGATCGATTCCCCCTCCGGCAGATCGCCGGAAAAGGCCCCAAGATGGGATCTCGCGGGTACAGAAGGTTGTGGCGGTGCAAAAGTGGTTTCATGGCTCCCTGCATGTTTCTAGGGTATAAGAGTGTATATAGGCGGAAGAAGTACATCGGTGGAGCTACGAGGGGCCCATGAGGGTGGGGGCGCGCCTACCCCCCTGTGCGCGCCCTCCTGCCTCGTGGCCGCCTCGTGGCGTTCCGGACTTCAAATCCAAGTCTTCTCATTTGCTTTCGGTCCAAGAAATATCATCGTGAAGGTTTCATTCCGTTTGGATTCCGTTTGGTATTCCTTTTCTGCGAAACTCTAAAATAGGCAAAACACAGAAACTGGCACTGGGCCTCTGGTTAATAGGTTAGTCCCAAAAATAATATAAAAGAGCATATTAAAGCCCATTAAACATCCAAAACAGATAATATAATAGCATGGAACAATAAAGAATTATAGATACGTTGGAGACGTATCAGTTCATCGCCATCATACTTTCCCCATTCTTGTGTTTTCAGTATCCTGCGAATCAAAGAGGCCCTTAGACTGGTTTAGGTCCGGTCATTTTTTTATAAACGTGTTATGTCCAAAATTTAATGAACATGCTCCAGTTTCTACGAAAATAATCCGGTTTCATGTAGTAATTCATTTATTTATCCAGGCATATGCTCCGAGTCATGCATGCACTACGACCCAGATGCTCTATGTCCCACATGTCGGCGAAAGGGAGCATGAGGAAATAGCCTAGGAGTACATATAGGAGGATAAATGCGTGAAAAAATATGTACTATGAAGTGTAGCTGTGGTTCAAAAAGGAGACCTAAAGTGATGACAGGTATAGGTCGTACGCACCCAACTAGTGGTACTAGACATATGACTACTTTTTCCCTCAAAAAAAAAGAGGTACGAGTGCTCAGTACTCCTATTCTATCAACACGAGTCCCATCTGACAACAGCGTCCGTGCTACAGCTAGCTCTTCTCCCTCATTTCCCTCTTCTAATTCTAAACTCAGCCGATGCCGGTGGGCGGGGTGGGGATTTGCCGATGGCCAGTTTGCTCAACTGCGGCCCCACCTCACAGTGAAAATGTTACGACTAGAATAAAAATTCCATATACTCCCTCCATTCCTAAATATAAGCCTTTTTAGATATTTCAAATGGAATACAACATACGGATGTATGTAGACATATTTTAGGGTGTAGATTCAGTCATTTTACTCTATATGTAGTCACTTGTTGGAATCTCTAGAAAGACTTATATTTGGGACGGAGGGAGTACTATACTAATAAAACATTAAGGCCACTAGGTGATGCAGTGCTGGCTACAAGAGGCAAGAACAAGAGATGCATCCATCGACCACGTCCACCTCCTCGACTCAGGGCACCGGCCCATCGAATGGTGGCTATGTAGCAGCGGCTATCGTGGCCAGGTCGACGTGCTTCTGAACAATGGCGTCCAATGATTCCAGCCGCTAGAAGAAGGCCAACGTCTTTCTGTCCTCGTTGGCCTTGTAGTGGCCTATGTAGACGATTTCCTAGTAGACGTGGATGTGCAGGTGGACGGTTTCTTGCATGGCGAGGCGCTGCGTGGTGAGTGCGGCCTCAAGGTGCACATTCTTCATCGCGACCTCCGGCACCTGCAGGGCCACCAGGGCTTGAAAGAGTTCGGCACCATGGAGACCGATGAGGGTGGCAGGCAATGAGGAGCATGTGCGCGCGGGCTGGAGCAGTACAACAAGGTCGTCCGCGTGCTTCTTGGCTGCGATGAACTTGCGGATGGAGTGGACCATCATGTCATCCATGCGAGAGGCTAAGCCGGCGTTGGCGAGGGCTATGACGCCGGTGGTCGCCAACACCGTCTGGAAACACTGTGCGGTGCGGGGCCGCAAGCCGACGTCTTGGATGATTTGGCACAGCTGACTGCCGCTTGCGTCCATCGCCTCCATAGGTGCTTGTGGCTTCTGGTAACTTGGTCTTGGATTGGAGTGAGCAGTGATACGCGGAGACTAGGAGTAGATGGATTGGAGTGGTGGGGCGCCTTTATATGAGAGTCCAAACTCCGTTGCATTCACATCGTGCTAGCTCTATTATGCTTCTCCAATTAATTCCCTCTGCATGCTAATTGAGGATGCATCATTGACCGTTCAACGTCTCGGGAACCGCTACCCTCTCCCTCCTTGGCATTCAAGCCGTATCAATGTAAATGCGTGTCAGGAAACGTTCCCATCGATGACGAGGTGCCTATGGTGACTTTGTAAATTTTAAGATGATATGTCGGGTCAGTCTTTCGGAGGTGCTAATTGGGGTAGGGTGTGCGTGTGTGCGTTCATAGGGGTGAGCACATGCACGTGTATATGAGCGCTTGCGTCTGTATTGTGTTCAAAAAAACGTAAATGCGTGTCAAAAAGAGACTAGTCAGTACTAGTATACTCAATATTATGCACCACGACCAAGGTGAAGAGAAAACGAGAGAACTACGTATTTATTTATGGTGTAGATTCACTCATTTTGCTCCATATGTACTCCGTCTCGGTGTAGTTTAGTCACTTATTGAAGTCTCTAGAAAGGCAAATACTCCTTTCCAGTTATAGGGCTATACTAGCAAGTACTACAATAATGGGCTCACATAGCAATTTTGTCTCATCCAAGAGCCTGGCTATATGCGTGCTCCAAGGTTTGCAACTGCCACGTTCGGGTTGCGATTGGATCTTCACCTCTTCAAGAAGACGAACAATGATGTTACTATTACTACTTCTATAGTATCGAATCCACTGATGCATGTCCGTCCACCGCATGCGGGAGGGATAGCTTGTTATAAGAAAAGGCATGTCCTCGTCTGCAAGCCACCACGCGCATGGGCGAGGGAGAAGGCGTGTATTAGTAAAATCAAGCTTCTCCTTATTGTACGAGTTGACGCGACACATCATAGCATTGGCCCCACATGCTTGCCTCTAAACTTCACTGAAAGACTTGTAGTATACACTATATTTGCTGCAACCTCTAACATTTACCCCACCACAATCTATTCCTGTCTTGACCAAACGAGCATGCAAACTACAATCACCGGGATGACAGGTAGGGCCAGAAGATTATTTTAATTAAAAAATGCTTCAAGACGGCCTCATAGCATGGAGCCGACCCCAATGATTTTAAACTTAGAGGCATGGTACACGCTATCCTAGACTACTCCACACATGAAACTACCACACGAGCGTCCGGGCTGCGCTTGGCTCTTCGCCTCTTCGGGAAGTGGAACAATGTTGGAGTACTACTGCAGTGTCGGAGTACTATAGTATGCTTCTGGCCATCTAACACCGAATGAACTGCTGCATGTCCACCGCATGCGAGAGGGAGAGCATATAGCGAAAGCTTCTCCTAGTGTTGCCAGCCACCATGCTCATGGGCGAGGGAGGGACGCGGCTTCATTGACTTACTGCTCCTGCCTTTGCGTGTATGACAGGTGGGCCCAACAGGTGGGTGGCCCACCTGTCATACAGCCAAAGGCAGGTGTAGTTAAGGCATCGGAGCTCAGTCCGTGAGGGAGAGGGCGTTGTAGTAATCAAACTTCTCGTTGTTGTACGAGTTGACGCGACACATCAAAGCACTACACTCGATATATTTCAATAATTTGCGTTTACCAATACATTATTTACAATGCATGCATGCATGCATGTCGTGACTCTCCTTTTGATACTTGCATGTGTTGATTTAATGCACCTTGAAGTAGTATGAATATGTGATGGTAAAGCTTTGTAATGCCCCGGCCCTAAAGCAAGAGATGGTTGTGCACGAGGAGGGCAAGATCATGCAGACGGAACAGAACCGATGATGGAGCTCTCTATGGTATCGATGGACCTCACCTTGCTCCACTACCCCTTGAAGCCTCATGTGTATCACATTCGAATACACCTCGTCCATTCAGCTGATTGAGCAAGGTGCAGGTTTCTTGATAGATGTGTTGTTCGATTGATTTATGTAGTGCAAGGGAGGGCACCTGGCCTGCGCAAACTGCCGCATCGAGCGCCTCAGGAACCAGCGGCAGTGCCAGAAGTGCGAGCATGGCGGTGGCTTCGACATGCGGAACACGGCAGTGGACGCCGTCCTCTCCTCAGTGAGGGTGGAGTGCCCGCATCAAGGTTGTGGGCTCTACGTCACTTACCACAAGCTCGCCGATCACCAGAGCATGTGTCCGCTCGCTCCCTGCAAATGCTCTGTGCCCGTATGCGGCTATGAAGGCCAGCTGCCGACGCTCTCCCACCACATCAGCACTGTGCATCCCATGCCCATGCACAGGATCCAGTACGGCAAGGTGCTCCAGCTGCAAGTGCCACTGTCGGAGCCACGGCTCTTGCTGTTCACAGAGGAGGACAGTCGCGCGTTTTTCTTGGTCGGCGGCGTGCTTGACATCGGCGCGCCTATCGCCGTGTCGGTCGTCTGCATCAGAGTGGGGGTGTCCCCACAGTCGCACTGCGTGGCCAAGCTGTGGGCGAACAGCCCGCCGAGGGAGCCCAAAGGCAGGACCAACATCGTCAAGGTGGAAATGGAGGCGACAAGCAGCAAGGATCCCGACGACGCTACCATGCAGGAGCTGATCTTCTTCACAGTTCCACCTAAGCTGCTGGCCGGGGCTAAGCTAGTGTCCCTCCACATTCAGATTGATAAGCTCACGTCCTAAATGATTCTACAGTGCCTTCTGTTTATCTTAGTAATATGCTAATGTAGGGGTTAGATCGATCTACTTTAGCTTAAGAGATGGTAGGTTTTGGTGGCGATGCAACAGTTACTTCGACATCAGATCAGCAGTTAAAGTAATTTCCAACAGTCAAACATATATTTCGTGTCTGTTGGATATAAAGATCCTTTGGGTAAGAAGTATAACGGCAACAGCTTATATGCTTGTTTGTTCACGAAGTGTTCCATACTTGTGCAAGTTGATGAGACACATCAAAGTAGTACTACTACTTGTAGTACTCCCTCCGATCCTAATTTCTCCGCGCATAAGTCGAGGCGCAGATACCAAGGAGGGCCTAGTTGTGTCTATACTTGGACAACTCACCCGACTACGCACCAGGCAGATGAAGCTCATGTCGTGTGCGGCCCGCACATTAACCAAAACCTCGTGCCTCCAGCTTAGCCTCCGTGTTTTAAACTTCTCAATCTCAAGGCCAAGGAGTAATGTGAAACCTATGATAGAGCCAATCGGATGGTTGAGAACACTACAATTCGTAGCTACAGATGCGTGTGTGGGAGAGGATGAGTGTGTGTGTGCACCTTTTCTCTTCTTGTATAACGTACTAAACTCAGAGTACAAGTGTATGTGGGTGGCATCGACCTAGGGAGCTAGATATGGTGCGTGCGAGAATTACCGAGAGATAGGTGTAATGCGTCTGAAAAAAGACTAGTCTATAGCTCGCCAGAGGCTATTCCTGTCGAACGCCCCAATAACCATAAGATATGTATCCGACGTGCCAGTTATTGCACATACACAACAGTAGAAAAAGATCTACCATGGCATATGCTACACCATGGCCGAGAACACGTGCCCATGCTACGCCATCCGGAATAGTGCCGCACTTCGAAACTAGAACCGTCAATCAATTTTGAGCTTGTGTCTCGTCACATTCCAAATTACTACTACCATGCTATATTTAACTACAAACTTGTTCACACCGATCACAACCTAAACGGTTTCCCACTTAGGAGCGTATTAGTACTCGGTTATAAATACTACTTATGCCAAGATGATTGCACATTCCTCCTCAACTCCTCATCCACAAAAGCAAACAAGTCATTCAACATCCTTCCCTTGCGTCTACCATGGCCAGCGTGAGTTCTGGGTCGAGAGATTACCACCAGGGAGAGGCAAGCATGGAAGCGGAAGCACGGGAGATGTCCCGCCTCACCACGAAAGCAACCGACATGTCCCGCCATGCGGAAGTAGCAGCACAGAGGTACTACCGGGCCGCCGAAGCATCACGGAGGTCCTGCCGCATCGTCGATGCAACAGACTGGTCCGGCCGCATCGCGGAAGCAGCAAAGATGTCCCTCCATGTCGCGAATGCAGTAGAGATGTCCCACCGCGCCACGGCGGCCTGGGAAAATGTCTCGCGGACAGGCGACGACTCTTACAGGCGCATTCATGCAATCGTCCATAGCCAGATGCATCAGATCTCCGGCTGGGCGAGTTTGCAGGACGACAAGAAAGCCTTGCTTGAACAGGCTACCAGCATCATCCGACAACTAAGGGAGGGCAATGAGAGGCTCCGGGCTGAGCGCGACCTGCTGAGGGCCAAGATCATCTGAAGTGCAGAGCAGCAGGAGGAGACCAGGGCCTTGTTGAAGAGGACCGGCGTCATCGTCAAGAAACTTATGGAAGAGAATGACATGCTCCGCATCAAGCGCCAAACGCTGGTGGAGGAATCCGTGGATGCTCTCAAGCAGTGTCTTGAGGACATGAAAGAGCTCTTCACCACTCGTTGCGGATACTACTTCCCGTGGCCTGCAGCAACGCATCAAGAAAGTAGAGATTAACGAGCCAGATCGTTGTCTTCCTTCTTCTTTTGCCCTTGTGTATTTCGAGCGTGGCCGCATGTGGCTTTTTTAATTATCTTCCTAATTATGTAAGACAATTATTATCCACTATCGTCATCCTTATACATTCATCAGTCTCACTATAAGTCACAGTAGATGCTATATCGGTCCATCGGATCTTACATCAAGATCCGTGCAAAATTTTCTTTTCAGATTTTCTTTTCTCTCTCTTAAATCTCAGTCGAGTGAGACATAGCCACGCCATTAAACAAAGGCTCAAGCACCACTAATGGAGACCTTGGGAGAGAGGTGGACGGTAGATGGAGGTCAAAGGGCTCTCCTCCCGATAAGCACACGCAGGGGTCTGATCGCATGCCTCCCATACTCAAATAGCAACCCTGCACGGCACCTCCTAGCTAATAAAAAAGGGGACGCGTGCCGGCATGTACATGGTAAATAGAACACCCACAGTTTCAGTAATACTTGTGTTTCTGATTGTAAGATGACAACACTTGTTCCAAAATGACTTTGTTGATTGTTAATGTATGCACCTTCGCAAATCGGACAGCAAAATTACCACATCATGTTGGTGCCATGTCATGACACCAAGCCAAGTTTCATGATTTTCATGCGTGTTTTGGATTTACAGGAATTAAAAAACCAAGTTTCTCAATGTTTCCAGTCGAGCCATGACGCCTAGATGTTTGAATTTCATTCCAATTTCTTGCATGGGGCCTAGAAATTCACCCGAGGACACACATGTGATTTTTCAACCAACTTTGGTGCACGGGAGCATGTGCTTGTATTTCAAATTTGAATTATGCACATTAAATGGCCAGAAACTCAATTAATGTATAAAAAGGCCAAATGAACCCGGAATAATTCCAAAATTTAACAGGGCACTCATGTAGTTCTATGTTGCCTCTGTAAAGAAACTCAAGGGGGCAGCGTATATCGTTTAGCACTCAAAGGTGACACGTTCCCTCTCAGAGCCATGAACATTCTTGAGAGAAGCTCCAGTTTGCAAGAAGCTTATACCAAAACTTGTTCCAAATTGGCCCAATTTTTTACCACAACATGTTAGTGCCATGACATGACACCATGCCAAGTTTCATGATTCCAGGTGAGTTTTGGATTTACATGAATTTTAAAACCAAGTTTCTCGATGTTCTTGGTCGAGTCACGACGCCCATATGTTTGAATTTCATTCCCATTTCTTGCATGGGACCTAGAAATTCACCCAAGGACACACATGTGATTTTTAACCAACTTTCATGCACCGAATCATGTGCTTGCAGTTCAAATTTGGACTATGGACATTAAATGTCCAGAAAGTCAATTAATGTATAAAAAGGCCAAGCGAACCCGGAATAATTCCAAAGTTTAACAGGGCACTCATATAGTTCTATGTTGCCTCTGTAAAGAAAATCAGGGGGAAGCAGCGTATATCGTTTCACACACAAAGGTGACACGTTCCCTCTCAGAACCATGAGGCTTGTTGAGAGAATCTCCGGTTTTGCAAGAAGCTTATACCAAAATTTGTCCCAATTCAGCCAAAAATTATACATATGAAAATAGGGTTTAGATTATCCTGAACATCTCGCTACCTAGACCAATGTACTCTGATTTGTATTCTACATAAAATGGATACAAATATTTGAATTGGAGATCATATGGTACATGTAATCCATAGTGAAATATGATTACAGCTATATGCATGTTTTTTGTTCTCAAGATAATATTTAAATGATTGTATAACTTGACAACAATGGTATTCAAATAGGGAAAATTGATTCAAATTTAGTCCATATGGTAGACAATATGTTCATAGGGTGGAGTAAAATGTTCATATATGATGGAAGATCAAAATGTAGGACTACATCCATTATAAACCGCAAGGTCACCTAATTATATATTCGTTCAACATAACATGGATTCAAAAATTGAAATTCAAGATCCTGGCATTTGTAATCATATAAAAAGGGACATGACCCTTTCTTTTGGTGGGAATTGATTTGTTTTTTGTTGTAGTTGAGGGAAGTGCGAATCGATTTGGTACTGTACAGGGTAATCTTGTTCTCCCGATTTTTTTACATTTTTCTTGTAGTTTTTTCAATGGCATTTATAGCAATATAGTAAAAGGGGACATGACTCTCTTGTGTCTTGTATGAATTGTTTTTTTGTACACGTTAAGTTTGTTCTACCGAACAAGGAATCCGCGCCTTGTTCCGAAATTTTCAAGCTCGAGTATCTTTTGTCTCATCTGCTTTGAAACTCCCGCCTCTTCAACCCACGCCGCACCTTGTTATCTCGAAATTTCGACGCGCGCGAAAACTCCCTCCTCATCCGAAATCAGTCCCGCAGCCCAAACACGGGAAATCCCCCTTCTACCCCTCAGCCGGAAATGTTGGCTCAATGCCGCGGTGTCAAAACCGGTGGGGGTATGCTGGTAACTTACCCTACATTTCATACAAGCGCGTCCCTAAGCCATGGCTCCCCCTACCTTCCCCTTTGTCCCCCATTCGTACACTGAGGCCGCCAAAACCTGTGAAACCCCATGCTCCTTCGTTGGCCTACCGACCGCCGCCCAGCCGGAGACTCTTCCCCGACGACATCGTCCACCGCAACAGCTCGCCGTCCCTCATCCACCGCATTGGATGAGCATCCATCGTCGACCTCGTCGTACCGTCGGATCAGCCGCCCCATCCTCCACCTCCAAGGAGCTGCCCCGATGTTCGCCTCATCTATCGCGCCACCTCCATCCCCACAACGCCGTCTTGACATGCCCCACCGGAACCACAGCACCCTCACCAATTCCTCCGATGAAGCCGAGGACAACTCGGCGCCACCAAGGAGGTTCTGCACTCACCGCTGCATTTTATCTTTCATTTGATCTCACGGGGCTGCCGGTGATTGATACCGAGCAGCCATGGCAGGTCACCATCGACGGTGCCGTCTCCGGCCACTTCATCCATGTGTGTCTCTCCCCCATGTCATTGCTTCCTTGACGGCGACTTCCAAACCGGCACTAGCTGCAGCTGCTCCAGCTTTCGCTCGCGTTGCTGCTGCTGCTCCGGCTCTCGCTCGTGTTGCGGCTCTGTTCTTGCTATCGGTCATGCTACTGCACTGCTCTTTCTTTCGTTCATGCTATTGCTCTGCTCTGCTATTGCTGTCGGTCGCGTTGCTGCTCCGCTTGCTCTCATTCATGCTACTGCTCTGCTCTTGCTCTCGCTTGCTGCTACTGCTGCAACACGACCTCCGACAGCTACAAGAGTTGCTGCTTTAGCACTCGCTCACGGTGCTACTGCACGACTTGCTCTCTGCTAGTGTGTTCCCTACTCGAGCGTCTCCTGATTTATTTCACTGCTTTTCTGCTACTAGTGCTCGAATGCCCTAAACATCTATTGCAATGCTCTGCTACCAGTTCAATTAGTTTCGACAGTAAAATTCAGTTTTGACTGTAAAGTTCAGTTTCTTTTGTTAAGTTCAGAGTGAACAACATTTATAGCATATGTCAGAGCGGCCGTGGCGCGACTGATGCGTTTTACATCTAGAACTTTTTGGTGATGTATTTTACATCATCTATTGCAGATGATATTAGAGTCCCACTTCAGATTAACATTGTATGTCTTGTCCTGCTTCAGCCTCGACGCCGTACACCTCACCGGAGCTGCTCCAGCAATGGAACTGTCCATCACAGTGCTGCAGTACCCTCGGCGCCATTTCCAGAGGCCTTAGATCTTCTTCCCCGCCTCCGACAGTCACACCAGCATCACCATATCCTCCACGTCCAACCCAATGATGCTGAGGTCGACAAGGCTATGCCAAAGAGGTTGTACACTCATCGCATCACTTTGTTACTCTGCATTCATGTTGATCCCTCAGGGATCCTTTGCTATTGAACTACTGTGGTACTACTATTCATGCATTTCGTTAGAAGGAGTGGAGCAAAGCAAAACTGGAGGATTTTTCCTTTGGTGTCTCTTTCAAAGAAAAAACATAGGAATTTTAATATCCACTTGGACATCCTTTTCAAATTAATATGCATGAAGAATAGGACTAATTGCATTACTGGCACAATAAGATTCTTATTTTTTTCATTTTCACGTGGTTCGACTTTAATTTGACCATGTTTCTCCATTCCTGTGTTCTTCCAATTCATGTGAACCAAACACCCAGGTTGACAGAAATCCTTTGTTTCCAAATGCTCTGTTTTGCACATGCATTCCTATCCTATTCATGTGTTTTTCATGTCCCTGCGTTTATAGACTCCTCCAATTCTAAGGAGCCCTTACAGATTTACTTCATTTTCAGATAGGCGTCAAAGAAAACTATGTGTGTTATGTCTTGCTCCTGCCGTGCCGTCATCCACCCCACCTGAGGTGCACCATCGACAAAAGCGTTCACTACAGTAGAGATTCCCCCTGCAGACATTCTTTCGCCACCTCAGATCATCTTCCTCATTGTCGGCAGCCACGCCAACTGCATTACCAAAATCGACTGAGTAGATGAACCTAAGGACTACACAGTTCCGGAAGAGAGGTCATAGTCTTTCGTGTTTGATTATGGTATACATCGGTTATTATTACCTGCTACTTTATTGTTCAAACTTGAATTTTAAAATGCTCGTGGGTCTCATATCGAGGCAGCAATGAATAGTAGTTGTCTACTATCTGGTTCATCTAGGGTCTTCTATGTGGTTCATGTTGGGTGGGCAACAAACAGTAGATGGTCCATTGTCTATCTTTTTAAAGTGAAGCTATAATCTACCTGCTATCATTAGTTTTGGATCTATCCACTTGTTTGCTACCATCAGTCTTGATTTCTGCATGCATCCCTTAGGCCTTACAAAATCTAACTATTTTTTTATTATGCATGTCAGTTATTGTACACAACCGTACTGAACATGTAGAGAAAAAGAGAAGACTATTGCGTTGGAATATAATGTCATGCAGATGTCGCTCCATGGTGGGTGAAGTGGGGCCCCCTTCCCTCCATTCCAGATTGTATTCCGGAGGAAGATAACTGTTCAGATGGGGATTCAAAGGGAACCGACAACTCCTATTTACCACCTGAGGTGTTTGCTCTAACCTGGCATGCTGATGTTGGTCATATCATGCATATGGCGCCTCGCATTGCTTACATTATACATCTTATATGTCATCAGCTTGGTTTAGATTTGCTTTGTGTGAATGCCACATGTTTGGTTTCTATATCATACTCCCACCGTTCCTAAATATTTGTCTTTTTAGAGATTTTAACAAGTGACTACATACGAAGAAAAATGAGTGAATCTACACTCTAAAATATGTATATATACATCCGTATGTGGTAGTCCATTTGAAATCTCTAAAAAGACAAATATTTAGGAACGGAAGGAGTATATGGGAATTATGCAATGCCATCTTCTTTAGCCAGGCATCATATACGTGAATCATGCAATGCCATCCTGTTTATCCATTCACCGTATATGTGAATTGTATCGTGCCATATTTTTCTTCATAATGTATTCCATTTGTCAACAATGTTTATACATTCATCTACTCTTCCTGTGCATCAGCCATTTGAGTCGGTCATGGGAAAATCTGGAGTGAAAACAAGGTCTTCTGAGCAGTCAGTGCTACCTATCAATGCAGATTTCTTGCTGGTTACATATAGCTCCTCGGAGGAGGATTCAGAGACAAATGACCAGTCGTCCCCCCCCCCCCCGAGGTGCATGCTCTAACTTGGCAGGGTTATATTGCTCATAGCATGCATATGGTGTCTTTCATTGTCATGCCATCTGCTTAGATTAGACATGCTTTGTGTGAATGCCTCCTATTTGCTTTCTATATCAGATATGCGAATTATGCAATGCCATGTTTTTCAGCCAGTTATCATATATGTGAACTATGCACTGCCATGTAGCCACGCATCATATATGTGAATTATCTCATGCCATCTTTTTTTCATTATGTATTCCATTTGGCGACAATCTGTGTATATTGAACTACTCTTCATGTGTGTCAGCCGTTTGAGCCAGTTATGGAAAAATCAGGAGTGAAAATAAGGTCTTTAGAGCGGGCAATGGTACCTGTTGAAGCATATATCTCGATGGTTACAGGGAGCTCCTCAAAGGAGGATTCAGAGACAGATGACCAGTCCTATATCCCAGGTGAGGTGTATGCTCTAAGTTGCAATGTTTATATTTCTCATATCATGCATATGGTGTCTTGCATTGCTTAGTTTAGACATCATATGCACAATATTGAATTCCATTTTCTTAGTTTAGAGATCATACATGCGAGTGCCAGCTGCTTAGTATATGAATCAATTATGTCAATTGTATCATCTCATCCTGTATACTTAGACAACATGTATGTGAATTATTTCATCCCAACCTATTTTAGAAAGACATCATATAGTTTTGTCATGTCATCATGTTTAGATACTCATCATATGTTGAATTATGCCATTATATCCCGTTAAGTTATCCATCATATATCTGAAACTGTGTCATGATATCTTGTTTAGTTAGGCATCATATATGTGAAATTGTTTCATGCTGTCATGTTTGGTTAGACAACATATATGTGAATTACCACATCTGTCTATCATACAATGTCTATACGTTCAATTCCTTTTCTTGTTTATCAGCCATTTGAATTGGAGGGGGTGATGGCAGTATCTAAGGGAGCAAAAACCCATTCTTCACAAAAGACAGTGCTACCTGTTGATGCAGATAGAACCATGGTTGTACTGGCCCACAAACTAGCCCCACCACACATAATCGAGACTCTTCCAGATTGCACACTTACACCGTTGGGCACAGAACCAGCTACAACCCATCTAACACCAACCCCAGCAGATAGTAACCCACTTCTAGTTGCAAAGCACCATGTCCACCATAGAGTACCCCCGCACGAGCAGTTTGTAAAGCCACTGCAGTGCCCAAAGCATGAAGACCACCACAGCAAACCCAAACACCATGTTTAAAGCAGAAGAGCAACTATTCTTAGGTTAGATTCCGTAGCTATGGTCCATACTCCTTTGTTGTTGCATCACTGTATTTACTCATACCAACTACTTTCGAATTTGAAGGATCCAATTGAAACTCCAACGACGCAAAAGGTATGTTTTAAACCTATTTCTTTAATTGGATTGTCGTTCTAACTTCTTACTCTATGTTGATTTCAGTTTCAGTTGTATAAACAGTTATGTTCTCATGTGATACACATTACAAGTGTTGCCAATGTTGTGTAGTTTCTCACACTTATATTCTGTCTATGCTGCTGTGTCTTAAAAATATATGAGTTGAACTGTGTCTCTATCTTGATTTGGCAACATAAACTAGAATGATATGGACAATACAGTGACCATAGTACATAGATATATGTTTGTTTCATGTTGTAATCCTGTCCACCTTACTACTGAACGATTTACCAAAATGAGTTTTGTATACTACATGCTAAACCTGTGATGTGTCTGCTTGTTTCTCTTGTAGTATGCGAACAGAATATTGGAGAAGACCACCCCACTATGCAATGGTAGAGAAAGTAATGCAGATAAGGTTCAAGATGGTGAGACAACCCTGTTGGTCTCCAAGAAAGGTGATACAAACGATAATGTAGATAGTGAGAAAACGCCACAGTCCTGCATTGATGCAGTGTTTGAGTTACTAGCCAGTACCGCTGGCACAAGCTCTTCGAACTCGCTGCCTGAATCACTTCGGCTTCTTCAGTCTCAGCTACTAGCTCAATGGCATCAGCCAGCTGTGCTGCGGCAAGAAGCCGAAGGACTAAGGAAGTCCCTGCAGAATTCAGATGCATACTTTCTTGTGCAACAGCAAGGGCTGGAGGATTTAAGCACCAAACAAGAGAAAGTTAATAAGATTGCTAAGCATCTTGCCAGCATTATGCGTACCCAGGATATTGTTTCTTGAGCTCTTCCGAAGTGCTTTCAGTTCTGGACTTGTTTTGTCATGGCGTTTGTTTGCGTTGGTCGCCAACTTTGACAACCAGTGTATATGATATGCTACTTTGTTCCCTATATTTGCACTGGTGGCGAACTTTGATGCCCAATGGATGTAATATGTGTAATAGTCGTGATAGCCTAGCATGCTTGCTTATTTATTTCCGTGTTGTCTTGTTTATTTGTTTGCTTGTAGTCAGTGCATTTCTTTTTCCGCGGTTTGCTAGTGGCCGCAATAACCTATATTTTAAAACTAGGCCACAATAACCATGGGCTACATATTTATGGTAGTTACCATGAGCCTCCTACGGGCCGTAGAAACAATGGGCCTTCTATGGGTCGTAGCATCAATGGGCCTTCTACGGGCCGTATGATCGATCGGCCAAACATGGGCCAACAATGGACCACATTATGGGCCTTAAACGGGCTAGAGCTGGAATCGTCCGTTCATGGGCCGACCATAATGGGCCGTCATTAATTGGCCGTATTTGATGACGCTATGAAAACGGCCTAAGGGACTAACGGGCCACAAAAGGGCCGACTATAACCACGGGAAGAATTTGGCCCACAATCAGAAAAGGCCAGTAACATGCCATAAGTAACCGACTACTAGAAATGAGCCCAAGAATAAATGGGCCCTGAGAAGGCCGAAATATAACATGGGCTTGAAAGGGCCCATTGGAATAATGGGCCGTTAATGGGTATAAAGTGATGTACTATTCATTACGGGCCGATTAATGGGCCAAGAGTTACAAAGTGCCTCATATGGGCTGAAAGACGTCATGGGCCAAACATGGGCCGGAAGTTACAACGGGCTGGAATCATATTGGATGGCCCAGATGACGCTACTGGGCCTAATTCTGATAGGCTGTAACGGGCCCTGGGTTAGCAGGCTGTAAATGGGCTATGTGCGAACACGTCGTTAACAGGCTTTCCATGGGCCGACCCGCTATCTTTTGACCAAGTCAAACGGGCCGGCCTTTTCACAGGAATGGGCCTCTGTTGGGCCGTGCCGCATGTCGACGTATCATTGGCGCATGTTGTCCAATGAGTGGATGACATCTGTCCCAACGGTGAGCCGACATGTGTTTCCTCCAGCCAACGATAATTTTACACGTGGAAAATCCCCATTGGTCCGAGCTGTTAACGGGTTATCGGATCCAAACTAGAACCCGATAACTTAACGGCGACCCGTTATGGTGGATGCCACGTGTCAGTCACCCTTGACGAAAGCACTTCTATGACGCGTGATTTATCATCATGGAAGTGGACACTTCCGTGATGATAATTTTGGTAATGTCATGGAACACTTCTACGACAGCACAGGTATGATTATCTTGATTCTGTCATAAAACCGTCATGGATGTACATGCAAGACAGAAAACGTGACCTACTGTGACAAACGCGTATCATCACGGAAGTGTATTTTTTGTAGTGTATTGCCATGCAACTTTCCATCTTTCCGTTTATATGACACGCTCCATCATTGCCATATTGTTTTGCATGATCATGTAGTTGACATCGTATTTGTGGCAAAGCCACCATTCATAATACTTTCGTACACGTCACTCTTGATTCATTGTACATCCCGGTACACTGCCGGAGGCATTCATATAGAGTCATATGTTGTTCTAAGTATCACGTTGTAAGTAAATAAAAGTGGGATTATCTTCATTATTAGAGCATTGTCCCATGTGAGGAAAGGATGATGGAGACTATGATTCTGCCACAAGTCGGGATGAGACTCCGAACGAAAAAAAAAGAGGCCAAAAAATGAGAGAAGGCCCAAATAAAAAATGAGAGAAAAGAGAGAAGGGGTAATGCTACTATCCTTTTACCACACTTGTGCTTCAAAGTAGCACCACGATCTTCATGATAGAGAGTCTCCTCTGTTGTCACTTTCACATACAAGTGGGAATTTTCATTATAGAACTTGGCTTGTATATTACAATTGTGGGCTTCCTCAAATTTCCCTAGGTCTTCGTGAGCAAGCAAGTTGGATGCACACCCACTTAGTTTTATTTTTGAGCTTTCATAAACTTACAACTCTAGTGCATCCGTTGCATGGCAATCCCTACTCACTCACATTGATATCTATTCATGGGCATCTCCATAGCCCGTTGATACGCCTAGTAGATGTGAGACTATCTCCCTCTTTTTTGTCTTCTCCACAACCACCTTCTATTCCACCCATAGTGCTATGTCCATGGCCCACACTCATGTTTTGCGTGAAAGTTGAAAAAGTTTGAGAACATCAAAAGTATCAAACAGTTTCTTGGCTTGTCATCGGGGTTGTGCATGATTTAAATATTTTGTGTCATGAAGATGGAGCATAGACTATATGATTTTGTAGGGATAAGCTTTCTTTGGCCATGTTATTTTGAGAAGACATATTATGTTGTTAGTATGCTTGAAGTATTATTGTTTTTATGTCAATACTAAACTTTTGTTTTGAATCAGACGGATCTGAACAGTCATGCCACAATAAAGGGAATTTCATTGATAAATATGTTAGGTAGAATTCCACATCCAAATTTCTATTTTTATCATTTACCTACTCGAGGACGAGCAGAAATTAAGCTTGGGGATACTTGATACGTCTCCAACGTATCTATAATTTTTGATTGTTCCATGCTATTATATTATCTGTTTTGGATATTTTATATGCATTAATATGCTATTTTATATGATTTTTGGGACTAACCTATTAACCGATAGCCCTGTGCCATTTCCTGTTTTTTCCTTCTTTTAGAGTTTCGCAGAAAAGGAATACTAAACGGATTCCAAATGAAATGAAACTTTCGCAATGATTTTTCTTGGACCAAAAGACATCCAGAGGACTTGGAGTACACGTGAAGGAAGCCACGAGGCACCCACAAGGACGAAGGGCGCGCCTAGGGGGTAGGGCGATCCCCCCACCCTTGTGGGCCCCTCGTGACTCCACCAACCTATTTCTTCTGCCTATATATTCTCAAATACCCCAAAACCTTCTCGAGGAACCACGAAACCACTTTTCCACCACCGCAACCTTCTGTACCCATGAGATCCCATCTAGGGGCCTTTTCCGGCGTCCTTCCAGAGGGGGATTCGATCATGGAGGGCTTCTACATCAACATCATTGCCTCTTTGATGAAGCGTGAGTAGTTTACCACAGACCTACGGGTCCATAGCTAGTAGCTAGATGACTTCCTCTCTCTCTTTGATTCTCAATACCATGTTCTCCTCGATGTTCCTGGAGATCTATTCGATGTAATACTTTTTTGCAATGTGTTTGCCGAGATCTGATGAATTGTGGATTTATGATTAGCTTATCTATGAACATTATTTGAATCTCCTCTGAATTCTTTTATGCATGATTTGATATCTTTGGAAGTCTCTTCGAACTATCGATTTGGTTTGGCCAACTGGATTGGTTTTTCATGCAATGGGAGAAGTGCTTGGCTTTGGGTTCAATCTTGCCATGCTTGATCCTAGTGATAGAAGTGGAACCGACACGTATTGTATTGTTGCCATCGAGGATAACTAGATGGGGGTTTCATCATATTTCTTGAGTTTATCACGCTACATCATGTCATCTTACTTAATGCGTTACTTTGTTCTTATGAACTTAATACTCTAGATGCAGGCAAGAGTCAGTTGATGTGTGGAGTAATACTCGTAGATGCAGAATCGTTTCGGTCTACTTGATACGTACGTGATGCCTATATTCATGATCATTGCCTTAGATATCGTCATAACTTTGCGCTTTTCTATCAATTGCTTGGCAGTAATTTGTTCACCCATCGTAATATTTTCTATCTTGAGAGAAGCCTCTAGTGAAACCTATGGCCCCTCGGGTCTATCTTCCATCATATAAGTTTCATATCTATAATTTTAGTTTCCTATTTACTTTCTTTGCAATCGTTTACTTTGTGATCTATAAACCAAAAATACCAAAAATATTACTTTACCGTTTATCCATCTATATCAGATCTCACTTTGCAAATAACTGTGAAGGGATTGACAACCCCTTTGTCGCGTTGGGTGCAAGTTGGTGTTTGTTTGTGCAGGTATTTGGTGGCTTGTGCGTTTTCTCCTATTGGATTGATACCTTGGTTCTCAAAAGATGAGGGAAATACTTACTCTACTTTGTTGCATCACCCTTTCCTCTTTAAGGGAAAAACCAACGCAAGCTCAAGAGGTAGCAACGCCTGCTCTGGTGCAAGCCGTGATCCTTCGATTCCTCCTACCACGGGTGTGGCCACGAGGTGCACCTCTTGCCCGGAACAAGACGGGCAGGGCAGAGCGTTGAACAGTGCCACCGACCCCCTATCACGTCCCACTCATCACCAAACTGCTTTGGGGACTGGACCATGATGATAAGAACACGGTGATGCTCCCACTGGTTCTTCCAGAAGTCGAGCAATGTCGTGGTCTGCCTCACTGGCAATGCCGAGCGCAGCCGCGGAAGCAATGACGCAAGCTCAGCTCCTGTTGAACTTCCCACCAACGGCTGACAAGATGGATGAGTGGAGGGCCACTATCCAGAGTTGGATTGGCTTTGCTAAGGCCGGAAAGTCACAGCATGTGGAGCCGCCGCGAGGCTGACAAACGGCGACGGCGGCCCGAGACATTGGCTGCGTTGAGAGGAATATGCCAACGGTGCAGTCACCTCTGTGGCAATAGACCCAGTCGTAGCCTCAGCGGGCCTAGCGACACGAGCCCGACGAGACATCAATGGCTTCATCTGACCCGCAAGCCCGTCGTGATCAGCGACGAGTTTTGGAAGACTGGCGGAAGGAAGATGCATGTGTCACCATAGAGCAGCATTGAGAGGCATGCCGTCAGTCTGACAGGCGCAATGGCCCAAACGACGAGGAGCCCGCGCCAAGTGTTGGCGGGTACCTACATTTCGAGGTTGGGTGCCTGATGTCTACTATGCAACTTTCTTCTTGTAGACACATGTTGGGCCTCCAATCGTAGAGTTTTGTAGGATAGTAGCAATTTTCCCTCAAGTGGATGACCTAAGGTTTATCAATCTGTGAGAGGTGTAGGATGAAGATGGTCTCTCTCAAACAACCCTGCAACCAAATACAAGAACTCTCTTGTGTCCCCAACACACCCAATACAATGGCAAATTGTATAGGTGCACTAGTTCGGCGAAGAGATGGTGATAAAAGTGTGATATGGATGGTAGAAATATATTTTTATAATCTAAATAAATAAAAACAGCAAGGTAGCAAATAGTAAACGGGCACAAAAACGGTGTTGCAATGCTTAAAAATGAGGTCTAGGGTTCGTACTTTTGCTAGTGCAATCTCTCAACAGTGCTAACAAAGTTGGATCATATGATTATCCCTCAACGTACAATAAAGAATCACTCCCGAGTTCCTATTAGCAGAGAGCAAAAGATAGGAATTGTTTGTAGGGTACGAGACCACCTCAAAGCTATTCTTTCCGCTCGATCTATTCAAGAGTTCGTACTAAAATAATGCAAAGTTATTTTCCCGTTCGATCTATCCTAGAGTTCGTACTAGAATAACACCAAAGCATATTCATATTCATAATACTCAATCCACACAAAGAACTACAAAGAGACCCCAAAGTTTCTATCAGAGAAAAGATAATAAAAATGTGTATCAACCCCTATGCATAGATTACCCCAATATCACCGCGGGAATCCACAAGTTGAGTGCCATAACATATATCAAGTGAATCAATAAGATACCACATTGTCACCTCAAGTATTCATACCGCAAGACATACATCATGTGTTCTCAAATCTGAACATTCAATCCGACATGACAAAACTTCAAAGGGTAAAGATTCAATTCATTACAACAAGAGTATAGAGGGGAGAAACATCATATGATCCGACTATATTAACAAAGCCCATGATATAGATTACGAGAGAGAGAGAGAGAGAGATTAAACACATAGCTACTGGTACAAACCTCAGCCCCGAGGGTGTACTACTCCCTCCTCATCGTGGTGGCCGCCGGGATGATGAAGATGGCCACCGAAGATGATTCCCCCCTGCGGCAGGGTGCCGAAACGGGTCTAGATTGGTTTTCGGTGGCTACGGAGCCCTGCGGCGGCGGTACTTCTGATCTAGATTAACCCCGAAGGGTTTCAAAATATTTGGGAATTTATAGTGCAAAGAAGGGGTACGGGAGGCCACCGAGGTGGGCACAACCCACCTAGGCGCGCCAGGGGGCCCTGGCGCGCCCTAGTGGGTTGTGCCCACCTTGGGGCACCCCCCGGTGCTGCTTTGGCCCATCGGGAGTCTTCTGGCCCATAAAAGATCCACAAAAAGTTTCACGGTGTTTGGACTCCATTTGATATTGATTTTTTGTGATGTAAAAAACAAGTAAAAAACAGCAACTAGCACTGGGCACTGGGTCAATAGGTTAGTCCCAAAAAATGATATAAATTTGCTATAAAATGATTGTAAAACATCCAAGAATGATAATATATTGGCATGAATACTTCATAAATTATAGATACGTTGGAGGCGTATCAGCATCCCCAAGCTTAATTCCTACTCGTCCTCGAGTACGTAAATGATAAAAGAAATAATTTATGAAGTGTGAATGCTAGCAAAGTGCACAAGTTTGATTAGTGATAATTTCAATCACTTTTCCTAGCATCATAACAGCAATTCTTTCTTATGAAACTTCTCATGTTATAGTAGCAACCAATTCACATGTTAAGGTTCAAACAATGAATTCTCTTGAAACTCAACAACCAATATTCTTAGTCACCAAGCAATTGCAATTCAACTTATTCAACAGAGTTTAAGCAAGAGCTCCACATACTCAACCATCATATTGTCTTGTATGATTGCTAACACTCACCTTGTACACATGAGCAAAAAATTTCAACCGGACACATAGAAATATAGGGGCTTATTATTTTGCCTCCCAACGTATTCACCTCAAGGGTGATGTCAACAATAATAACTCATGCTACCCATATTCAACTGGACATATCTGCCTAGATCTTTCCTCACCACATGATGCTTGCCAAAAGAGAAAAATAAAAAGGAATAGAGAGAAGAACTTTGACTCTTTTCATAAAAGTAAATACATAAAAGTAAAAGATTGGCCCTTCGCAGAGGGAATCAGAGGTTGCCATGCGCTTATTTGTTTGTATGCTCAATCCCTTCGTGCAAAGGAACGTCACATTGTATTTCCCCTTATGATAGCAACCTTTATTATGCAGTCCGTCGCTTTTATTGTTGTACCATCACAAGCTCGTATAATGCTCAATTTTCTCTTACACTAAATGATCTTACACTTTTAGAAGCAATTTATATTGCCTTTTTTCACCGATGACAACTTACCTGCAGGATCTTGCTCAACCCTTAGGTAGGTATGGTGGAGTCTTGAAAATAAGATTTGGTTTTAAGGGTTTTTGGATGCACAAGTAGTATCTCTACTTGGTGCGGAATTTTTGGCTAGCAAAGATGGGGGGCAAGCACCACATGTTGAAGGATCTATGACAATATAACTTCTATGTGAATATGAAAAAACATAAACCATTACGTTGTCTTCCTTGTCAACGTTAACAATTTTGGCATATAATATTTTGATGGGGGATCACAATCACAAAAGATTTCCATGATAGTGTATTTGCATGTGAATGTTCTCTTCCTTATACTAATTATTCGTGAATTACTTGTATGAACAATATTGTGATTGTCAAGCCTCAAAAGGTTTCACTTTCTAAACCCAATGTGAAGCTACCACTAGGTATGATATGATTTCAACTTCATGATATTCAATTCATTCAATGATTTACTCGTAGGATATAAGTGAAGCACAAGAGTAAATGATGAGCTACTCCAAAAAAAGTGACGATCAAGAGAGTAGTTAAGTAAATAGGTAGCTATTTGAGGACTCTCCCTTATAAAAAAAGCTTTCACATCTAAGCATTTTATTAAAATAGCAAGCAAAACAAAATAAAATGACAAACCAAGGATAGCACACATCATGTGAAGAAGCAAAAACTTAGGCTCAACTGATACTAATCGATAATTGTTGACGAAGAAAGGTGGGATGCCTACCGGGGGATCCCCAAGCTTAGATGCTTGAGGCTTCTTGAAATATTATCTTGGGATGCCTCGGGCATCCCCAAGCTTGAGATTTTGTGTCTCCTTAATTCTTCTCATATCACATTTTTCCTAAATCTCAAAAGCTTCATCCACACAAAACTCAACAAGAACTCGTGAGATAAGTTAGTATAAACCAATGCAAAAACCTTATCATTCTCTACTGCAACAAATCACTAAAAATATTATTCAACATTTAGTAGTAAATGCCTCTGCATATTTAATACTCCTATCCTCAAATAGAATCATTAAACAAGCAAACATATGCAAACAATGCAAACATAACAGCAATCTGCCAAAACAGTACCCTGTGTAAAGAATGCAAGAGTATCAATACTTCCCTAACTCCAAAAATGATGAAAATTTATCAGAGCTCATTTTGCAAGAAAAATCAACATTTTATCACATTCTGACTTTTCTTTGCAACAGAGGTAAACTTTCTGTTTTCAAACAGCAACATGTATACTTGCAAAATAAGCATGCATACTTGCAAAGCAGCAACATGTATAATTGCCACTTTTATTGAAATAAAATATGCAAAACATTATTATAAATAACATAAAACAAATACTAACAAAATAAATTGACGCTGCAAGCAAAAAACATATCATGTGATGAATGAAAACATAGCTCCAAGTGAGGTTACCGATAATGTTGGAGACGAAAGAGGGGATGCCTTCCGGGGCATCCCCAAGCTTAGTTGCTGGGATCTTCCTTGAATATTTCCTTGGGGGTGCCTTGGGAATCCCCAAGCTTAGGTTCTTTTCACTCCTTATTCTCCTCATATCGATATCTCACCCCAAAACTTGAAAACTTCAATCACACAAAACTTAACGAAACTTTGTGATATAGGTTAGTATGATAAAGAGCAAACCATTTCACTTTTGGTACTGTCAAAGACAAGATTAATAATGGTTCTCACACAATGTCTAATGTAGCATATCATTTATACAATTGATATTGAGCAACATAAGCCATAGAAACTAGAAAACAAGCAAACTATGCATTGAAAACAGAATCTGTCAAAAATAGAATAGTGTGTAGTAATTTGTACTCCAACCATACTTCTGCTACTCCAAAAATTCTGCAAAATTAGGACAACCTCATAAATTTGTATATTAATCTTCTGAAAAAATAATCAGCATTTTATCACACTTTTAAGAAAACTAGAATTATTTTCGTGAGCGCAAAAGTTTCTGTTTTCAGCAAGCTCAAAGCAACTATCACCCAACATGGTCCTAAAGGCTTTAATTGGCACTTTATTGAAACAAAGGCAATAAAACATGATTACTAAAGTAGCATAATCATGTGAACACAAAAAAACAGTAGGTAAAAGTGTTGGGTTGTCTCCCAACAAGCGCTTTTCTTTTATGCCTTTTAAGCTAGGCATGATGATTTCGATGATGCTCGCATAAAAGATAAGAATTGAAACATGAAGAGAGCATCATGACGCACGTTACTAGCACACTTAGGTCTAACCCACTTCCTATGCATAGGGATTTTGTGAGGAAATAACTTATGGGAACAGGAATCAACTAGATAGGAAGGCAAAACAAGTGCAACTTCAAAACAATCAACACACAGAGAAGAAACTTGATATTATTGAGATATGTAAGGGCATAAGTTCCTTTCTCATAATAATTTTCAGAGGCATCATGAATGAATTCAACAATATGACCATCACATAGAGCACTCTTTTCATGATGCACAAGCATAGAAGATTTATCACTCTTTATGGCATAGATGTCATCATAATAACCATCATAGATAGCAACTTCATTTAATCAATTGAAACCTCTTCCAAAATAGTGGATGTATCACTAAATAAAGTCATGGCCTCTCCAAATCCACTTTCATCAATATTGTAACAAGATTCAACACCCTCCAAAATAGTGGGATCACTACTACCTAAAGTTGACACTCTTCCAAACGCACTTTCATCAATGTAATCATCATAAATACGAGGCATGCTATCATCGTAATAAATTTTCTTGTTGAAAGTAGAAGGAATCAAAGGATCATATTCATTAAGGAAAGCATCTCCAAGCTTAGGACAAGCATTATTTTCAGAAAATAAATCTTCAAACATTTCATACTCATCAAACATAGCATCCCCAAGCTTGCGGCTTGGCATATCTGTGATGCCCCAAGGTCGGAGCTTCAGACGCCTTCCATGTTTTCCGAGTTTCGTCATGTGAGTTGTTGGTTTATTGCATTCATCATTGCATCATGTGCATTTCATCATGTCATCATGCTATCATGTTATTAATCTTTGCATCTCAACTCAACTAAATAAATTGCATAGATCTTCTGATCTATTTAAATCGAGAGAATTCACATGGTGAGTTCTCTTTATAACATACCCTCCCGATATTTAGGGAGCTATTATAAAATATTCCATTTTTCAGAATCACCCATAACACATATGCACCATTCTTCAAATTTCCTTTTATCCTTCTCAACTTCCCTTCTTCCTTTGGGGCCTTTTAGTAAATTGAGTTGCAATTTTACTTTGCCCATAAATGTTCCAAATCTGGCCATAAATCACATCTAGTGTGTAGGGTCACCTCCTATAATTTCAACCCATTTGGAGTTCATTTGAATGGGTTTCGAAATTCGAACTTGCCGAGTTAAATCCAACGCGTGTGGATTTTACTTCCTATAAAAATCGTTAGGCCATTTTTGTCTAATTCCTCGTATTTTTGTGAGTCTGGGAAATTTTATCCACGTGTCCAAGTTCTATCCCTAACTTTTCCGTTATTTTCTTTTTCTTCTTTGTTATTTTCTGTTTATAGAAAATAAGAGAGAGTGAGAGAGAGAGGGAGAGAGGAGCCCAACCAGCCCAGCTGGCCACTTGGGCCTTAGAGCCAGGCCGACCTGCTTCCCCACTATCCCACCGAGGCCAGCTGACCCCCTCCTATCCTAACTCTGGGCCAGCCCACCTGAACCATTTCTAACCCTAGGCCCCCGATCCCATCTCCCTCCCTCGTCTCCCCTTGCGCCGCCACAACCCCATCCCCATCGATCCCTTCTCTCCACTTCGTCCTCCGCATGCAGGAGCCCGTGCCTGATCCCCATCTCCTTCCCCTCGCCCTCTCCTCGATTCCCTCCTCCCACAGGCACGCACAAGTGATAAGGATCCTGGAACCTGTGCTCCTTGTGCCTGAAGGTCGAGCTCGCGAGCTCCTGGGTTGCTCTTCCTCCCGCTGGGACCAGAAGCGCCGCCGCCCTCGACCCGCCTTGCCGTTGCCATGGCCTGGAGCCTGCGCCTCGGTTGTTTCATGGACCACAGCCGCCGCGCCTTCCCTCTTTTCCGTGCCCGCGTGCTGCCCGGCGCCTCCTCCTCCAGTTCGTAGGGCGAACGTCGGCAACCTTCGCTGCTAACCGTTGTCCGCCGGCCTCCCCTAGCTGCTGGGCACCTCCTCTACTCAACGACACCTTGTGTTGCTCGCCGGGGACGTCGTTGCGCCTCTGCCTCGTCTCTATACTCCCACGGCTCTGCTAGCTTCGTCACCGCCCCTGCTGGCCTCGCTCAGGCAGGCCGCCGCTGCTCCCCTACAGCATCACCATGGCCCCATGCGCATGCTGCTGTTGCCTTTGCCCCATGCATCCACCACTACTGTGAGCACCACATCCGCAAGCCCCTGCTTCCTTCGGTTGCAGCCAGTTCGTTTTCTTCTGTTGGATACCGACGCCCGAACGACTACAAGGTGTTGCGCCAAGTACCACCACCATCGACCGCTTAGGGCTGGGAGTCACCATTTACCTCTCCGAACGAACGTGAACGACTACCGTCGCCATGGATCCGACAAGTACCCCTACAACAAGTGTACCTCTACCGCCGTCTTCGGAATCACTAAGAACACCAAGTACCCCTTCGAGTTGACGAGACCGGAAAGTTCGAAGACCCCAAGTACCTCTTCGAAACGACCGAGTACCACTGCCGTCGACCTTCGAAGACCCCGTGGACATCATGTTCCGTGTCGTGACCCCGAACCTCAATGAAAACGTTGTACGACTATTTTCTTGGCCGAAGACCCATGTACAACTACCGTCGCCGTGTACGACTACCTCCACTACGAACGTCCCAAGAATCCTATACTTTGCACCGAACGAGAACCGTCCCGTTTGCACGGTTCGAAGGTATAATTCCGAGACGACCGTTCGAGAACGAATGCTTGTGTCGTATGAGATGCATGTTTGGATGTTGTATCCTCCCATGAACGTTAGTTGTTTCCCTCGCTTGGCACTATCATCGACCCGTGGGAACCCGGTTACCGGGAGCACCCCACCATCCTTGCATGACATGCTCCCGTCACTTTCTTTTGCACTGACGTCTCAATGAGTTGTCGGAACCAGAAAGTTGCCGTGGCACCGTTTTGTTATCGTCGTTGTGGCACCCCTTTCGTTTCTGCCACGATGATAAATGCTTCATAGCATGCTCTTATCAATATTTTCATAAATACTTGCATAAAACTTGCACATGTCATCCGCATCATGTTAATAACATTTAATATGTTTAAAATTGTTGTTTGCATTAAATTGCTAAATGCATATGGGGATTCACCGGAATTGTTGTTTGATGTTTCCGGCCTCATTTAAAATGTCTAACAGTGTATTTTACTCATGTTTCACCTCTTGCCATGTTAAGAACATTTAATTTTGTTGGGTACATAACCGGGAGTGAACTAAATAATTAAATGTGGTGTTTCGTCAATATGCAACTCATTGCATATTGAGCTCCACTTAACTTGTAGTTTTGCTTGTGCACTTTGCCATGCCATGCATATTTAAACCGGTCATGCATCATACTTGTTTGCGCATCGTGCCATCCTTATGTGATGGTTGTTTACTATATTGTTTGCTTCTTTCCGGTGTTGCATCTTCGGGTTAGTTCTGATAACGTCACGTTTGTGAGGATCCGTTCGACTATGTCCGTTTGTCTTCTTCATGGACTTGTTCTTCTTCGTTGCGGGATCTCAGGCAAGATGACCATACCCTTGAAATCACTTCTATCTTTGCTTGCTAGTTGTTCGTTCTACTGCTATGTCGCGCTACCTACCACTTGTTATATCATGCCTCCCATATTGCCATGTCAAGCCTCTAATCCACCTTCCTATCAAACCGTTGTTTGGCTAAGTTACCGCTTTGCTCAGCCCCTCTTATAGCGTTGTTAGTTGCAGGTGAAGCTGAAGTTTGTTCCATGTTGGAACATGGATATGTTGGGATATCATAATATATCTTATTTAATTAATGCATCTATATACTTGGTAAAGGGTGGAAGGCTTGGCCTTATGCCTGGTGTTTTGTTCCACTCTTGTCGCCCTAGTTTCTGTCATACCGATGTTATGTTCCTTGATTTGCGTCTCTTACGCGGTTGGGTGCTATGGGAACCCCTTGGCAGTTCGCTTTGAATAAAACTCCTCCAGCAAGGCCCAACCTTGGTTTTACATTTGCCTAACAACCTATATCTTTCCCTGGCGAGTAATTAACCCGAGGGTCATCTTTATTTTAACACCCCCGAGCTAGTGCTTCTCTAAGTGTTGGTCCGAACCGGAGCCACTTGCGGCGCCACCTAGGGGAAACTTGAGGGCTGGTTTTAGCTGTACGTAGTGTTCATCCGGTGTTGCCCTGAGAACGAGATGTGTGCAGCTCCTATCGGGATGTCGGCGCATCGGGCGGTCTTGCTGGTCTTGTTTTACCATTGTCGAAATGTCTTGTAATCGGGATTCCGAGACTGATCACGTCTTCCTGGGAGAAGGAGTATCCTTCATTAACCGTGAGAGCTTGTGATGGGCTAAGTTGGGACACCCCTGTAGGGTTTGAACTTTCAAAAGCCGTGCCCACGGTTATGTGGCAAATGGAATTTGTTAATGTCCGGTTGTAGATAACTTGACACTTGACTTAATTTAAAATACATCAACCGCGTGTGTAGCCGTGATGGTCTCTTCTCGGCGGAGTCCGGGAAGTGAACACGGTTCTTGTGTTATGCTTGAACGTAGGTAGTTTCAGGATCACTTCATGATCACTTCTACCTTCATGACCATTGCGTTGCTTCTCTTCTCGCTCTTATTTGCGTATGTTAGCCACCATTTTTGCTTAGTGCCTGCTGCAGCTCCACCTCGTCGCCCTATCCTACCCATAAGCTTAAATAGTCTTGATCTCGCGGGTGTGAGATTGCTGAGTCCTCGTGACTCAGAGGCACTTCCAAATAGTTGCAGGTGCCGATGATACCAGTGCAGATGACGCAACCAAGGTCAAGTGGGAGCTCGATGAAGATCGTGTTCGTTGTTTTGTTTCGTTTCCTGTTGATCAGTAGTGGAGCCCAGTTGGGATGATCGGGGATCTAGCATTTGGGGTTGTCTTCTTTTATTTTGGTCCGTAGTCGGACCCTGATTGTATTCTGGATGATGTATGTTTAACTTGTATTTGTGTGAAGTGGCGATTGTAAGCCAACTCTTTATCCCTTTCTTATTCAGTACATGGGATTGTGTGAAGATTACCCCTCTTGCGACAAACCTACCATGCGACTATGCCTCTAAGTCGTGCCCCGACACGTGGGAGATATAGCCGCATTGTGGGTGTTACAATATCATAAGCATAATCACTCTCACCATTAATAATATGAATAGCACCAACGGTATAACAATTGGTATCATCATAATTTCTGAAGTTGGTGCCAAAATATTTCCAAGATTATAAGAAGTATCATTATCTCCCCAATCATAATCATCACAACAAGCAATAGGCATAACAAAATGATCATCCTCCATCAACATATTTGATTTACTTTCATGGGGCATGATGGTGTTGGGAGTAACATTATTTGGGAGAGATACCTTTTTACCTATATTCTTTCTTCTTTTCTTCTTCTTCACCACACCATGTGTGGGTTTAATTAATTCTTTCAAGCTTCTTGTTGAAGAGATTTATTGGATAGGAGGCTCCTCCTCATTACCTGATTCATCATATTAAACACTAGGAGGGTATTGGGAAATATTTTCACTTTCATTAGTACTCTCTTCATATTTCATTTGTTTTCTTGACTTTAGATATATGGCAATATAAGGATTCTCAATGCAATTTACTGCACAAAACATATAAATTTCCTCTAGATCAAAATCAGCAAATCTCTCAAGATTAAATTTTGGAATACCCTTAGTTATACGTTCCATTTCTTCATACCCCAAAAGAAGACTAAGCTCTTTATGATGCTCAAGGGTAATCAAGTATCACAATTTTTGGACCCAATTTGATCATGAAAGAATTCGCATTGGATATTTAAATGACCATGTTCATTGCAAAGTTCACAAGGATGGCAAAAAAATTACATCTTTCAGCACAATCATCTAGCCTCTCTTGCAACCTTTTCATTTCTAAATATTTATGCTTCTTACAAAATCTATCTTCCCTTTTTGGTGTGCAAAGGCACTCCCAATTCACTCCACAAAAAGTGACATGCCTATAAGAAACATTTTGTCATGACTTGTGCAATCATCATTAGCATTTTGGATATTCAAAGAATTAATACTAACAACATTGCAAGCATGATCATCATTCAAATATTTTGTGCCAAGCATTTTATTGACTTCTTCTTCTAACAATTGAGAACAACTTTCCAATCCATCATTTTCAAGAAAGATATTATAAAGATGATCAATAATATGATGCAACCTCAATTCCATTTTTTAGTTTTATTTTTATAAACCAAACTAGTGATAAACAAGAAACTAAAAGATTCGATTGCAAGATCTAAAGATAAACCTTCAAGCACTCACCTCACCGGCAACGGCGCCGAAAAAGAGCTTGATATCTACTATGCAACTTTATTCTTGTAGACACATGTTGGGCCTCCAAGCGTAGAGTTTTGTAGGACAGTAGGAATTTTTCCTCAAGTGGATGACCTAAGATTTATCAATCAGTGAGAAGTGTAGGATGAAGATGGTCTCTCTCAAAAGACCCTGCAACCAAATACAAGAAATCTCTTTTGTCCCCAACACACCCAATACAATGGCAAATTGTATAGGTGCACTAGTTCGGCGAAGAGATGGTGATAAAAGTGTAATATGGATGGTAGACATATATGTTTATAATCTAAATAAATAAAAATATCAAGGTAGCAAATAGTAAATGGGCACAAAAACGGTGTTGCAATGCTTAAAAATTAGGCCTAGGGTCCGTACTTACGCTAGTGCAATTTCTCAACAGTGCTAACATAGTTGGATCGTATGATTGTCCCTCAAAGTATAATAAAGAATCACTCCCGAGTTCCTATTAGCAGAGAACAAAAGATAGGAATTGTTTGTAGGGTACGAGACCACCTCAAAGCTATTCTTTCCGCTCAATCTATTCAGGAGTTCATACTAAAATAATGCAAAGTTATTTTTTCCATTCGATCTATCCTAGAGTTGGTACTAGAATAACACCAAAGCATATTCATATTCATAATACTCAATCCACACAAAGAACTACAAAGAGACCCCAAAGTTTCTATCGGAGAAAAGATAATAAAAACATGCATCAACCCCTATGCATAGATTACCCCAATATCACCGCGGGAATCCGCAAGTTGAGTGCCATAACGTATATCAAGTGAATCAATAAGACACCCCATTGTCACCTCAAGTATTCATACCGCAAGACATACATAATGTGTTCTCAAATCTGAACATTCAATCCGACATGACAAAACTTTAAAAGATAGAGATTCAATTCATCACAACAAGAGTATAGAGGGGAGAAACATCATATGATCCGACTATATTAACAAAGTGTAACATCCCAAATTTTCAATTTGGAATGTTATACATAGGTCATCATATGCATATCATATTTTATTTGCAATTTGGGTTTTGATCCTAGAAATTATAAGCAACTCAAGGACCCACGGAGAGAGTTGGGGATTTCATTTATTTTCATATTTGGATTTTTCTCAAATATTGAAAAGGGGATTATTTTGGTTTTAATAATTTTTCTCTGCGAAAATATTTCGAATATAAAAATAAAACAGAGGAGATAATATGACTTCTCCAAAAATAAAAGAAATATTGGAGGAAAAATGTTAAAATCAAATAAATATTTTATTGGGTTTTATTTGGATTTTTATTCGGAGTTATTTTAATTAAATTAAGAAAAACAACATTTTTCAAAATTGCATTATGTCCGGGAAAATTGTTCACTTTGTCCTAAATTTTATTAGAGGACCGTGAAAATTTATTTCAGAATTTTTGAACTCTGTTTGATATTTCTTTTTATTTATTTACTCCGTCCGTTTTAAAAAACACGCGAACCGTCCTTGGGACGTGCCCGAGCCGGACATGTCCCGCCCAAGCCTCTTTATAAGCGCCCAAGGCCGCTGCCGCAGCCCAGCCGCCAGCCCGCCGCGCCGCCCGAAACCCTAGCCGCACCGTGCCTCGCGATCCGCGCCGCCGCCGGAACCCTCCGTCGCCACCGCCACCGGACTTCTCCGCCGCCGCCTATTTTCCTTTCGGTTTAGGTATAAACCGTTCGATTTAAGAAAAACCTAGATCTGTTTCGGGTTTTTATTAGATCGGTCCGGTTTTCTTCGGTTAGTTCCAACTTACGAACGTTCGTTCGTTAGCTTGTTTTAACGAACGAATTCGTCCGTTTGTCTCTGTTAGCGGACGTTCGTCCGATAGATTTTTCTTTTTCTGTTCTATTTTTCGCGAGGGACCTATCCATGATTATTTTTATCGCAGATTAGCCCCTGATCTTCAAACCCTCCCAACTTTTCAACCGTTCATCCAAATCTAGTGAAACCAACGCGAAAATCTTCGTCTCGAGCCCCTCTTTCTGGTCAATCAACTTGAACATGGTTTTGACAATATTAAAATTTGGTTTCAAGCAGATTTGTATTCGAGACCGTAGTTTCAGTTCCGTAGCTCCGATTCGATTGATTGTTTTTGCAAATCGAACCTTTTCTGTTGGACTTTCAGATTTGACTCTTCTTATTTGAGTTTTACCCTTGCATCTATGCTTGAGTTCTTATGTATGCTATTGTTTGTTTGCGATAGGGTTCCCGGAGTGCGAAGCGTGCTACTACGAGTCTCTAGGTTTTCCAGATCGTCAGTAAGGCAAGTAACACATTGATCATACCCCTTTATCACCCATTTTTTATTCATTAGTTTCAATCCTCAAACACTGCATGATTAGGATGTGATTAAGATGCGGGTATTGGGAAGTAGATGATGAGGTAGAACCTATTGCCCTTTTATTATCAAACCTTGGGAGTTACATCTACGTTATGCTTAGGTTGCCATGCTATGCTCATAGACGTGGTTTGGTTTGAGTGATCCATGACAGATGTGAGATTGTTAATCAATGGTTAACTTAAGGTGGCTACTTAAATACACATCTGGTGGATTGGTTGAGGGCACCTAGGGATATACCAGTGTTGTCCTTTGGTTCGCCACCCAGGCTCAGAGGGATCATAAGATTTTTTTTCATGCTACAAACTTTCGTGTGCAGCCACAAGCTATTATGGGCTCTAGGATAGTCAAGTATGTTGTATGACCTCTTTCAGTGATAGGCTAGCAGATGTAGGGGATGTAGGTTGGTACTGTCTACCCAGACTAAAGAGTTAATGTTTCTGAAAGACTGTGTCTTGGTCATCCATTTCTCAAACACCATGTAGTGCGAGAATTCCAATGGAGGAGATCGAGTCTTGTGGGGAAAAGTGCACAAACCTCTGCAGAGTGTATAAACTAATCATGGTTAGCTGTGTCCCCGGTTATGGATATCTTGGGTATCTGGTTCTTGGATTATCATGTTGATCTCATCACTCTAAATTAATTTGTTGGGTTATTAATTACTTTTTAATTGGGATTGAGATGGATGTACCATTCTCAATGTTTATCAACTACCATGATAGTTAAATAAAATATATTCCTTCGTAGTAGGGAAAAATTGGCTTTTTGCAAAAACATTATAACCTTAGAGCCACTACAAAAAATACACTTCCGTGTTGATACGTGTTTGTCACTGTAGGTCACGTTTTTTGTCATGCATGTACATCCATGACGATTTTATGAAAGAATCAAGATAGTCATACTTGTGTTGTCATAGAAGTGTTCCATGACATTACCAAAATTATCATCACGGAAGTGTCTACTTCCATGACGATAAATCGCGCGTCACAGAAGTGCTTTCATCAAGGGTGACTGACATGTGGCATCCACCGTAACAGAACACCGTTAAGCTATCGGGTCCGGTTTTGGATCTGATAACCTGCTAACAGCCCCGACCAATGGGGATTTTCCACGTGTAAAATCATCATTGGCTAGAGGAAACACGTGTCGGCTCACCGTTGGGACATATGTCATCCACTCATTGGACCGAAGGCGCCTATGATACGTCGACATGTGGCATGGCCGAACAGAGGCCCATTCCTGTGAAAAGTCTGGCCCGTTTGACTTGGTCAAAAGGTGGCGGGCCGGCCCAACGAAAGCATGTTAACGACCTGTTTGCATATAGCCCATTTACAGCCCACTAACCCAGGGCCTGTTACGACCTATCCGAATTAGGCCCAGTAGCGTCATCTAGGCCGTCCAATATGATTCCAGCCCATTTTAAGTTTCGACCCATGTATGGCCCATGACGTCTTTCGGCCCATATGAGGCCCTTTGTAACTCTTGGACCATTAATGGCCCGTGGTGAAACTGACCCGTAATGAATTGTGTATCACTTTATACCCATTAACGGCCCATTAATCCATTGGGCCGTTTGCAGCCCATGTTATCTTTCGGCCTTCTCAGGGCCCATTTATTCTTGGGCTCATTTCCAGCATTCAGTTAATTATGGCCCATTACTGCCATTTTCTTCTTGTGGGCCAAATTCAGCCCATGGTTACAGTCGGCCCGTTTGTGGCCCATTAATACGTTTGGCCGTTTTATAGCGTCATCAAATACGACCTATTAACGACGGCCTGTTATGGTCGGCCCATGAACGGACAACTCCAACTCTAACCCTCTTAGAGCCATAATACGGTCTGTTTTTGGCCCATGTTTGGCCAATCGATTATACGGCCCGTATAAGGCCCATTGATGATACGGGCCGTAGAAGGCCCATTGTTTCTACGGCCCATAGAAGGCCCATTGTTTCTACGGACCATAGAAGGCCCATTGTTTCTACGGCCCATAGGAGGCCCAGTGTCACTACAGTAAATATAGGTTTAGACCTGCTAATGGCCCAAGATGATTATAGGCCCACGTTTTGGCCCATATGAGTAACGGGCTGACCTGAAGACCGACAACACTGAGATCCACTGAACCTTCCAGCCTAAATTACAGCATATCGACCAAAGAATAAACCTAGACTATACAATAAAGAAATTACGACATATTACATCCACTCGGAATCAAAGTTCGCTACCGGTCATAATAAAGCACAACATGACCGCGAATTACATACACTTGGCATCAAAGGTTGCCACCAGTGCATATAAACGCACCAATAAAAGAATATACAAAACTAAGAGCACTTCAGAAGGCAATAGACCTGGCAAGGTCGGGCCCCGCAAGCAGCCGAACAAGCTGATGAGACCTCAGTTGTGTCAACGATAGATGCTTCATCCCTAGCTATATGGCACCATAGTGCGCAAGGCAGTCCCCTCACATCTTCATTACATCTTTGACTTCAAGTCGGAGCTGAGCTGAAGCAAGACTTTTCGCTTTAAGTTGAGACTGAAGAAGTCGAACTGATTGAGGCAGCGACTGCACAGAGGTTGTCTCACACCTACTGGTGAGTAGCTTCAACTCACTGTCTTCATCAAGACAGGACCTTGGGGTCATCTCGCTATCCTCAAGATGGTTTGGCTCACTAGCTTTCCTAAAGTTCTGCCTGGCATAAGAGATACGACTTTGAAAGAGAAACAAGGAGACATGTAACAGGTTTCACAATTATATAAGCAAATAGATGGATTTGTTCTACATAAGTAACATGTTTTTACAACTACAATTTAAAACTGGTAGTTGTTGCAAACATCCAATCAGATGTAAACAGCAATGGAGGAAATGATGCCTATCCAAATCTATACTAGAACAAAGTTTGAAGGCTTGAGAAGGATGAACTGACATTACATGTTAACACGGGCTGGACAAAGCCCTTCTTCATGTTGATGGAAGGATAATTCAATAAATTCCCCAAAGAAAATTCTTTATAAGCATTGCCATTATTCCACATTTTGCAAAGAGTAAATATAGATCAAATAATATTGGAAGAAATAGAGGATAATGAAGCTCAGGTGTAGACTGATGATACATAATCAAATAGCAATTAATTAAGTACAACGTTACAAGGCAAAAGATACTGACAAGAGGAATGCAGACATCAACGTGTGCAGTGGCATTGGCTTTATTCAACATTTTGGTAAGAGTAAATGTAGATATGGTAATTTGGAGAAAGTGGAGGGCATGGCAGATAAGATACAGAGTAATGCTAGACAATCAACTATCTTGCGATGCATGTACAGTAATACTACCACCGTCCGTTATTACTTGTTGCTCAAATGGATGTATCTAGCACTATTAAGTTCTAAATACATCCAATTAATCAACAATTAATTCGATACAGAGGGAGTACATGACAACAGGCACTTACATGAGCAATCCAAAACTTCATAACCATTGTGTTAATTCTACATTTATCTAAGAGTAAATATAGATCTTATAATTTCAAGCAAAGGGAGGATAAAGAAGCTAACATTTATAGTGATGCTACATAATCAAACAACAATGAGTGTAATTATGCTGACAAAGGGCAAGAAGTACTTACAAGAGCAATGTAGAGCCCAGTATTGTCATGAGATCCTATGATCCTTTGAGCAAGGAGATTCATCTAAAATTAGTTTTCATACAAGAGAGAAGGTAAGGCACATGCAGAAATTTAGGAGTTCAAATTTTGAATTGATATCATAGACAGTACCTGACGCTGAGCTCTCAGCAGTTCTAATAGGGGTTTGGCCACTTCAGTAGGGGTAAAGTCTGGTACAGTTGGGCCTGTGTTTTCTGTGGGTGCTGATCTATCTGATTTAATAGGTATCACTACCTTTTCCAAATACCTAGTTTGTACTCCTTGAGGATATGCACTTACCCTCTTCCTTTTGGACATCTATTACGAAAGAACAACATTTGACTGGAAAAACATAGTATGACGACACATGGAATAGGTATAGAAAATGGATAGGTATGGCATATACTCATATCTGATGCTTAAACTAAGCACATAGTGTAACAAAGTACAAGTAATGCAAGAGGCCAGATGCAAAATATGTGCGACCAATACAACCTTGCCAAGTTAGAGCATGCACCTAGATGGGTGAATAAGATAGGCCATCCGCCACCATGCCAAGTTTGTTAGCCAGTGGATTGTTCCGCAATATTCCTCTCGTGCACCCATTATCATATTCATTTTGATAATGTTCAATACCTGACATGCATGAAAACATAAAAACAAGTGAGATTATCTTTGTAATGCAGAAGTGATTCTAATCCAATACTTCCTCCTTGTAAACCCCTTTGTGCTATCTCTGTAATTCTTCTAAGAGGTGCCATGCATGCTGTAATTTGGTGTGTGCATTAATATAATATGGCCTACGACTCAAAATATGAGAGCTCTAGAAGTGATGATGCTTCGCAGATGACAGCTTCAACATATAGTAAAGAAGAACAAGTCGACCTGACCTGACAGATTCAAAATATACTAAGGGAGAATAACTCGACCTGACCAGTCGACCGCAAGAGAAGAGGATCATCTTAAAGAAGAGCAGAAGATCAAGCAAATTGAAGATATTACAAGTCTTTCTATACAATGTCGGTTGGCTACCCATGATGAACTAGAGCGCACAGAGAAATAATATTCCTTCTGGTCTCTCCATATGTGGCTCACATGCATTTCGAAACTAAAGTAGGAAAATTTAGCTGACCAATTAAACATCTCTTAGTTTTACTAATATCAGCATAATATCATATTTGAATTTGTACAACTAAGCTTGTTTAGCTCGATGGGTGGAGCAGTGCTATTACGACACGAACCACGTAGGATGATCGTGGTCATCATAAAATGGGGAAATCGTAAGCATGATGAGTATAGTGTTGACCGTGGCAGTGGGATGGCAGATCTAAAGCTACAAACCGCGCAAAGGGTAGTTAGCAACCGATGTTTGCTTTGAAATAACAACTAAGATTTGGTATGGACAAGAAAGTACCGTCAACAAGTGACAAAGAAATGCAATTCTGATGTCTCTCTATATGTTGCGACATGCATTTGGAAACTCAAGTGGGACCTTTAGCTAACCAATTAAATGTGTCTGTTAACTAATATCAGTATCATATCACAATCATATTTGAACAACTAAGCTTTGGAATTTTGAGTGTTGTGTTGTTTAGCTTGAAGGGTGGAGTAATGCTAGTACGACAGAAAGCACCTACGCACATCATAGTAGAGTAGATAAAAGGGGAAAACCCTAAGCATCAAGAGTAAAATCAGGGAAGTGGAACTAGCTGGACCAGTGGGTGGCGCACATGCTTTTCGAAACAAATATAGGAACATTAGGTGACCAATTAAACGTTCTCTGTTTTAGTAATATGAGCATCATATCAGATTCGTATTTCAACACGTAAGCTTTGGAATTATGAGTGGCATGTTGTTTCACTTGATGGGTTGAGATCTTGAGGAGCAGTGCTAGCACGACACGAAGCAGTGAAGCACCTACCATGATGGTAGTGAATATAAAGGGGGGAAACCATAAGCTTTACGAGTATAGTGACCATTACATGCCGGATCTGAAGGTGCAAACCGGACAAAGCTACTTCGCAACCAATGTTTGCATTCAACTAGCCACTACGATTTGGTATAGACAAGAAAAGTATAGCAAACAATTTAAGATCTATTTTTCGGGTGAGATCAATAACTTAAGCACATATGGAAGAGTACCACCTCTCTTGTGACGCTGTGTAGGCCCCTGCTGATACGTTGAGGGTGCTGCGGGTGCGATGGCTGTCGGCGGTGGGGAAGAAGATTTTAGATGGCATATGGCCGGGTCGGGGGATAAATCCTGTTGCCGTGGATGAGGCGGTCGTAGGAGCAGCAACGGCAAGGTGGACGATGGCGCCGATGAAGCGAGACGACACGATGAAAGGATCCTGGTCCGGCGCCGTGGATGAGAGACGTTTGTCTCTTGAAGTGGATGACTGGGTAGGGGTAGTGCTCCGGCAAGGTGGAGGATGGGGTGGCGGACGGAGGACGCTGGCCGCAGTGGGGAGGTTGTCATGGCGCCAACGGTGTATGAATGGGGAAATGGAGGGGGAGGGGGATCTCAAACTTTGGGACGCGCTTTTTCCTGATATGTGGGGAAGTTACAAACTTATCCCCCGTTTAAAATTTCGGACATCACGTCGCTTGGGGATAGGACGGTAATCTCGCATCTCCCAAATATTTGCCGGTAACGATTTCGGGCGAGGAGAGGGTGTTTTGCCGCCCATGGTGTATGAACGGGGCTGACAGGTAGGCGGTTGTGTCACTGAGGGAAGTTACACATCTGCCCCTATTTAAAATATTAGCCTACATTGATTTCAGACGAGGAGAGTTTGTTTTGCCGCCCAATATGGATGAATGGGGAAATGGAGGGAGAGGCACATGTCTTTCGGACGCACTTGAATCAAATGTGTTTTGCCACCCACGTTTGGCGCCCACCATGTCTGAATGGGCTCAAAGGCCGTAGTGTCACGTCTGATTGAAGTTACTAGTCTACCCCTATCGACAGTAGTGTAAATCCGGTCGATAAGGATGTCAAGCGTCAGGGGTAGACACTAATTTCCATCTCGCAAACACTTGCTTCGGGCAGCCCACAAATGATAGTGGGTGTTTAGCCGCTTCGTTCAAAACTTGGTAGAATTATCATTCACGTTTTCCCTAGGCCCTGGCAACTAAATCCAAATCCAATTTTTATTCGATTACGAATATCGACAGATAATTCTACGTTTTGTTATTTATTTCTTCAAATCCATAACAAAGATTCATTCCACCTTTATATATGATTATGATTTAGAAATGTCGTGATCTTCGAATTCAGTAGGTTGGATACACTTTGAGTCAAATAGTTATTTCATCCAATACAATGTGCTCACATGAAAAACAGTTTCCTTATGCCAATTATGCAAGTAATGAGGATTGCCTCGCCTAAAAAATTCGGATCATTACAACACATTACAATAATCTAATAACAATTTCAACTGCTATCTAAAGAAGAACTGGGATTACCCTGGGCTTCAGATAGCAGAAGCAGCAGGACCTCCTCCGTCTTCAAATGCAACATTCTTACTTCCTCCAATTCTTGGGTTGCTTGCATAATGCGTGCAGCTAATTGCATAATTTCCAGCTTCAAGATCGAGATTACCTCATTCATGGCAGCCACACCATCTCTTTCTGCCTCTAGTAGAGCCTCAAGAACTATAATATATGTGCTCAGACTCCTCTCCGGTGGTGTTGTCTCTGAACTGCTACCATCTGGTAACATGGATGGCGCACTGCTTCCACAAATAGATTCTGGGGTTGTACATTGTGTCCTAGTGTGAACGGCATCCTGAAAGGTTTCCACTGGACATAAGTAATAGATAGTTATCGCATGATCCAGGCAGTAAGCTTACATGGTAAATGGCATACAAATTATTTCCGAGCATGTCAAGCTATATTTAAATGGTTCGAAGCAGCATTAGCCGAAAAGGAATTAAAATGGTAAGATGAAACTAGGGATGTAAGTGGCAAATAAACAACATCTGCCAGTCCCATCTAGTTAGTTTTTGCTAGCTCCCTAGTTCATTTTCCTCAAAAAAACAAAAACTCTTTTGAACTATCATACCACTAGTGGGCTTTAATCGGGATTAAACGGGACCCAGTTGACATCCCTAGTTGAAAGGGAGTGTACCACCGCTATATTTAAGTTGCCAAGGCATCTAAGCAGTTGAAATAATCTGAGAAAGCACTTAACAGTGTGGCCTCATATAAACTACGAAGATAGTCTTGTGATGAAGTTCAGAGGAAAAGTTAAGGACTCAAATGAACTAGTCATGCATTTCTTTACGATAGTACAGCAGGCACTACTGACATATTGGCCAACTCAGGTATAGCGTAACAAGTAACAAACAAGCATTTGAATCAAGCAATACAGCAAAGCAAACAACTAAACTATTTGTTATTCTATAGGATTACAGGTTGAGGGCACAAGCCAAGAAAGCAGCCCACACGCATTACATTTCACATGTACTAAAACACACTGGCTTAACATATGTTGCCGTGAAGCCTCGCTGCTGCAATGTTCTTTGAAGTCGTCAGCATCCCGTGGTTGCAAATCTACTAGTTGTAGTTTATTCTGCACCCTCTATTTAGGTAAAATTAATTTTAATCACATGCACTGGTTCGAGTTGATCATCAATGGTTCATCTAAACTAATGAAAGAAGGGTGTGTGCATACATGACAATATATCTGCTTCCCTCTATTTTTATGCTTGTTCGAGGTGCCAGCCCCAAAAGAACAAATATTTTGCTTGATGGGGTTGGCAACTCCATAATTAATAGAAGCATCAAATTAGTCATGCAACTTGGGAAGATCAAGAACACACACAAAAGTGATGAACAGAGGCTCGGAGCAGTGATGTACTAGCTAGCATCAGAAAATGTAGGGTAAAACAAACAAAAACTAGCGGAACCACATGCTAGTTTGCTGATGTGTAATTAAGCATAGAGAACATGAAGCAGTCTGATGGAACCAACAGGTGGCATCAGAACAACACCATTATCATAAATATGGTGTGCAAGAAGTAAAATAGAGGCTGTGATATCTAGGAACTACAGTAATACTTAGGACAATACTAAAGCATATTAACTATATGTGCACTGGTATGTAATTTAGCACATGTAACATGTTCATTGCCAAAAGTATGGCCCTACAGGTGCAAGCAGAATAACACGTCTCATGAAAAACTGAATGATGCCCTGAAGAAATTCAAAGGTGCAGTGCTTATGCTAAGAAAGTGAACGTAGGCGCCGGCCGTTGGAGAATAGTACTGATTCTCGGCGGCGTATGGGTATTGTTGGCATACTTGATAGCCAAGGATCGTTGATGGTGCTCGTGTTGCGGTTGAGTTTGGGCCGGCTGTCTCCGTCGCTGAAGCGGCTCCGGTGCTACAGTTGTGGCGCCTGTCGATATACAAGAAAGCTCATCTGTGGTAAGTGAACAGTTGCACGATAAAGAGAAGAACCAAAGGAGTACAAATCGAAATAACCTGATGAGGCTGCGACGTCGGTAAAGCAGGGCCGGTGGAGTTGAATATGGCGTCCATGGAGCGGGTCCGGTGCAGTGGACGAAGGCTTCGGCGGGCGCATTGTACAGTGCTTTCGGTGAGGCGGATCTATTACGGCGGACGAGGGCTTGTATGAAGGGCCAGCGAAAGGGAGGACGAGGAAGTCAGTGAAGGGCCTACACTGTGGTGGACGAGGGCTCCAGTTGGGACCCACCACAGTGGGAGGTTGACTTGTGGGCCTACTAAGTTGACGGGGACGGAGGGCTTTGTGAACTTAGTCAATATATGAATGATTCTAGCTCCAGTGACCATACGATGTTCATCCAATGGCCGTAGTGCTTCTTCAACCTCTGGTCTTCTTGCTCCAGCCGCCCAAACCAGCGCCGGTCGTGCCGCGTGCTCCTGCCTCCCATGGCCGGTTGTGATGCCGCGGAGGCCTCACCGCCCCCTACTACTCCCACCGTTGGCCAGGTCATCCCTCTACTCACCCACACCCCCTGCTATTCTGCGGCAACGACAGCCTCACACCGCAGCCGAACCAATGATCCCTTGTACTCCTCTCTGCGTGGGTATCCACTGCCACGTCTTCCCTGGCTCCGCGTCGTCCCCTTCCTAGGCATCGCCGTCGTCCACCGCCTTGGTGCTCTCGGCGCGGCGTGGTCAATGTGGTCAACAACCGACTTCCATCGGAAGAGTACTGTACGTGGAGAGGCTGACAGCTGGGTCCACGGCAGCCGCAATGAAGTGCCTCCTTATTACGTGGAAAATAATTATTCCTGCACCTCACAGCGGGGACCCACCGGACGGGCCATCGTATTTTGCAAAAAAAAAAATCCCCCTGACTGCTGGGACCCACCAGCTACATCTTTGCACACAAGGAAGTGCGTCCGGGCAAAAAAAAAGGATTCGCCCCCTGACTGCTGGGACCCACCAGCTATATCTTCGCACGCAAGGAAGTGCCTGACAGTCGGGACCCACCTGGTCGAAGCGTACGTAGCGTTGTCATTCTGGTCACGAACGTGTACGTACATACTAGTCGATGTAGAGCGTGCACGTGTCATAGTACAAGCCCGCATGTAGCATGTACACGTACGTACAGTGGCCAGTGTGCAAAAAAGAAAATATGGCCATGTACGTACATACAGGCGGGGTTTCGAACGCCTACTCGCGCATACGTACGGCCAGGGCTCGTGTACATGGCTGGGTCGGAACAGAGAAACTGCATCGTCGTCGTGTTCATGGGGAGGCAACAGAATGCATCGTGTTCATCCGGAGGCAACGGTACGCGTGGGAGCCAACCGGCTTGGACGGAACAGCCGATGGAAACGAGGCCTGGCGTACCGCACAACAGAGGAAATGGCCTTGTGTTCGACCGGCCACGTTCGAAACTGTAACATCCCAAATTTTCAATTTGAAATGTTATACAAAGGTCATTCATGCATATCATATTTTATTGCATTTTTGCTTTGCGATCCTCGAAATTCTAAGCAACTCAAGGACCCACGGAAAGACTTGGGAATTTCGTTATTTTCATATTTGAGTTTTCTCAAATTTTGAAAAGAGGATCATTTGGTTTTAATTATTTTTCCCCGAAAATATTTCATATTAAAAAAATATGAGAGGAGGTAATATGACTTCTCCAAAAATAAATGAAATATTAGAGGGAAAATATTAAAATCAAATAAGTTATTTTATTTGGGTTTTATTGCGATTTTATTCGAAATAGGAAAAAAATGCGTTTTTGAAAATTGCATTAGAAGTCTAAATAAATGTTCACTTTGTTCGCAATATTATTAGAGGACCGTGAAAATTTATTTCAGGATTTTTGGAGTCCATTTAGTATTTCTTTTATTTGTTTTTCTGCAGCAGGATTTATTTAAAAAAAAGGTAATCGAACTACCAGCCCGTGTCCAACCTAGACACTTGACCCGGCTGGCCTTATAAGCTGTGCCCCTGCGACCCCAAGGCCCAGCGAGCCGCCGGCCCTTGCCCTAACCCTAAGCTGCCGCCGCCGCACCGCCACGCGTCGCCGTTCCGCCGTCCTGCTACCGCTGCACGCCGCCGACCTCGCTGAGGTAGCCGCTGCCACCGGTTTTCGCAAGAAAACCGTTCGGTTTTTTTGAAACCCTACTTCATTTTTTATAGATCGGTTTGTTTTCGGTTTTTCTCGGTTTAGTTAAATCGCGGACGTTCGTCCATACGTTTGTTTTAACGAACATTGTTCATCTGTTAGTCACAGACAGCGAACATTCGTTCGATAGCCTGTTCGTAAATTTTCTTTTTCCAGGGTTTTTCTGTGATTATTTTCGATCGCGATTTCTGTCCTAATCTTCGTTCTAGTATATCTTTTCGCTCGTTTATCTGAATCAGGTGAAACAAACGCCTAGATCTTCTTCTCGAAGACCTCTTTCTGTTTAACCAACTTGAAAAATATTTTGGTACTATAACATTTGAATTTAGTCCAGATTAGTAATTGGATCTTGTTTCTTTCGTGGTTTGAGTTTCGTTGCTCCATTTGGTTTGATTCCTTTTGCAAACCGGAGTTCTTCAGTTGAACTTTCTAGTTAGATCTTCTTATTTTAGTTTTCCCCATGCATCTTTGCTTGATTGCTTATGTATGTTATTGTTTGTTTTCGATAGAACACCCGGAGTGTGAAGAGTGCTGCTACGAGTCTCTAGGTTTTGCAGATCATCAGCAAGGCAAGTAACACTTTGATCATACCCATTTATCACCCAGTTTTTATGCATTAGTTTCAACCCTCACACATTGCATCAGTAGGATCTCTTAACATGTGGGTCTGGGAAGTAGATGATGAGGTAGAACCGATTACCTGTTTTATGATCAAAGCCCTAGGAGTTAATTCTACGTTATGCTTATATTGCTATGCTATGCTCGTAGACGTGGTTTGGGTTTGAGTGTATCCATGACTGATGTGAGTTGTTAATTAATGGTTCAACTTAAGGTGGCAACTTTAATACACATCTGGGTGGATTGCTTGTGGGCACCTAGAGAATCCAGTGTTGTCCAAGGATATCCCGGAGTACCTGTGTGATCATCCTACAGTCCGCCACCCAGGCTCAAAGGGATCATAAGATTATTCATGCTAGAAACTTCCATGTGCAGCCACGAGCCATTATGGGCTCTGGCATAGTTGAGTATGTTGTGTGACCTCTTTCAGTGGTGAGCTAGCAGATGTAGGGGAAAGTAGGTGTAACGGTCCACCCAGAGTAAAGAGCTAATGCTTCTGAAAGACTGTGTCTCGGTCATCCGTTTCTCAAACAACCTGTAGTGCGAGAAATCCAAAGGAGGAGATCGAGTCTTGTGGGGAAAGTGCGCAAACCTCGGCATAGTGTATAAACTAATCATGGTTAGCCGTGTTCCCGGTTATGGACATCTTGAGTATCTGGTACTCAAATTATTGATTTGATCTCATCACTCTAAATAAATTTGTTGGTATGTTAATGACTACTTTAACTGGGATTGAATTGGAGGAACCTTTTCAATGATGTTGCAACTACCATGATAGTTAAAATAAAATATATTCCTTTGTTGTAGGGAAAAATTGGCTTTTTGCAAAAACAATATAACCATAGAGCCTCCACCAGCCAAATATGCATGTAGTGATAGCATTTATCTGTTCATTGTTCTCTTGTGTTACTTTGCCAGCATATTCCATGTGCTGGCCCGTTTTTGGGCTGCAATGTATCATGTTGCAGACTTTTCAGACGACGAGTAAGATGCCGTAGGTCATTTGTCATGCACTCAGCTATGTCGTTGGAGTTGATGGACTCACTTTATCTTCCAAGCCTTCCGTTGTTATCTTAATTAGATGGCCTTAAGCCATGCTTACTGTAATAAGTTCTCTTTTGAGACATTCTATGTAATAAGTGTGTGATTGCTACTCTGTTATAAATCCTTCGAAGTACTATGTGTGTCAGCATTACCGATCCAGGGATGACACTGAAGCACAGAAACTAGATCGTTTGAGGTTGGGTCGCTAAAAGATGGTATCACAACACACGCTGAATGTAGGACACGACCATTAAGATGAGCCATATATCACTCTTCTCTACTCCTTTCTGACTCCTCTCCATTTTCTACTCTTTAGGATGGCGGACTCAAGGAACAAGTTTACACAGTCGGATGAAGACACCCCGTTTGGACGACACTCGAAGGAAGTCACTAAGTACATGAACATCGAAATACCAAGCTTCACCGGGACCTACACCGCCACTTTACCAGAAGAGGAGCATTGGTTGATTCGAGTTCAAGTTCCAGGAAGGAAATTCACGCCAGTCACTAAACCCATAGAGTTTTACTTTGATGCACCAACCTAGAGTCTAGGCAAGAGCATGGCAGCCCATATTGCCATGGGACGCATCGGCGAAGTTTACCACAAGGAGCTTAAGGACACTATCTACCAGATATGTGGGCGCCGAGATGAGCAATGGGAGATGATAAGCACCAGGAAGGACAAGTCCATTGCAGCATTCATCCAGGAGTTAAACCATCACATATGTCACCAGGAGAACTAGATGTGCGCAAGCATGATAGATTTGAGGAAGGCGATGACCAGGATCACAGAGCTAGAAGAGGAGCTTAAGTCTACATGTGATGGATATGAGGAGGAAATGATGATACTTGTGGAGAGGAATGACGACATGACAAGGAAGCTAGGAGTTTTCATGGGAGACCCCGCGCCAGGAGGTGAAGACAACGAACCTAAGGAGACTCGTTCTAAAGACTACATCATCATCGACGACACCGACTCCGACCCCGATAGTAGTGATGATGACTATGAAGACGAAGCTAGAGCGGATATCATGGAGTCTTCCACCGATCAAAATTTCTAGTAGACCACCATATAATTAGTAGTATTCCCCCATGTAAATATTAGTAGTCCGAGCACTGTAACGATAGTTAGATCGATTGTATGTCCTTGCTTGATTGATTGAGTGATATGATATGATTGTGTTTGTCTCATGTGCATATGGGTAGTGCTTTCTCATTAGACATCATTCTATTCTAATATCTCCCCTCTAAACCCATCAAATGCCTCCGAGACATGACCCCGGATTTGCTTTCCCACCGGAGCTCACTCAGTTGATCCAGCAGTAGAATACACTGATGCAGTTGCTAGTTCAGAATCAGGGCAACAACAACAACAACAACAACAACAACAACAACAACAACAACAACAACAACAACAACAACAACAACAACAACAACAACAACAACAACAACAACAACAACAACAACAACAACAACAACAATAAAACAACAACCCTCCGCCACCACCACCAGTTGACAACTTAGCCCATTTTCTGAGGTTACAACCACCGATGTTTTCCAGTAGCACCGAGCTCTTAGTTGCTGATGACTGGCTACATAGGATTGGAAGGGAGTTAACCACTGCCGGTTGCACAGATGCTGAGAAGGTGCATTTTGCCGCACACCAACTGGATGGACCCGCAGCCGCATGGTGGGAGAATTACACAGCCACTTTTCCCATAGCCAATGTCACTTGGGAGCAGTTCCAGCAAGCTTTCCGCACAGCCCATGTCTCAACTGGAGCTATAAGCATGAAGAAGCGTGAGTTTCGCAACTTACGCCAGGGTAATCGTACTGTAGGTCAGTACGTGGAGGAGTTTAGTAAGTTATCTCGTTATGCCCTAGATGATGTGGCCACGGATGCCACGAAGCACGAGAAGTTTATGAAAGGGCTGAAGGATGAGATGAGCATGTAGTTGATGGTGGCAACATTCAACAACTACCAGGAGTTGGTAGATAAGGCTCTTATGATTGAAGGGAAGCAACAACATATTGAGAACCGCAAGAGGAAGTATGGACAAGGGAGGTACAATTCAGGAGCTCAGCAGAAACCCCATCTCACCACGAACCCAAGAGGATTTACCCATAACCATGGAGGCCATAACCATAATGGAGGAATTCCACATAACCATCATGGCCCTAGGAATGGAAATGGGAATGGAGCAGGCAGCAATCAGAACCGCTCTAATCCAGCAACGCCCGCCAAGAAGGACCTGAGTCACATTACTTGTTTCACGTGCGGGAAGACTGGACACTACACCACTGAGTGTTCTGAAGCGAAGAATGGGAATGGCAATGGAAACTCTGGGAAGGAGCCCAACCCATTCAACAAGGGACAAGTGAACCACGTGAACGTGGAGGAGGCCAAAGAACAGCCTGATGCAGTTATCAGTAAGTTTTTGGTTAAGGCATTTACTGCAATAGTTCTTTTTTATAGTGGTGCATCACATTCATACATTTCAAGGGGATTCGTGGATAAATATAAGTTGCCCACCAAGGTACTTAGGACACCCATGTTAGTAAGCTCACCAGGAGCGGAGTATATGGCTAGCCAGGGATGTTTTCAGATGCCATTGTCCATAGGTAGACATGTTTTCCCCTCAGACTTGATAATTTTGGAATCCCAAGGATTGGATGTGATACTTGGTATGGATTGGCTATCGATGTATGGAGGAAACATCGATTGCGCCAGTAAGTCAATTGTACTCACCACCCGGAGGGAAAAAGGATCAAGTATGTATCCCGGCATACTCCTAAGAGTACTCACATAAATTCTCTCACGGGAGTTGTTCAGGAAGAAGTGCCTGTAGTGAAGGATTACCCGGATGTATTTCCAGAGGAATTACCAGGCATGCCCCCAGATCGAGACATTGAGTTTTCGATAGAGTTATTGCCAAGCACCGAACCGATATCGAAGAGACCATACCGGATGCCCGCAAATGATCTAGAGGAGATTGAGAAGCAGATCAAGGAGTTATTGGAGAAAGGTTACATTCGATGAAGTTCATCACCATGGGGAGCCCCAGTACTCCTGGTTGAGAAGAAGGATAAGTCTCTGAGAATGGTGGTTGATTATCGGGCATTGAATGAAGTAACAATCAAGAATAAGTACCCACTGCCAATGATCAATGATTTGTTTGACCATCTGCAAGGAGCTAAAGTGTTTTCGAAGATTGACCTGCAATCAGGATACCACCAGCTGAAGATTCGAGAAAATGATATACCTAAGACAGCTTTCACCACAATGTATGGGCTATATTAGTATACGGTTATGTCATTTGGATTGACTAACGCCCCTGCCTATTTCATGAGTATGATGAATAAGGTGTTCATGGAATTCTTGGATAAGTTTGTTGTGGTGCCCATTGATGATATCTTGGTATACTCGAAGGATGAAGAGGAACACAAGGAGCATTTGTGTTTGGTTCTTGAGAAGCTCAGGGAACGTCAGTTATATGCCATGTTTAGCAAGTGTGAGTTTTGGTTGAAGGAAGTTGGATTTCTTGGACATGTTATATCAGGAGAAGGTATAGTAATGGATCCTACCAAGGTTCAATCAGTCACTGAGTGGTTGGCACCCACCTCAGTTGGAGAGATCCGCAGTTTTCTTGGACTCGCGGGATACTATTAGTGATTCATTGAAAATTTATCTAAGATTGCGAAGCCTATGACGACGTTGTTGAAGAAGGACACCAAGTTCCATTGGACTGAAGAATGTGAAGCAAGTTGCTAGGAGTTGAAGAAACGGTTGACTACAGCCCCAGTGCTGATTCTGTCGGATATACGCAAGGATTTCCATGTGTATTGCGACGCCTCTCGCTTAGGACTTGGAGGAGTACTTATGCAAGACGGAAGAGTTGTTTCGTATGCCTCACGACAACTTTGACCACATGAGTTAAATTATGCCACACATGACTTGGAGTTGGCAGCTGTAGTGCATGCACTCAAGACCTTGAGACATTTTCTTATTGGGAACCATTGTGATGTGTACACGGATCATAAGAGTTTGAGGTACATTTTCACACAGAAGGAGTTGAATCTCAGGCAAAGGAGATGGTTGGAGCTTATAAAGGATTACGATATGAAGTTGCACTATCATCCAGGAAAGGCCAATGTCGTAGCAGACGCTTTGAGCCGGAGGAGTTATGCCAATACCCTAGTAACAGGAGGTTTGCCAAGGGAGTTAGCAGAAGATCTCAGGGAGCTTCGTTTAGAGATTGTTCCTAGAGGTTTTGTTACAACCATGGAAGTTCAATCGACGTTGTTGGGAAAGATTCGAGAAGCTCAGAAGGATGACAAAGAAATTGCCGAGATAAAGGAGAAGATGGCTGAAGGCAAAGCCAAAGGTTTTCGTGAGGATGTGCATGGCACCCTGTGGTTTGAGGACCGTATATTTGTGCCCAATAATGCAGAGATCAGGAAGTTGATATTACAAGAAGCTCATGACTCACCATACTTGATACACCCCAGAAACACCAAGATGTATTTGGATTTGAAGGAGCATTTCTGGTAGACTGGGATGAAGAAGGATATTGCCGAGTATGTAGTCGTATGTGATGTATGTCAGAGACTGAAGGCAGAACATTAGAAGCCAGCAGGATTACTGCAGCCTATGCCGATACCCGAATGGAAGTGGGATAAGCTTGGCATGGATTTTATCACCGGATTACCCAGGACCCGGTCGGGATATGATTATATCTGGGTAGTAGTGGATCGTTTGACCAAAGTCGCTCACTTTATCCCCGTGAAGACCACCTATACAAGTGCGAAGTTGGGCAAGATATATATATGACCAGGATCGTATGTATGCATGGAGTTCCGAGGACCATCGTATCAGATAGAGGGACATAGTTTACATCAAAGTTTTGGCACCAGCTGCACCAAACTTTGGGAACCAGGCTAGAGTTCAGTACCGCATTTCATCCGCAGACAGATGGACAGACCGAGAGAGTAAATCAGATTCTGGAGGACATGTTAAGAGCTTGTGCACTAGACTATGGGTCTAGTTGGCATGACAACTTGCCCTACATGGAGTTCTCATACAACAATAGCTACCAGGCCAGTTTGAATATGGCACCGTTCAAAGCTCTGTATGGACGAAGGTGCAGGACACCGTTAATGTGGGATGAAGTTGGAGACCGTCAGTTGTTTGGACCAGATTTGATTTAGGAGTCTGAAGAGAAGGTTAAGCTGATACGAGATAGGCTGGAGGTAGCTCAGTCCCGACAGAAGAGTTATGCAGATTCAAAATGCAAGGAGGTAGTCTATGAACTCGGAGACAGAGCATATCTGCAAGTGTCACCTCTACGAGGGGTTAAACATTTTAGAGTTAAGGGAAAGTTAGCCCCGAGATTTGTAGGGTCGTACCGTGTTTTGGAATGCATGGGAGAGGTAGCCTACAAGTTGGAATTACCCGAAGGATTCTCAGGAGTTCATGATGTGTTTCACGTTTCCCAGTTGAAGAAGTGCCATGCTGAGATGGCGGATATCCCTCTGAGAGATATGGTGCCCCTGGAAGCAATTCAGTTGGATAGTGATTTGACATATGAGTAGAAACATGTAAAGATTCTCGAGTTTGTCAGCCGATTTACTCGCAACAAGGTTATTAAGTTTTTGCAAAATCCAGTGGAGCCACCATACCAAGGATGAATCAAACTGGGAATGAGAGGATGATCTACGCAAATACGACCCACACCTATTTTCTAGCCAACCCGAATCTCGAGGACGAGATTCACCTTAAGGGGGGTAGGTTTGTAACATCCCAAATTTTCAATTTGGAATGTTAAAAAAAGGTCATTCATGCATATCATATTTTATTGCATTTTTGCTTTGCGATCCTAAAAATTCTAAGCAACTCAAGGACCCACGGAGAGAGTTGGGAATTTCATTATTTTCATATTTGAGTTTTCTCAAATTTTGAAAAGAGAATCATTTGGTATTAATTATTTTTCCCCAAAAATATTTCATGTTAAAAAAATATGAGAGGAGATAATATGACTTCTCCAAAATAAATGAAATATTAGAGGAAAATATTAAAATCAAATAAGTTATTTTATTTGGGTTTTATTGCGATTTTATTTGAATTAGGAAAAAATGCGTTTTTCAAACTTGAGTTAGAGGTCTAAATAAATGCTCAGTTTGCCCGCAATATTGTTAGAGGACCGTGAAAAATTATTTCAGGATTTTTGGAGTCCGTTTAGTATTTCTTTTATTTGTTTTTCTGTGGCGGGATTTATTTGAAAAAAGGTAACCGACCTACCGGGCCGTGTCCGACCTGGACACTTGGCCCGACCGGCCTTATAAGCCGCGCCCCCGCAACCCCGAGGCCCAGCAAGCTGCCAGCCCCTGCCCTAACCCTAAGCCGCCGCCGCCGCGCCTTGCTGCCGCCGCGCGTCGCCGTTCTGCCATCCTGCTGCTGCCACACGCCGCCGACCTTGCTGAGGTAGACATTGCCAACGGTTTTAGAAAACCGTTCGTTTTTTTTCAAAACCCTAGTTTGTTTTTTTAGATCGGTTTCTTTTCGGTTTTTCTCGGTTTAGTTAAATCACATACATTCATCCGTATATTCATTTTAACGAACGTTGTTCATCTGTTAGTCACAGACAGCAAACGTTCGTTCATTAGCCTATTTGTCAGTTTTCTTTTTCCAGGGTTTTTCCACGATTATTTTCGGTCGCGATTTCTGTCCTAATCTTCGTTCTAGTATATCTTTTCGCTCGTTTATCCGAATCAGGTGAAACAAGCACTTAGATCTTTGTCTCAAGGACCTCTTTCCGTTTAACCAACTTGAACAAGATTTTGGTACTGTAAAATTTGACTTTAGACCAGATTAGTAATCGGATCTTTAGTTGCTCCGTTTAGTTTGATTCTTTTTGCAAACCGGAGTTCTTCAGTTGAACTTTCTCGTCAGATCTTCTTATTTGAGTTTCGCCGTGCATCTTTGCTTTATTTCTTATGTGTGTTATTGTTTGTTTCTGATAGAACACCCAGAGTGTGAAGCGTGCTGTTACGAGTCTCTAGGTTTTGCGGATCATCAGCAAGGCAAGTAACACTTTGATCATACCCCTTTATCACCCAGTTTTTATGCATTAGTTTCAACACTCACACATTGCATGAGTAGGATCTCTTAACATGTGGGTCTGGGAAGTAGATGATGAGGTAGAACCTATTACCTGTTTTTATTATCAAACCCCTGGGAGTTACTTCAACGTTATGCTTATATTGCTATGCTATGCTCATAGATGTGGTTTGGGTTTGAGTGTATCCATGACAGATGTGAGTTGTTAATTAATGGTTTAACTTAAGGTGGCAACATTAATACACATCTGGGTGGATTGCTTGTGGGCACCTGGAGAATCTAGTGTTGTCCAATTATATCTCGGAGTACCCGTGTGATCATCCTACGGTCCGCCACCCAGGCTCAAAGGGATCATAAGATTATTCATTCTAGAAACTTCCATGTGCAGCCACAAGCCACTATGGGCTCTGGAATAGTTGAGTATGTTATGTGACCTCTTTCAGTGGTGGGCTAGTAGATGTAGGGGAAAGTAGGTGTAACGGTCCACCAAGAGTAAAGAGTTAATGCTTCTGAAAGACGGTGTCTCGGTCATCCGTTTCTCAAACACCCTATAGTGCGAGAAATAAAATGGAGGAGATCGAGTCTTGTGGGGAAAAGTGCGCAAACCTCTGCAGAGTGTATAAACTAATGATGGTTAGCCGTGTCCCCAGTTATGGACATCTTGAGTATCTGGTACTTGAATTATGGATTTGATCTCATCACTCTAAATAAATTTGTTGGGATGTTAATGAATACTTTAATTGGGATTTAGTTGCAGGAACCTTCTCAATGATGTTTCAACTACCATGATAGTTCAAATAAAATATATTCCTTTTTTGTAGGGAAAAATTGTCTTTTCGCAAAAACAATATAACCATAGAGCCTCCACCGGCCAAATATGCATATAGTGATAGCATTTATCTGTTCATTGCTCTCTTGTGTTACTTTGCCAGCATATTCCATGTGCTGATCCGTTTTCGGGCTGCAACGTATCATGTTGCAGACTTTTCAGACGATGAGTAAGTTGTCGTAGGTCGTTTGTCATGCACTCAGCTATGTCATTGGAGTTGATGGACTCACTTTATCTTCCAAGCCTTCCACTGTTATCTTAATTAGATGGCCTTAAGACATGCTTATTGTAATAAGTTCTCTTTTGAGACATTCGATGTAATAAGTGTGTGATTGCTACTCTATTATAAATCCTTCGAAGTACTATGTGTGTCAGCATTACCTATCCAGGGATGACAGTGAAGCACAGAGACTTGACCGTTTGAGGTCGGGTCGCTACAGAAACAGGATCCTGTTCATCGGGAGGTGTCTGGTGTACCGCAAAATGGAGGAAACGGACCTCCTATGGTCGAAACGGGGGTCATGTTCATCGGGAGGGGTGTGGCGTACCGCAAAACAGAGGAAACTGACTTGTGTTGGAGCGCTACGGTCGAAATAGGGGCCATGTTCATCGGGAGGGGTGTGGTGTACCACAAAATGGGACTCCACGGGATACTGTTCATCTCCACCGTCGACCCCCTCCAGCCTTCACGGGCTACTGTTCATCCACCGTCGACCTCCTCCAGCCTCCACCTGCGACTGTTCATCCACGGGCAACTGTTCATCCAGCCTCCACCGCGCGCTACTCCACCGGCTACTGTTCAACCAGCCCTCTCCACGGGCTCCTGTTCAACCACCCCTCCACGGGCTACTGTTCATCAAGCCCTCCACCATCTATTGTTCATCCAGCCCTCCACGGGGCCGTCCTGTTCATCAGCCCTCCACGGGGTCCTGTTCATCCAGCCCCAACCAGCTCGGTCGATCGGGGTCATGTTCATCCAGAGCCAACACCACGGGGTCCTGTTCATCCACCGCCACCGGGAACTGTTCATCCAACCCCCCCCAGCAACGCTCACTGTTCATCCAGAGGCAGCATCGATCGACTTCATTTAGCAGCAATAGTGAAGGAATCGCTCGATCGGGTTAAGCTAACAGCCATGCATCGATCGATCGCTCGGGTTCAGTAACGCATAGCCTACAGTGCAATCGCTCGGGTTCAGTAGGCGAACGCCTCGCTCGGATTCAGTTAGAGCCCAATGCCTCGCACCCACGCGCGTGCGTGTACGAGAGAAACGTGCAAACCTCCATGCATCTCTTGGCCCTGATCACCCACCATAACTGGGAACACCCCGATAGTTTCATCGCCCTCGCTTCTACCACAGTTTTGTCCGTCATGGACGGCCCAAACAATGTCATGCAGCTGCGTCTATGGCCTGCCCAGGACGAAAAGCACATTTTGTGTCATGATTTTTTTGTCATAGAAGTAGGAGCCCACCACATCTATGATGATACCAGGTTTTATCACAATAATCGTCATAGAAGTGTCATAAGTATGACAAAAAAATCGTTCGGCCCAAAATGTCACGGATGTGTCTTTTTTTTGTAGTGAGCCTCCGCCAGCCATATATGCATGTAGTAATAGCATTTACCTGTTCATTGCTGTAGTGTGTTATATTGCCCGCATATTCCATGTGCTGACCCATTTTCGGGATGCAACATATTATGTTGCAGACGTTTCAGACGAAGAGTAAGGTGCGATAGGTCGTTGTCGTGCACTCAGTTATGCCGTTGGACTTGATGGACTCACTTTATCTTCCAAGCCTTCCGCTGTTATCTTATTTAGATGGCCTTAAGACATATTATTGTGATAAGTTCTCTTTTGAGACATTCAATGTAATAAGTGTGTGATTGCACTCTGTTATAAATCCTTCGAAGTACTATCTGTGTCAGCATTACCGATCCAGGGATGACACTTATACACAGAGATTTGACCATTTGAGGTCGGATCGCTACAAGATGGTATTAGAGCACATGTTGATTGTAGGGAACGACCACTAAGATGAGCCATAGGTCACTCTTCTCTACTCATTTCTGACTCCTTTCCATTTTCCACACTATAGGATGGCGGACTCAAGGAACAAGTTTGCACAACCACATGAAGACACACCTTTTGGGCGACACTTGAAGGAAGTCACTAGGTACCTGAACATCGGAATACCAAGTTTCACCGGGACCTACACCACCACTTTACCAAATGAAGAGTGTTGGATGATTCAAGTTCAAGTTCCAGGAAGGACATTCATGCCAGTTAGTGAGCCCATATAATTTTCCTTTGATGCACCAACCTGGAGTCTAGGAAAGAGCATGGCTGCCCACATCGCCATGGGGCGCATCGGTGAAGTTTATTACAAGGATCTTAAGGACACCATCTACTAGATATGTGGGCGCCAAGATGAGCAATGGGAGATGATCAGCACCAGGAGGGACAGGTCCATTGCAGCCTTCATCCAGGAGTTAAACAACACATTCATCGCCAGGAGAACCAAATGTGCGCAAGCATGATAGACCCGAAGAAGGTGATGACCACGAACCGGGAGCTAGAAGAGGAACTCAAGTCTACTCGCGACGGATATGAGGAGGAAATTGCAACACTAGTGGAGAAGAATGGCAACCTGACATGGAAGCTAGGAGTATTCATGGGAGACCCCGCGCCAGGAGGAGATGACGACCATCCCGAGGACTACATCATCATCGACGACACCGACTCCGACCCCGACAGTAGTGATGATGACTATGAAGACGAAGCTAGAGCGGATATCATGGAGTCTTCCACCGATCAAAATTTCTAGTAGACCACCATATTATCAATAGTATTTCCCCCCATGTATATAGTAATAATCCGAGCACTATAACGATAGTTAGATCGATTGTATGCCCTTGTTTGAATTGATTGGTGTGATATGAATTTGTTTATCTCATGTGCATATGGGTCGTGCTTTCTCACTAGACCTCATTCTATTCTAATCTCATCCCTCTAAACCCATCAGATGCCTCTGAGACGTGACCACGGATTTGCCTTCCCACCGAAGCTCATTCAGTTGATCCAACAGCAAAATTCCTTGATGCAACTACTAGTCCAGAACCAAGGCAACAACAACAACAATCCACCACCACCACCTCTAGTTGACAACTTAGCTTGTTTTCTGAGGTTGCAGCCGCCGGTGTTTTCCAGTAGCACTGAGCCGATAGTTGCTGATGACTGGCTATGCAGGATTGGAAGGGAGTTGACCACTGTAGGTTGCACAGATGCTGAGAAGGTGCACTTTGCCACACATCAATTGGATGGACCCACAGCCTCATGGTGGGAGATTTACACAGCCACCTTCCCCATAGCCAATGTCACTTGGGAGCAGTTTCAGCAAGCATTTCGCACTTCTCACGTCTCAACTAGAGCTATGAGCATGAAGAAGCATGAGTTTCGCAACTTACGCCAAGGAAACCGTACTGTGGGGCAGTACGTGGATGAGTTTAGTAAGTTAGCCCGTTTTGCCCCAGATGATGTGGCCACAGATGCCGTGAAGCAGGAGAAGTTTATGGAAGGGTGATACGTCTCCAACGTATCTATAATTTTTGATTGCTCCATGATATATTATCTACTGTTTCGGACTATATTGGGGTTTATTTTCCACTTTTATATTATTCTTGGGACTAACCTATTAACCGGAGGCCCAGCCCAGAATTGCTGTTTTTTGCCTATTTTAGTGTTTCGGAGAAACAGAATATCAAACGGGTCCAAACGGAATAAAACCTTCGGGAACGTGATTTTCTCACCAAACGTGATCCAGGAGACTTGGACCCTACTCCAAGGAGTCAAAGAGGAGGTCACGAGGGTGAGGGGCGCCCCCCTCCCTAGGGCGCGCCCCCTGCCTCGTGGGCGCCTCGGTGCTCCACCGACGTACTTCTTCCTCCTATATATACATACGTACCCCCAAACGATCAGAACAGGAGCCAAAAACCTAATTCCACCGCCGCAACTTTCTGTATCCATGAGATCCCATCTTGGGGCCTGTTCCGGAGCTCCGCCGGAGAGGGCCGTCATCACGGAGGGCTTGTACATCATCATAGCCTCTCCGATGAAGTGTGAGTAGTTTACCTCAGACCTTCGGGTCCATAGTTAGTAGCTAGATGGCTTCTTCTCTCTCTTTGAATCTCAATACAAAGTTCTCCCCCTCTCTTGTGGAGATCTATTCGATGTAAGCTTCTTTTTGCGGTGTGTTTGTTGAGACCGATGAATTGTTGGTTTATGATCAAGTCTATCTATGAATAATATTTGAATCTTCTCTGAATTCTTTTATGTATGATTGGTTATCTTTGCAAGTCTCTTCGAATTATCCGTTTGGTTTGGCCAACTAGATTGGTAGTTCTTGCCATGGGAGAAGTGCTTAGCTTTGGGTTCGATCTTGCGGTGTCCCTTCCCAGTGACAGAAGGGGCAGCAAGGCACGTATTGCATCATTGCCATCGAGGATAACAAGATGGGGTTTATTTCATATTGCATGAATTTATCTCTCTACATCATGTCATCTTGCTTAAGGTGTTACTCTGTTTTTAACTTAATACTCTAGATGAATGCTGGATAGCGGTCGATGAGTGGAGTAATAGTAGTAGATGCAGAATCGTTTCGGTCTACTTGTCACGGACGTGATGCCTATATACATGATCATGCCTAGATATTCTCATAACTATGCTCAATTCTATCAATTTCTCAATAGTAATTTGTTCACCCACCGTAGAATACTTATGCTCTTGAGAGAAGCCACTAGTGAAACCTATGCCCCCCGGGTCTATTCTCATCATATTAATCTCCACCACTTTAATCTTGCTTTGCTTCTTTACTTTGCTTTTACTTTTTACTTTGCATCTTTATACCAAAAATACCAAAAATATTATATCTATCAGATCTCACTCTCGTAAGTGACCGTGAAGGGATTGACAACCCCTAATCACGTTGGTTGCGAGTAGCTATCGTTTTGTGCAGGTACGAGGGACTTGATCGTGGCCTCCTACTGGATTGATACCTTGGTTCTCAAAACTGAGGGAAATACTTACGCTACTCTGCTTCATCATCCCTTCCTCTTCGGGGAAAACCAATGCAAGCTCAAGACGTAGCAAAGGGATAAATGATGAGATGAGTATGCAGTTAATGGTGGCAACATTTAACAACTACCAAGAGTTGGTGGACAAGGCCCTTATGATTGAAGGGAAGCAGCAACAGATAGAGAGCCGCAAGAGGAAGTATGGACAAGGGAAGTACAATTCAGGAGCTCAGCCTCGTTTTACCCCAAACTCGGGAGGATATACCCATAACCACGGAGGACATACGCACAATGGAGTAAGTTCGCATAACCACAGTGGCCCCAAGAACAGAAATGGGAATGGAGTCGGCAGCAACCAGAACCGCTCTAACCCAGCCACACCTGTCAAGAAGGACCAAAGTCACATTACTTGTTTCAAGTGCGGGAAGACTGGACACTATGCCAATGAGTGCCATGAAGCAAAGAATGGTAATGGCAATGGAAGCTCTGGGAAGAAGCCCAGCCCTTTCAACAAGGGACAAGTGAAGCACATTAACGTGGAGGAGGTTGAAGAGCAGCCAGACGCAGTTATCCGTAAGTTTTTGGTTAAGTCATTTACTGCTCTCGTTCTTTTTGATACTGGTGCATCGCATTCATACATATCAAGGGGATTTGTGGACGAGTTTAAGCTACCCACCTTAGCCCTTAGGACACCCATGTTAGTAAGCTCACGAGGTGCAGAGTATATGGCTAGCCGATGGTGCGATCGGTTACCCTTATCCATTGGTAGCCACGTTTTCCCCTCAGACCTAATAATTCTGGAGTCACAAGGATTGGATGTGATACTAGGCATGGATTGGCTGTCAAAGTATGGAGGAAACATTGACTGTGCTAGTAGGTCAATTCTGCTCACCACCCCGGAGGGAAAAAGGATTAAGTATGTATCCAGGCATGCGCCAAGGAGAACCCTAGTAAATTCCCTCTCAGAAGTTGTTCAGGAGGAAGTGCCTGTAGTGAAGGATAACCCAGATGTATTTCCAGAGGAATTACCACGCATGCCACCGGATCGAGACATTGAGTTTTTGATAGAGTTGTTGCCAGGCACCGGACCAACATCGAAGAGACCATACCGGATGCCCACAAATGATCTGGAGGAGATTAAGAAGTAGATTAAGGAGCTATTGGAGAAAGGTTACATTCGACAAAGTTCATCACCGCGGGGAGCACCAATGCTTTTGCTTGAGAAGAAGGATGGATCTTTGAGAATGGTCGTTGATTATCATGCATTGGAAAAAGTGATGATCAAGAACAAGTACACACTGCCGATGATCAATGATTTGTTTGACCAATTGCAAGGAGCTAAAGTATTCTCCAAGATCGATCTACGATCAGGATACCACCAGTTGAAGATCCGAGAAAAGGATGTACCCAAGACAGCTTTCACCACAAGGTATGGGCTATATGAGTACACTGTTATGTCATTTGGATTGACTAACGCCCCTGCCTATTTCATGAGTATGATGAATAAGGTGTTCATGGAATTCTTGGATAAGTTTGTTGTGGTGTTCATTGACGATATCTTGGTATACTCGAAGAATGAAGAGGAGCACAAGGAGCATTTGCGTTTAGTTCTCGAGAAGCTCAGGGAACATCAGTTGTATGCCAAGTTCAGCAAGTGTGAGTTTTGGTTAAAGGAAGTTGGATTTCTTGGCCATGTTATATCAGGAGAAGGTATAGCAGTGGATCCTACCAAGGTTCAGTCCGTCACTGTGTGGTTGGCACCCACCTCATTTGGAGAGATCCGCAGTTTTCTTGGACTCGTGGGATATTATCGAAGATTCAATGAGAATTTTTCTAAGATTGTGAAGCCCATGACGGAGTTGCTGAAGAAAGACACTAAGTTTAAGTGGACAGATGAATGTGAGGCAAGTTTTCAGGAGCTGAAGAAACATTTGGTTACAGCCCCAGTCCTGATTCTGCCGGATATACGCAAGGATTCCCAAGTGTATTGCGACAATTCTCACTTAGGACTTGGAGGTGTACTCATGCAAGACGGAAGAGTTGTTTCATATGCCTCATGTCAGCTTCGACCGCATGAGTTGAATTATGCCACGCATGATTTGGAGTTAGCAGCCATAGTGCATGCACTCAAGACCTGGAGACACTTTCTTATTGGAAATCAATGTGATGTGTACACGGATCACAAGAGTTTGAAGTACATTTTCACACAGAAGGAGCTGAATCTCAGGCAAAGGAGATGGTTGGAGATTATAAAGGATTATGACATGAAGTTGCACTATCATCCATGCAAGGCCAATGTCGTAGCAGACGCTTTGAGCCGGAAGAGTTATGCCAATATCCTCGTAAGCGGGGGATTACCAAAGGAGTTAGCCGAAGATCTCAGGGGGCTACATTTGGAGATAGTCCCCAAAGGTTTTGTCGCAGCAATGGAAGTTCAGTCAACATTATTGGGAAAGATTCGAGAAGCTCAGAAGGATGATAAGGAAATTGCTGAGATAAAGGAGAAAATGAGCAAATGAAAAGCCAAGGGTTTTCGTGAGGATGAGCATGACACCTTATGGTTTGAGGACCGTGTTTATGTATCCAATAATGCATAGGTCGGGAAGTTAATACTCTAGGAAGCTCATGACTCGCCATACTCAATACACCCCGGAAACACCAAGATGTATTTGGATTTAAAGGAGCGTTTCTGGTGGACTGGTATGAAGAAAGATATTGCCGGGTATGTAGCCGTATGTGATGTATGTCAGAGAGTAAAGGCAGAACATCAGAAGCCAGCAGGATTACTGCAGCCTATGTCAATACCGGAATGGAAGTGGGATAAGCTTGGAATGGATTTCATCACCGGATTACCCAGGACCCGATCAGGATATGATTCTATCTGGGTAATAGTGGATCGTTTAACCAAAGTGTCTCACTTTATTCCAGTGAAAACTACCTATATGGGTGCGAAGTTGGTCAAGATATATATGACCAGGATTGTGTGTCTGCACGGAGTTCCAAGGACCATCATATCAGATAGAGGGACCCAGTTTACTTTGAAGTTTTGGAATCAGCTGCACTAGACCTTGGGTACCAGGCTAGAGTTCAGTACAGCCTTTCATCCGCGGACAGATGGACAGACCGAGAGAGTCAATCAGATTTTGGAGGACATGTTGAGGGCCTGTGCGCTAGATTATGGATCTAGCTAGGATTATAATTTGCCCTACGCGGAGTTATCATACAACAACAGCTACCAGGCCAGTTTGAAGATGGCACCTTTCGAAGCTTTGTATGGAAGAAGGTGCGGGACACCGTTAATGTGGGATGAATAGGAGACTGTCAGTTGTTTGGACCAGGTTTGATCAAAGAGTCCGAAGAGAAGGTTAAGTTGATTTGAGACAGACTAAAGGTAGCTCAGTCCAGACAGAAGAGTTATGCAGACTCAAAACGCAAGGAGGTAGTCTACGAAATCGAAGACAGAGCATATCATCGAGTGTCACCTTTGTGAGGAGTTAAACATTTTGGTGTTATGGGAAAGTTAGCCCCAAGATTAGTAGGGCCATACCGAGTTTTGGAACATATGGGTGAAGTTGCCTACAAGTTGGAGTTACCCAAAGGACTGTCAGGAGTTCATGATGTGTTTCACGTTTCCCAGTTGAAGAAGTGCCATGCTGAGATGGCCGATATCCCTCTGAGAGATATGGTTCCCCTGGAAGCAATCTGACCTATGAGGAGAAACCTATCAAGATTCTCGAGTTTGCCAGCCGAGTCACACGCAGCAAGGTTATTAAGTTTTGCAAAGTTTAGTGGAGCCACCATACCAAGGATGAAGCCACCTGGGAACGAGAGGAAGACCTGCGGAAAGACCACGCACACCTATTTTCTAACCAACCCGAATCTCGAGGGCGAGATTCATCTTAAGGGGGGTAGGTTTGTAACATCCCAAAATTTTAATTTGGAATGTTATACATAGGTCATCATATGCATATCATATTTTATTTGCAATTTGGGTTTTGATCCTAGAAATTCTAAGCAACTCAAGGACCCACGGAGAGAGTTGGAGATTTCTTTTATTTTCATATTTGGATTTTTCTCAAATATTGAAAAGGGGATCATTTTGGTTTTAATAATTTTTCTCTCTGAAAATATTTCGAATATAAAAATAAAAGAGAGGAGATAATATGACTTCTCCAAAAATAAAAGAAATATTGGAGGAAAGATGTTAAAATCAAATAAATATTTTATTCAGTTTTATTTGGATTTTTATTCTGAGTTATTTTAATTAAATTAGGAAAAAACTGCATTTTTGAAAATTGCATTAGGTCCGGGAAAATTGTTCACTTTGTCCTAATTTTATTAGAGGACCGTGAAAATTTATTTCAGAATTTTGGGACTCCGTTTGATATTTCTTTTTATTTATTTACTCCGTCCATTTTTAAAAAAAACGCGCGAACCGACCTTGGGCCGTGCCCGAGCCGGACATATCCCGCCTAGGCCTCTTTATAAGCGCCCGAGGCCGCCGCCCCAGCCCAGCCGCCAGCTCGCCCGCGCCGCCCGAAACCCTAGCCGCGCCGCGCCTCGCGATCTGCACCGTTGACGTCGGATCTATGCTGCCGCCGCACCACGCGCCGCCACCGGAGGCCGCCGCTGCCGCCGGTTTTCCTTTCGGTTTAGGTATAAACTGTTCGTTTTTAAAAAAAAAACCTAGATCCATTTTGGTTTTTTTATTAGATCGGTTCGGTTTTCTTCGATTAGTTCCAACTTACAAACGTTCTTTCGTTAGCTCGTTTTAACGAACGAATTCGTCCGTTTGTCTCTGTTAGTGGACGTTCGTCCGATAGATTTTTCTTTTTCTGTTTTATTTTTTGCCAGGGAGCTATCCGCGATTATTTTTATCGCAGATTAGCCCCTGATCTTCAAACCCTCGCAACTTTTCAGCCGTTCGTCCAAATCCAGTGAAACCAACGCCAAAATCTTCGTCTCGAGCCCCTCTTTCTGGTTAATCAACTTGAACATGGTTTTGACAATATTAAAATTTGGTTTCAAGCTGATTTGTATTCGAAGTTCTTTTGACTGTATTTTCAGTTCCATAGCTCCGATTCGATTGATTCTTTTTACAAATCGAAGCTTTTCTGTTGGATTTTCAGATTTGGCACTTCTTATTTGATTTTTACCCTTGTATATATGCTTGAGTGCTTATGTATGCTATTGTTTGTTTGCGATAGAGTTCCCGGAGTGCGAAGCGTGCTACTATGAGTCTGTAGGTTTTGCAGATCGTCAGCAAGGCAAGTAACACATTGATCATACCCCGTTATCACCCAGTTTTTATGCATTAGTTTCAATCCTCAAACACTGCATGATTAGGATGTGATTAACATGTGGGTATTGGGAAGTATATGATGAGGTAGAACCTATTGCCCTTTTATTATCAAACCTTGGGATTTACATCTATGTTATGCTTAGGTTGCCATGCTATGCCCGTAGACGTGATTTGGTTTGAGTGATCCATGAAAGATGTGAGACTGTTAATCAATGGTTAATTTAAGGTGGCTACTTAAATACACATCTGGGTGGATTTGTTGCGGGCACCTGGGGATATACCAGTGTTGTCCATTGGTTCGGCACCCAGGCTCAAAGGGATCATAAGATTTTTTTTATGCTAGGAACTTCCATGTGCAGCCACAAACTATTATGGGATCTAGCATAGTCGAGTATGTTGCATGACCTCTTTCAGTGGTAGGCTAGCAGATGTAGGGGATGTAGGTTGGTACTATCTACCCAGAGTAAAGAGTTAATGTTTCTGAAAGACTGTGTCTCAGTCATCTATTTCTCAAACACCATGTAGTGTGAGAATTCCAATGGAGGAGATCGAGTCTTGTGGGGAAAAGTGTGCAAACCTCTGCAGAGTGTATAAACTAATCGTGGTTAGTTGTGTCCCCGGTTATGGACATCTTGACTATCTGGTTCTTGGATTATCATGTTGATCTCATCACTCTAAATTAATTTGTTGGGTTATTAATTACTTTTTAATTGGGATTGAGATGGGGGTACCATTCTCAATGTTTATCAACTACCATGACAGTGAAATAAAATATATTCCTTCGTACTAGGGAACATTTGGCTTTTCACAAAAACATTATAACCTTAGATCCTCCACAAGCCATATATGCATGTAGTGATAGCATTTACATGTTCATTGCTCTACTGTGTTATATTACCAGCATATTCCATGTGCTGACCCATTTTCGGGCTGCAACATATTATGTTGCAGACGTTTCAGATGAAGAGTTAGGTGCGATAGGTCGTTGTCGTGCACTCAGCTATGCCGTTGGAGTTGACGGACTCACTTTATCTTCGAAGCCTTCCGCTGTTATTTTATTTAGATGGCCTTAAGCCATATTGTTGTAATAAGTTCTCTTTTGAGACATTCGGTGTAATAAGTGTGTGATTGCACTCTATTATAAATCCTTCGAAGTATTGTGTGTGTCAGCATTACCGATCCAGGGATGACACTTATACACAGAGATTTGACCGTTTGAGGTCGGATCGCTACACAAAGCCCCTGATATAGATCACGAGAGAGAGAGAGATTAAACACATAGCTACTGGTACAAACCCTTAGCCCCGAGGTTGGAATACTCCCTCCTCGGCGTGGTGGCTGTCGGGATGATGAAGATGGCCACCGGAGATGATTCCCCCTCCGGCAGGGTGCCGGAACGGGTCTAGATTGGTTTTCGGTGGCTACGAAGCCCTGCAGCGGTGGAACTTCTGATCTAGGTTAACCCCAAGGGGTTTCGGTATATTTGGGAATTTATAGTGCAAAGAAGGGGTATGGGAGGCCACCGAGGTTGGCACAACCCACCTGGGCGCGCCAGGGGGCCCTGGCGTGCCCTGGTGGGTTGTGCCCCCCTTGGGACACCCCCAAGTGCTTCTTTGGCCATCGGGAGTCTTTTGGCCCATAAAAAAATCCACAAAAAGTTTGACGGTGTTTGGACTCTGTTTGATATTGATTTTCTGTGATGTAAAAAACAAGTAAAAAACAGCAACTGGCACTAGGCACTGGGTCAATAGGTTAGTCCCAAAAAATGATATAAAGTTGCTATAAAATGACTGCAAAACATCCCAGAATGATAATATATTCGCATGAATACTTCATATATTATGGATACGTTGGATACGTATTAGTGCCCTGCCTTCACTCGTGAGCTGTGGCAGGTGCGCTGGCCATCTGCGAGCGTCTTCAATCCTAAGTTACCAAAAAAATATGATGGAAAGTTGAACCCGGAGAGTTTTTGAGCATTTATACAATTGTTGTTCAAGCCGCCGGAGACAGAGATGAGAAGGTGTTCGCCAACTACTTCCTTTTGGCACTCAAGCCAAATGTGACGTCATGGCTGATGCACCTGCCAGAGAACTCCATTTCGTCGTGGGTTGACTTGTGCAATGAATACGTTGGCGCCTTTACGGGTGGCCATCAAGAACCTAGACGGCCTAGTGATTTGCAAGTCCTCCCAAAGAAGGAAGGGGTGAGCTGCGGAAGTATATGCAGAGGTTCAGTCAGGTGCACCGAAACATCCTAAAGATACATCCAGTAGTTGTGATTGTTGTGTTCCATTCGAACATGTGCAACAAAAGGATATGATCCAAAATGAATGTACGGTTGCCCAAGACTGTCAATGAGTTGTACACCTTGGCGGATAAATGTGCTCGAGCTGAGGAAGGAAGGCGACTCCATGGGGAGGAGGACGGCGTCAATGTTGATTCGGAAGATGATGACGGTGCCACCAACCCTAAGGGGAAGGGTCGGAGGTGCAATAGGAAGCTCAAGGAGAAGGCAGTGTTGGCCGTTGGGAGCTCCGGCGATCCTGGTACCGGCAAGAAAGCCAAGTGAGGCCCCTGGCAAGGGAGCTGCCGCGTGCGCTAATTGCCAGGAAGCTGCAACAGTAGAGAAAGCCGGGCAGTCTGATGGGCCATACTGCAAGATCCACCACACCAAGGGCCACGATCTCCAAGAGTGTCATCAAGTTGAGCAACTTGTCAAAAAGCAGAAAGCTAAGTACGAGAAGCGTGACAAGGAGAGAAGCCAAGAGGGTGCTGGTGGGAAGGGCCATGGCGGTAGAGGAGGCCGCTGTGGCAAGGCCCTGTGGCTGAAGGAGAAACCTGCTAGGGGGCATGAGAAGAAAGAAGAAGATGATGTGAGTGATGAAGGGGATGAAGAAGAAACCAGCGAACAAGAATTACAGAAAGCGACTTAAACCATGTGCGTTGACGGAGGTGCATCTTTGCACTCCTCTCTCCACCAGCTCAACTAGTGGGCACATGAGGTCAACGCCATGGAGCCAGTTGCAGACTCCCGGAAGCCACTCAAATGGTCTCGCATGCCTATCATCTTTGATGAAGAGGATCACCCCGACCGCACTACTACGGTAGGGTGTTTGTCATTCTTGGTTTCTCCAATGATGCGCAACCTCAAAGTTACAAAGATGTTAGTTGACAGCGAGGCTAGGCTGAATTTGATCTCCCCTAAGGTGGTTAGCAAGCTACAGATCCCCGATGATGAGCTCAAGGTTACTGGCACATTCCAAGGAATCAACCCCGGCAGGAGTCGGTCCTAAAGGAAAGATTACACTGCCGGTAACATTTGGCGGAGAGTTGAACTACTGAAGTGAGAGGGTTGTGTTTGACGTTGTTGAACTCCCTTTGATGTACAATGGGATTCTTGGTTGTCCAGCTCTGGCGAAGTTCATGGCAGCATCCCACTATGCCTACAACACTTTGAAGATGCCAGGACCATTGGGCGTCATTCCCATCCCATCAGACAAGTAAGATGCGATCATATGTGTGGACAAAATGTACTGGGATGCGGTAGCACTTGAGGTTGAAGAAGCCACAACCCCCGCCAAGGTAACAAAGAGAGGGAAGAAAGCTAGCAGAGATGCCGACAAGGACTCCAGGAAGCGTGCCCCTTCGGAGTGCGCTGTGCCTGTTGATGTCATGCTGGAGAGTTCCACTAGCAAGAGATCCAATGTTGCTTCACCTATTGTAGAGAAGGTTCCGGCAAGACAAGATGGCGCTGATGGTATGTTCACCATCAGTGCCACCCTTGATGACAAATAGGAAAGCGCGCTTGTTGCCTTCTTGCGGGCGAATGTCGATGTGTTTGGCTGGCAACCATCTGACATCCCCAGTGTTCCCAGGGAGGTAATCGAGCACCACCTTGTTGTATGTCCTCATGCTCGGCCCGTCAAGCAAAAGGTCAGAAAGCAAGCTTTGGAGCGGCAACAGTTTATTGCTGAGGAAATCCAGAAACTTGAGGTTGGTTTGGTCACAGGAGTGTTGCATCCAACATGGTTAGAAAACCCAGTGGTGGTGCGCATGGCAAATGGGAAATGGAGTCTATACATTGACTTCACAGGCTTGAACAAGGCATGCCAGAAGGACCCTTTCCCCCTGCCGCGCATCGATCAGATTGTAGAATCCACTTTCGGGTGCGATCTGCTTTCCTTTTTGGATGCATACTCCGGATACCATCAGATATTCATGTCCAAGGAAGATGAAGATAAAACCGCATTCATAACTCCATGTGGCACGTACTGCTTTGCATGCATGCCTTTCAGGTTAAAGAGTGTTGGGTCCACCTTTGCAAGAGCAGTGCAGGTTGGTTTTAAACATTAACTACACAGGAATGTAGAAGCTTACATGGATGATATTGTGGTCAAGACCAAGGACAGATCAACACTCATTCAAGATTTGGAAGAGACCTTTGCAAACTTGCACAAGATCAATTTCAAGTTGAACCCTAAAAAATGTGTGTTTGGTGTTCTGTCCAGCAAGTTACTTGGTTTCTTTGTGTCTCACCGAGGGATAGAAGCCAACCCCGACAAAATCAAAGCAATCGAGCATATACAAGCACCCAAGGTTGTTAAGGATGTGAGACGTCTGACTGGATGTGTTGCTGCACTGAGTAGGTTCATCTCCAAGTCTGCTAAACATGCCTTGCCCTTCTTCAAAATCTTGAAGAAGGTGGGCTCGGTAAGGTGGACCCCAGAAGCAGCACTGCAAGACCTGAAAGCTTACCTTTTCTCCGCTCCCACCTTAGTCGCTCCTAAACCACAAGAGTCATTGCTGCTATATTTAGCGGCAACAAACCAAGTGGTTAGTGCAGCACTAGTGGCGCAGCGGTAAATGGATGAGGAAGCAGTTTCAGCAACTTTCCCTCCGAAGATGAAACTAAACCAGGGACGGCAAGATTAGACACAGATCAGGGAGAAGCAAAGCAAGTTAGCAAAGGCAGGCTCAAAACCACAACAAAGAAGAAAGTGGTGCAAACACCATATGATCCAACTATATTAACAAAGCCCGTGATACATCAAGATCGTGCCATCTCAAGAACATGAGAGAGAGATTAAACACATAGCTACTGGTACAAATCCTCAGCCCCGAGGGTGGACTACTCCCTCCTCATCATGGTGGCCACTGGGATGATAAAGATGGCCACCGGTGATGATTTCCCCCTCCGACAGGGTGCCAAAACAGGCTCCCGAGTGGTTTTTCATGGCTACAGAGGCTTGCAATAGCGGAACTTCCGATCTAGGGTTATTTCTGATGGTTTCTCTATTTATAGGATTTTTTGGCGTCGGTTTCACGCGAAGATGGGCCTCGAGGTGAGCACAACCCACCGGGGCGCGCCTGGGCCCCCTGGCGCGCCCCGGTGTCTTTTTCCCTACTCCTTCACCTTCTGGTCCTTCCATGAAGCTTCGAGGGTCTCTTTTCTTCCAAAAAAATTGTTAAAAAGTTTCAGCTCATTTGGAGAACTTTCATTTCTGCACAAAAACAACACCACGGTAGTTCTGCTGAAAACAGCGTCAATCCGGGTTAGTTCCATGCAAACCATACCAAAACCATATAAAATTATTGTAAACATGGCATGAATACTTCATAAATTATAGATACGTTGGAGACATATCAGCATCCCCAAGCTTAATTCCTACTCGTCCTCGAGTAGGTAAATGATAGAAGAAATAATTTATGAAGTGTGAATGCTAGCAAAGTGCATAAGTTTGATCAATGATAATTTCAATCACTTTTCATCGCATCATAACAACAATTCTTTCTCATAAAACTCATCATGGTAAAGTAGCAACCAATTCACATGTTAAGGTTCAAACAATGAATTCTCTTGAAACTCAATAACCTATATTCTTAGTCACCAAACAATTGCGATTCAACTTATTCAACAGAGTCTAAGTAAGAGCTCCACATACTCAATCATCATATAGTCTTCCATGATTGCTACTACTCAAAGCATATTCTTAGAACAAATGGCATCCATCGAACATAGAGAAATATAGGGGCTTAATGTTTCGCCTCCCAACTCATTTATCATAGAGATAATTGTCAACGATAATAAATCATCATCAAATATATTTGACTGGTCATATGTGCCTAGATCTTTACCCACCACATGATGCTTCCCAACTAGAGAATAACTGAGGTTTAAATGAGAATTCATACTATTGACTCTTTGCATAAAAGTAAATACTGAAAAGTAAAAGATAGGCCCTTCATAGAGGGAAGCAGAGGTTGCCATGCGCTTTTTATTTGGATGCCCAAGCTCTTAATGCAAAGGAATGTCACATTATATTGACCCTTATGATAGCAACCTTTATTATGCAGTCTGTCACTTTTATTACTTTGCCATCACAAGTTCCTACAACGCTCAATTTTCCCTTACAATAAAAGATCAAACATATTTAGGAGCAATTTTTATTGCTTTATCCATCGAAGACAACTTACTTGAAGGATCTTATTCAATCCATAGGTAGGTATGGTGGACACTCATGGCAAGAAACTGGGTTTGAGGGTTTTTGGATGCACAAGTAGTATCTCTACTTAGTACGAATTTTTGGCTAGCAGAAGTTCCTAGGCAAACACCACATATTGGAGGATCCATGACAATATAACTTCTATGCAAATATACCTAAACATAACTCATTACATTGTCTTCCTTGTCCAACTTCAGCTAATTTGCTCAAGTTTGAAAATAATTAATGGGTATTCACAATCATAGAATATGTCCAAGATAATATATTTGTATGTGAAAGCTCTCTTCCTTATACTAATCATTCATGAATTGTTTGTATGACCAATATTGTGATTGTCAAGCTTCAAAAGATTTCACTTTCTAAACCCAATGTGAAGCTACTACTAGGCATGATATTAACATATAATTTCAACTTCATGATATTGAATTCATTCAACAATTTACTCATAGGATATAAGTGAAGCGCAAGAGTAAATGACAAGCTACTCCAAAAATTATAAGTGAAGATCAAGCGAGTAGTTGTGTAAATGGGTAGCTATTTGAGGACTCTCTCTTATTTAAAAGTTTCAGATCTGAGTATTTTATTAAAACAGAAAGCAAAACAAAATAAAATGAAATTCTAAGAATGTCACACATCATGTGAAGAAGCAAAAACTTAGACTCAACCGAGGCTAACCGATAGTTGTTGATGAAAAAAAGTGGGATGCCTACCGGGGCATCCCCAAGCTTAGATGTTTGAGAATTCTTGGAATATTAACTTGGGATGCTTTGGGAATCCCAAGCTTGAGCTCTTGTGTCTTCTTCATCCTTCTCATAACACGGTTTCCCTAATTCTTAAAAACTTCATCCACACAAAACTCAATAAGAACTCGTGAGATACAATAGAATAAATCAATGCAACACCTTATCATTCTCTACTCTATCAAATCACTAAAATTATGATTTAACATTGCATACTAAATGCCTCTGAATATTTAATAGTCCTATACTCAAATAGAATCATTAAAAAAGCGAACATATGCAAACAATGCAACCATAACAACAATCTGCCAAAACAGTACAGTCTGTAAAGAATGCAAGAACATTCATAATTCTGTAACTCCAAAAATTCTGAAATTTTACCACACTGTAGAAAATTTGTAATAGCTTATTGTGCAAAAAGTTTCAACATTTTATCACATTCTGAATTTTCTAGATAATTTTTGCAACAGCAATAAGCTTTCTGTTTCAAACAACAACATGTAGACTTGTAAAATAAGCATAGTAAAGGCTATCATTGCCACTTTTATTGAAATAAAAGATTCAAAACATTACTATAAATAAAAGAAACCAAATACTAACAAATTAAAATGACGCTCCAAGCAAAACTCATATCATGTGATGAATGAAAATATAGCCCCAAGTAAGATTACCGATAATGCTGGAGATGAAAGAGGGGATGCCTTCCGGGGCATCCTCAAGCTTACGTGCTTGGATCTTCCTTGAATATTAACTTGGGGTGCCTTTGGCATCCCCAAGATTAGGGTCTTCTCACTCCTTATTCTCCTCATATCGATGTCTCACCCAAAACTTGAAAACTTCAATCACACAAAACTTAACAAAACTTTGTGAGATAGGTTAGTATGATAAAGAGCAAACCATTCACTTTGTTACTGTCAAAGACAAGATTCATAATTGTTATGACACAATGCCTACTGTACCATATTATTTCCACAATTTATATTGAGCAATATAAACCATAGAAACTAGGAAACAAGCAAACTATGCATTGAAAACAAAATCTGTCAAAAACATAATAGTCTGTAGTAATCTGTACTCCAACCATACTTCTACTACTCCAAAAATTCTGAAAAATTAGGAAAGCCTGGGAAATTTGTATATAAATCTTGTGCGAGAAGAATCGGAATTTTATCACGCTTCTGTAAGAAATGAAAATTATTTTACTGGGCGCAAAAGTTTCTGTTTTTCAGCAAGATCAAATCAATTATCACCATAGACCATCCCAAATGTCTTACTTAGCACTTTATTGAAACGAAAGCTATAAAACATGATTACTACAGTAGCTTAATCATGTGGGCACACAAAAACAGTAGGGGTAAAGGTTGGGTTGTCTCCCAACAAGCGCTTTTCTTTAATGCCTTTTAGCTACGCATGATGATTTCAATGATGCTCGCATAAAAGATAAGAATTGAAACATAAAGAGAGCATCATGATTCGTAAGTTCCTCTCTCATAATAATTTTCAGTGGCATCATGAATAGATTCATCAATATAACCATCACAAAAAGCATTCTTTTCATGATCCGCAAGCATAGAAATTTTATTACTCTCCACATAAGAAAATTCTTCTAATTCACAATGGTGGGAGTATCATAGGAAACTCGAATACTATAAATTGTTTCCACATTAAAAGAGTAATGTTCAGGAAAAGGGTAATCATAACTATGACAAGTTCTACAAATATAATCATCACTGCTTTTTATAACATAAGTATCATCACAATAATCATCACAAGTAGCGACTTTGTTCTCATCATAGATAGGAGGCATGCAATCATCATAGAAAATTTGATCATTCAAAGTAGGGGGACTAAAAAGATCATCTCCATTAAACATAGAATCCTCAAGCTTGGGACAAACATTAATTGCAGCAAATAAATTCTCAAACATGTCATTCTCATCAAACATAACATCCCCAAGCTTGTGGCTTGGCATATCATAAGCATAATCATTCTCATCATTAATAGTATGAATAGCACCAATGGTATAACAAGTGCTATCATCATAATTTCCCAAGTTGGTGCCAAAAAAATTCCAAGATTATAAGAAGTATCATTATATTCCCAGTCGTAATTATCACAACAAGCAATAGGCATAACAAAATCATCATCAATAGTGCTCTCGGACATTGTGCCATAAGACAAAGAAGCAATATCATCATCAAGTGCATCATCTTCCACAATTTTTTTATTCATTTTCATGAGACACGACAATAATAGGAGCAACATTATTTGGGAGAGATACCTTTTTACCTCTATTCTTGTTGGGGAACGTAGCATGCAATTTCAAAAACATTTCCTACAATCACGCAAGATCTATCTAGGAGATGCATAGCAACAAGAGGGTGAGAGTGTGTCCACGTACCCTTGTAGACCGAAAGCGGAAGCGTTAGCTTAACGCGGCTGATGTAGTCGAACGTCTTCGCGATCCAAGCAATCAAGCACCGATTGTACGACACCTCCGAGTTCTGCACATGTTCAGCTCGATGACGTCTCTCAAACTCTTGATCCAGCAAAGTATCGTGGGAGAGTTTCGTCAGCACGATGGTGTGGTGATGGTGATGGTGATGTGATCCGCGCAGGGCTTCGCCTAAGCACTATGACAATATGACTGGAGGAGTAAACTATGGATGGGGGGCACCGCACACGGCTAAGAGAACAATTAATGTGCTTTGGGGTGCCCCCTGCCCCCGTACATAAAGGAGGAGGGGAGGAGGCCGGCCTAGGGGGCACCATGGGGGAGGGGAAACCGACTAGGACTCCTAGTCCAAGTCGGCCCCTCCTTCTTTCGGAGGGGGAAAGGGGGAAGGAGAGGGAGAGGGGTGATACGTCTCCGAAGTATCTATAATTTATGAAGTATTCATGCTATTATATTATCAACCTTGGATGTTTTATATGCATTTATATGCTATTTTATATGGTTTTTGGGACTAACCTATTAACCTAGAGCCCAGTGCCAGTTTCTGTCTTTCCTTGTTTTTGAGTTTTACAGAAAAGGAATATCAAATGGAGTCCGATTGATGTGCCAATTTTTGATGATTTTTTATGGACCAAAAGAAGACCCCGGAGCAACAGAGTTGGGCCAGGAGAGTCCCGGGGCGTCCACGAGGGTGGGGGTGCCCCCCCAGGCGCGTGGGCCTGCCTGATGGACGCCTCGAGCACCTCCTTGACGGGAGACCGATGCCAAAAATTCCTATAAATACAGAAACCTCGGAAAATTAACCTAGATCGGGAGTTCCGCCGCCAGAAGCCTCCATAGCCACCGAAAACCAATCTAGGCCCTCTCCGGCACCCTGTCAGAGGGGGCCATCATCACCGGAGGGCCTCGAGGAGGATCTCGGAGGGGCCATCATCGCCATGAAGGCCAAGGACCAGAGGGGGAACCTCTCCCCATCCAAGGGGGGCCATGGAGGAGGAAGCACAAGGGGAGAACCTCTCCTCCTCTCTCTTGGTGGCACCGGAGTGCCACCGGGAGGGGAATCATCGCTGCGGTGATCGTCTTCATCAACATCACCATCATCACCACCATCCTCATCTCTATTACGTGGCACACTCTCCCGCACCCCGTTGTAATCCCTACTTGAACATGGTGCTTTATGCCACATAAGATCCAATGATGTGTTGCCATCCTATGATGTTTTGAGTAGATACCCTTTGTCTTTGGGTTGATTGATGATATAGATTGGTATTAGTTGTATGTTTTACTTTGGTGCTGTCCTATGGTGCCCTCCATGTCGCGCAAGCATGAGGGATTCCCGCTGTAGGGTATTGCAATACATTTATGATTCGCTTATAGTGGGTTGCGTGAGTGACTGAAACACAAACCCGAGTAAGGTGGTTGTTGCGTATGGGATAAAGAGGACTTGATGCTTTAATGCTATGGTTGGGTTTTACCTTAATGATCTTTAGTAGTTGCAGATGCTTGCTAGAGTTCCAATCATAAGTGCATATGATCCAAGTAGAGAAAGTATGTTAGCTTATGCCTCTCCCTCATATGAAACTGCAATAGTGATTACCGGTCTTGTTAACGATTGCCTTGGACAATTCCGCACACCGATCCACCATTATTCCACACTCGCTATTTATAATATTTAGTAATATATTCTAACTTCATGATAACAGCACCTACTTTTATATTTTAGCTCTCCGATATCATACAAAGTTATCCTCTTCATACCCACAACATAGTTTTATTTTTGGTTGCTAGTTGGAAGCAAACGTTCGGTGTACGTAGAGTAGTATCAGTGGAAGATAGGGCTTGAGAGAATATTGATCTTACCTTTAGCTCCTTGTGGGTTCGACACTCCATACTTATCACGTCCACCTTTGGAAATTTCTACGATGATTCCTTGCACTTGGGGATTATCAAGCTCTTTTCTGGCGCCGTTGCTGGGGAGCAATAGCGTGGGGTTGACATTCTCGTGTGTGCTTGTTTGCTTTCTTCAGTAAGTAGATTTTGTTTTTCCTTATTTGTTTCTATTTAGTTTTGGGTGAAACATACAAAAAAATTAAAGAATGAAAATACAAAAAAAATTACTTGCCTCTCATGCCTAAAAAAGTTTTTCAAAAAAGAGAAGTGATTGGAAAGTTATGCATTGAAGAAGTGAGGGTCGACCTTGAGCACTTGTGTTCATGATCACAGAAACAATGTAGAAATTTTCATGGAAGTTTATCTGTAAATAATTATACCCTTGTGTATATCCATTGTATTATAAAAATAATGTGCCAAGCCTTGGTTCTAGGATGATTAGATTGCGTGTTTATTATGTGCAGAATAAAAACAGAAACTTTGGCTGTAGCGCGTGATTTTACATTTTTTTTACTGGAAAGTCAAATGGGTCTAAAACTTTTTGAACATTACTTATGTACAAATTTTTAAAATTTTCAAATTTATTTAATAATCATTGGAGTTACATAAGTTTACTAAACCTTCAGATTACTACAGACAATCCTGTTTTAGACAGCTTCTGTTTTTTCGTGTGTTGTTTGCTTATTTTGATGAATCTATGGGTAGTATCGGGGGGTATGAACCATGGTGAAGTTGGAATACAGTAGATATAGTTATAATATGAAATTGCAATGAGTTTGCAACAGTACCTAAAGGTAGTGATTTGCTTTATTATACTAATGGATCTCACAAAGTTTTTGTTAAAGTTTTTTGTGGATGAAGTGTTCGAATAACGGGGAGTTGCCGATGTGAGAAGAATAAAGAGAGGCAAGAGCTCAAGCTTGGGTATGCCCAAGGCACCCCAAGTAAATATTCTAAGGATACTCAAGCATCTCAGCTTGGGGATGCCCCGGTTGGCATCCCATCTTTCTTCTTCAACAATTATCGATATACCTCGGTTTTTGTTTCGTTCACATGATTTGTGTCCTTTATTTTTTTGTTCTTCCTTTATGAACCATGCTAGTATGAGATAGACCTTCATTGATTTATATAATGCTTCACTTATATCTTTTAAGTATGATCTTATAGAATTACTCTTTGTGCTTCACTTAAATCTTTTGAGTATGGTTCTATAGAATGCTTCGTGTGCTTCACTTATACATTTTGAGCTTGGACATTGGTTAGTTTATATTAATTGTAGAATGCTCCATGAACTTAACTTATATCTTTTGGAGTATGAATAATACTATCATCTAAAGCGGGTTTGGTAGAGTGTCAACTCTAGGAACTAGTGATCCCGCTATTCCGAATGAGAAGAATTTTGCTTATGTGGAGAGTAGAAAAATTTCTATGCTTGTAGATCACGAAAAGAATGCTTTATGTGATGGTTATGTTTTTGAATTCATTCATGATACTACTGAAAATTATTATGAGGGAGGAATATATGCTTGTAGGAGTTGCAATAATATCAAGTTTCCTCTCTATGTGCTTAAAGTTTTGAAGTTATCCTTGTTTTTCCTTCCTATGCTAGCTGATTCTTGTTCCCATAAGTTGTGTACTCACGAAATACCTAGGCATAGGAAGTGGGTTAGGTTTAAATTTGCTAGTCACATTCTTCATGATGCTCTCTTTATGTTTCAATTCTTATCTTTTATGTGAGCATCATTGAAATCATCTTGCCTAGCTAAAAGGCATTAAAGAAAAGCGCTTGTTGGGAGACAACCCAATATTTAACCTTAATGTTTTTGTGTGTTCTCATGATTAAGCTACTGTATTAATCATGTATTATAGCTTTTGTCTCAATAAAGTGCCAAGTAAGACCTTTGGGAAGACTTGGGTGAAAGTTAATGTGATCTTGCTGTAAAAAACAGAAACTTTGCGCTCACGAGATTTGATGCCATTTTTTATTGGAGAGTGCGATTAGGTAGATTATTTTTGCAGAAGATTAATAGACAAATTCTTCACGTCCACAAATTTATTTAATAATTTTTTGAGTAGCATAAGTATGGTTAGTGTTCATATCATTACAGACTGTTCTGTTTCTGACAGATTCTGTTTTCATTGCATAGTTTGCTTGTTTTCTAGCTTCTATGACTTATATTTCTCAATATAAATTGTAGAAATGATATGGTACAGTAGGCATTGTGTGAGAAAAATTATGAACCTTGTCTTTGACAGTACCAAAGTGAATGGTTTACTCTTTATCATACTAACCTATCTCGCGAAGTTCCGTTAAGTTTTGTGTGATTGAAGTTTTCAAGCTTTGGGTGAGATATTGATATGAGGAGAATAAGGAGTGGAAAGACCCTAATCTTGGGGATGCCCGAGGCACCCCAAGGTAATATTCAAGGAAGACTCAAGCGCCTAAGCTTGGGGATGGCCCGGAAGGCATCCCCTCTTTCGTCTTCAAAACTACCGGTATACCTTACTCGGAGCTATATTTTTATTCATCACATGATATGTGTTTTGCTTGGAGCATATTTTCAATTTTACTTGCTGTTTGAATAAAATCATTGGATCTGAATTATTAAATGAAAAAGAATCCTCCCATGGCTAGTTAATTATTTGACTACTCAGTGTCCTTCACTATTATCTTTTGGAGTAGTTTGTCATTTACTCACGTGCTTCACGTATATCCTATGAGTAAATGGTTGAATAATTGAATATCATAAATCTGAATTTATATATGTTTCATATTCTTATAACATGGGGAGTAATGACTTCACATAGAATAAGTATAGGTAGTAAACTTATTGAAAGTTAGCAAACATAGAATTGGTCACTTGAACAATTCATGAAAGAATATTGAAGGAAGAGAGATTTCACATATAAATATACACTCTTGGACATCTTTTGTAATTGTGAGCACTCATTAAAATATGACATGCTAAAATGTTGATCTCGGACAAGGAAGACAACATAATGGGTTATGTTTTCTTATATCCGAAATAAAGTATATTGTCTGGGATCATCCAACATGTTGAGCTTGCTTTCCCCCCTCATGCTAGCTAAATTCTTTGCACCAAGTAGAGATACTACTTGTGCTTCCAAACATTCCTTAAACCAGTTTTGCCATGAGAGTCCACCATACCTACCTATGGATTGAGTAAGATCCTTCAAGTAAGTTGTCATCGGTGCATGCAATAAAAAATGCCCTCTAAATATGTATGATCTATTAATGTGGAGAAAATAAGCTTTATACGATATTGGGATGTGGAAGAAATAAAAGCGACGGACTGCATAATAAAGGTCCATATCACAAGTGGCAATATAAAGTGACGTTCTTTTGCATTAAGATTTTGTGCATCCAACCATAAAATCGCATGACAACCTCTGCTTCCCTCTACGAAGGACCTATCTTTTACTTTTATCTTCTACCTTTATGCAAGAGTCATGGTGATCTTCACCTTTCATTTTTACATTTTATCCTTTGGCAAGCACATTTTGTTGGAAAGATCCTGATATATATATCCAATTGGATGTAAGTTATCATGAACTATTATTGTTGACATTACCCTTGAGGTAAAAGTTTGGGAGGCGAATCTATAAGCCCCTATCTTTCTCTGTGTCCGATTAAAACTTTGAACCCATAAATATCACGTGAGTGTTAGCAATTATGAAAGATTAAATGATAGTTGAGTATGTGGAGTTTGCTAAATCAAAGCTCTGACATAGACCCTTCCTGAAAATAAGATGAATTGCAATTGTTTGATGACTGAGAATATAGTTTGTTAGTTTCAAGAAAGTTTATGATCTACACTTTAACATGTGAATAGCTTGTTACTTGATCATGAAATTTTTATGAAAATGAGCTACTGTTATGATATATAATGATGCTAGAAAAAGTGATTGGAACTATCATTGACGAAACTTATGCACTTGCTAGCATTCACACTTCATAAATTATTTCTTTTATCATTTACCTACTCGAGGACGAGCAGGAATTAAGCTTGGGGATGCTGTTACGTCTCCAACGTATCTATAATTTATGAAGTATTAATGCTATTATATTATCAACCTTGGATGTTTTATATGCATTTATATGCTATTTTATATGGTTTTGGGGACTAACCTATTAACCTAGAGCCCAGTGCCAATTTCTGTTTTTCCTTGTTTTTGAGTTTTATAGAAAAGGAATATCAAATGGAGTCCAATTAATGTGCCAATTTTTGACGATTTTTTATGGACCAAAAGAAGACCCCGGAGTAAAAGAGTTGGGCCAGGAGAGTCCCAAGGTATCCACAAGGGTGGGGGGCGCGTCCACCCCCAGGCGCGTGGGCCTGCCTCGTGGACGCCTCGGGTACCTCCTTGACGTGAGACCGATGCCAAAAATTCCTATAAATACAGAAACCACGGAATTAACCTAGATCGGGAGATCCGCCGCCAGAAGCCTCCGTAGCCACCGAAAACCAATCTAGGCCCTCTCCAGCACCCTACCGGAGGGGGCCATCATCACCGAAGGGCATGGAGGACGATCCCGGAGGGGCCATCATCGCCATGAAGGCCAAGGACCAGAGGGGGAACCTCTCCCTATCCATGGGGGAGGTCATGGAGGAGGAAGCACAAGGGGGAGAGCCTCTCATCTTCTCTCTTGGTGGCACCGGAGTGCCACCAGGAGGGGAATCATCGCCGCGGTGATCGTCTTCATCAACATCACCATCATCATCACCATCCTCATCTCTTTTACGCGGTCCACTCTCCCGCACCCTGCTTTAATCCCTTCTTGAACATGGTGCTTTATGCCACATATTCTGATCCAATGATGTATTGCCATCCTATGATGTTTTGAGTAGATATCCTTTGTCTTTGGCTTGATTGATGATCTAGATTGGTATGAGTTGTATGTTTTACTTTGGTGCTGTCCTATGGTGCCCTCCATGTCGCGCTAGCGTGAGGGATTCCTGCTGCAGGGTGTTGCAATACGTTTATGATTCGCTTATAGTGGATTGCGTGAGTGACTGAAACACAAACCCAAGTAAGGGGTTTGTTGCGTATGGGATAAAGAGGACTTGATGCTTTAATGCTATGGTTGGGGTTTACCTTAATGATCTTTAGTAGTTGTGGATGCTTCCTAGAGTTCCAATCATAAGTGCATATGATCCAAGTAGAGAAAGTATGTTAGCTTATGCCTCTCCCTCATATGAAACTGCAATAGTGATTACCGGTCTTGTTAACGATTGCCTAGGACAATTCCGCACACTGATCCACCATTATTCCACACTCTCTATTTATAATATTTAGTAATATATTCTAACTTCATGATAACAACACCTACTTTTATATTTTAGCTCTCCGATATCATACAAAGTTATCCTCTTCATACTCACAACATAGTTTTATTTCTCATTGCTAGTTGGAAGCAAATGTTCGGTGTACGTAGAGTAGTATCAGTGGCAGATAGGGCTTGAGAGAATATTGATCTTACCTTTATCTCCTTGTGGTTTTGACGCTCCATACTTATCACTTCCACCTTTGGAAGTTGCTACGATAATTCCTTGCACTTGGGGATTATCAAGGGGGAAGGAAAGGGGGGCCACGCCCCCTCCCCTTGTCCAATTCGGACTGCCCATGGGGGTGATACGTCTGTTTTGCATCATGCTTTTATATTGATATTTATTGCATTATGGGTTGTTATTACACATTTGTCACAATACTTATGCCTTTTCTCTCTTATTTTACAAGGTTTACATGAAGAGGGAGAATGCCGGTAGCTGGAATTCTGGGCTAGAAAAGGAGCAAATATTAGAGACCTATTTTGCACAACTCCAAAAGTCCTGAAACTCCACGAAAGTCAGTTTTGGAATATATTAAAAATATTGGGCGAAGAAAGCACTAGAGGGGGGCCACCCACTATCCACGAGGGTGGAGGGTGCGCCCTACCCCCTGGGCGCGCCCCCTGCCTCGTGCGCCACCTGGAAGCCCCCCGATGCCCATCTTCTGGTATAAGGTGTCTTTTGCCCTGGAAAAATCAAAAAGAAGCTTTCGGGATGAAGCGCCGCCATCCCGAGGCAGAACCTTGGCAGAACCAATCTAGGGCTCCGGCGGAGCTGTTCTTTCGGGGAAACATCCCTCCGGGAGGGGGAAATCGTCACCATCGCCATCACCATCAATCCTCTCATTGGGAGGGGGTCAATCTCCATCAACATCTTCACCAGCACCATCTCCTCTCAAACCCTAGTTCATCTCTTGTATCCGATCTTTGTCTCAAAACCTCAGATTAGTACCTGTGGGTTGCTAGTAGTGTTGATTACTCCTTGTAGTTGATGCTAGTTGGTTTATTCGGTGGAAGACTATATGTTCAAATCCTTTATGCACATTAATACCCCTCTGATTATGAACATGAATATGATTTGTGAGTAGTTACGTTGGTTCCTGACATGGGGGAAGTCTTGTTATAAGTAGTCATGTGAATTTGGTATTCGTTCGATATTTTGATGAGATGTATGTTGTCTTTCCTCTAGTGGTGTTATGTTAACATCGACTACATGACACTTCACCATTGTTTGGGCCTAGGAGAAAGCATTGGGAAGTAATAAGTAGATGATGGGTTGCTAGAGTGACAGAAGCTTAAACCCTAGTTATGCGTTGCTTCGTAAGGGGTTGATTTGGATCCATATGTTTCATGCTATTGTTAGGTTTACCTTAATTCTTGTTTCGTAGTTGCGGATGCTTGCGAGGGGGGTTAATCATAAGTGGGATGCTTGTCCAAGGAAGGGCAGTACCCAAGCACCGGTCCACCCACATATCAAATTATCAAAGTAACGAACGCGAATCATATGAGCATGATGAAAACTAGCTTGACGATAATTCCCATGTGTCCTCGGGAGCGCTTTCCTTTATATAAGGGTTTGTCCAGGCTTATCCTTTGCTACAAAAAGGATTGGGACACCTTGATGCACCTTGTTTACTTTTGTTACTTGGTACCCGTTATGAATTACCTTATCATAAAACTATCTATTACCGATAATTTTAGTGCTTGTAGAGAATACCTTAGTGGAAACTGCTTGTCATTTCCTTCTGCTCCTTGTTGGGTTTGACACTCTTACTTATCGAAAGTACTATCGAAGACTCTTTTCTGGCGCCGTTGCCAGGGAGTGAAGCACCTCTGGTAGGTGGAATTTGGTAAGGAAAATTTTATATAGTGTGCTGAAATTTACTGTCACTTGTTACCATGGAAAATAATCCTTTGAGGGGCTTGTTCGGGGTATCTTCACCCCGAACAGTAGATCAAGGAGTTGCTCCTAAACCTACTGAAAATGTTTACTTTGAAATTCCTTCGGGTATGATAGAGAAACTGCTAGCTAACCCTTTTACACGAGATGGAACATTACATCCCGATATGCACCTAATCTATGTGGATGAAGTTTGTGGATTATTTAAGCTTGCAGGTATGCCCGAGGATGTTATCAAGAAGAAGGTGTTCCATTTATCTTTGAAGGGAAAGGCATTGACATGGTTTATGCTATGCGATGATATTGTATCATGGAACTACAACCGATTGAAATTGGAATTTCATCAGAAGTTTTATCCTATGCATCTGGTTCATCGTGATTGTAATTATATATATAATTTTGGCCTCGGGAAGGAGAAAGTATTGCTCAAGCTTGGGGGAGGCTTAAGTCAATGTTATATTCATGCCCTAATCATGAGCTCTCAAGAGAAATTATCATTCAAAAAATTTATGCTTGGCTTTCTCTCAATAATCGCTCCATGCTCGATACTTCTTGTACTGGTTCTTTTATTATGAAGACTATTGAATTCAGATGGGATTTATTGGAAAGAATTAAACACAACTGTGAAGATTGGGAACTCGAAGAAGGTAAGGATTCAGGTATAACACCTAAGTTTGATTGTGTTAAATCTTTTATGGATACCGATGCTTTTCATGAATTTAGCACTAAATATGAAATTGACTCTGAGATAGTAGCTTCTTTCTGTGAATCATTTGCTACTCATGTTGATCTCCATAAGGATAATTGGTTTCATCCTCCCATTGAAGTAAAAGTAGTTGAACCTATTAAAGTTGAAGAAAAGACTATCACTTATAATGTTGATCCTATTGTTCCTACCGCTTATATTGAGAAACCACCTTTCCCTGTTAGAATAAAGGATCATGCTAAAGCTTCAACTATGATTCATAAGAGTAATGCTAGAACACCTACACCCTCTAAGAAAATTAAAGTTGAACCTAGTATTGCTATGGTTAAGGATCTCTTGGTCGATAATATTGATGTGCATGTTATTTACTTCTGTGATGAAGCTGCTAGAATTGCTAGACCCGATACTAAAAATAAACATAGACCTTTTGTTAGCGTGCCTGTTGTTTCTATTAAAATAGGAGATCACTATTATAATGGGTTATGTGATATGGGTGCTAGTGTCAGCGCAATACCTTATACTTTATATAAAGAAATTATGCAAGATATTGCACCTGCTGAGATAGAAGATATTGATGTTACTATTAAGCTTGCCAATAGAGGTACTATTTCACCAGTTGGGATTGTTAGAGATGTTGAAGTCTTGTGTGGGAAAAATAAATATCCTACTGATTTTCTTGTTCTTGCTTCCCCACAAGATGACTTTTTTCCCAGTATATTTGGTAGACCCTTCTTGAATATTGTTAATGCTAAAATAGACTGCGAAAAGGATATTGTTACTGTTGGTTTAGGGGATATGTCTCATGATTTTAATTTTGCTAAATTTCGTAGACAACCCCATGATAAATAATTGCCTAGTAAAGATGAAATTATTGGTCTTGCTTCTATTGTCGTGCCTCCTAATGATCCTTTAGAACAATATTTGCTAGACCAGGAAAATGATATGTTTATGAATGAAAGAAGGGAAATAGATGAAGTATTGTTTAAACAGGGACCTATTTTGAAACACAACTCGCCTGTTGAAATTCTAGGGGATCCTCCTCCACCCAGGGGTGATCCCGTGTTTGAGCTTAAACCATTACCTGATACTCTTAAATATGCTTATCTTGATGAAAAGAAGATATATCATGTTATTATTAGTGCTAACCTTTCAGAGCAGGAAGAAGAGAAATTATTGAAAACTCTGAACAAGCATAGTGCTGCTATTGGATATACTCTTGATGATCTTAAGGGCATTAGTCCCACTCTATGCCAGCACAAAATAAAATTGGAGAAAGACGCTAAACCGGTTGTTGATCACCAACGATGGTTAAATCCTAAGATGAAAGAAGTGGTAAGAAATGAAATACTAAAGCTTCTAGAGGCAGGTATAATCTATCATGTTTCTGATAGTAAGTGGGTAAGTCTTGTCTGTTGTGTACCTAAGAAGGGAGGTGTTACTGTTGTTCCTAATGATAAAGACGAATTGATCCCACAAAGAATTGTTACAGGTTATAGAATGGTAATTGACTTCTGCAAATTAAATAAAGCTACTAGAAAGGTTCATTACCCTTTACCTTTTATTGATCAAATGCTAGAAAGATTATCCAAACATACACATTTTTGCTTTCTAGACGGTTATTCTTGTTTCTCTCAAATACCTATGTCAAAAGAGGATCAGGAAAATACCACTTTTACTTGCCCTTTCGGTACCTTTGCTTATAGATGTATGCCTTTTGGTTTATGTAATGCACCTGCTACCTTTCAAAGATGTGGGACTACTACATTCTCTAACTTCTGTGAAAAGATTGTTGAGGTTTTCATGGATGATTTCTCCATGTATGGAACTTCTTTTGATGATTGCTTAAGCAACCTTGATCGAGTTTTGCAGAGATGTGAAGAAACTAATCTTGTCTCGAATTGGGAGAAGTGCCACTTTATGGTTAATGAAGGTATTGTCTTGGGGCATAAAATTTCTGAAAGAGGTATTGAAGTTGACAAAGCTAAAGTTGATGCTATTGAAAAGATCTCGTGTCCTAAGGACATTAAAGGTATAAGAAGTTTCCTTGGTCATGTTGGTTTTTATAGGAAGTTCATTAAAGACTTCTCAAAAATTTCTAGGCCTCTGACTAATCTCTTACAAAAAGATGTTCATTTTGTCTTTGATGATGATTGTGTAGAAGCATTTGAAATACTTAAGAAAGCCTTGATTTCTGCACCTATTGTTCATCCACCTGATTAGAATGTACCCTTTGAAATTATGTGTGATGCTAGGACTATGCTGTAGGTGTTGTTCGAGGACAAAGAGTTGATAAGAAATTAAATGTTATCCAATATGCTGGTAAAACTCTGGACAGTGCCCAGAGAAATTATGCTACTACTGAAAAAGAGTTTTTAGCGGTTGTATTTGCTTGTGACAAGTTCAGACCTTATATTGTTGATTCTAAAGTAACTGTTCACACTGATCATGCTTCTATTAAATATCTTATCAAAAAGAAAGATGCTAAACCCAGACTTATTAGGTGGGTTCTCTTGCTACAAGAATTTGATTTGCATATTATTGATAGAAAGGGAGCTGAGAACCCCATTGCAGACAACTTATCTAGGTTAGAAAATGTTCTTGATGACCCACTACCTATTGATGATAGCTTTCCTGATGAACAATTAGCTTTCATAAATGCTTCTCGTACTGCTCCATGGTATGCTGATTATGCTAATTACATTGTCACTAAATTGATACCACCTAGTTTCACATACCAGCAAAAGAAAAAGGTTTTCTATGATTTAAGACATTACTTCTGGGATGACCCACATCTTTATAAATTAGGAGTAGATGGTGTTATTAGACATTGTGTACCCGAGCATGAACAGGAACAGATCCTACGCAAGTGTCACTACAAGGCTTATGGAGGACACCACGCTGGAGATAGAACTGCACATAGGGTATCGCAATCCGGTTTTTATTGGCCTACTCTTTTCAAAGATGCCCGTAAGTTTGTCTTGTCTTGTGATGAATGTCAAAGAATTGGTAATATTAGTAGACATCAAGAAATGCCTGTGAACTATTCACTTGTTATTGAACCATTTGATGTTTGGGGCTTTGATTATATGGGACCGTTTCCTTCCTCTAATGGGTATACACATATTTTAGTTATGTTGATTACATTACTAAGTGGGTAGAAGCTATTCCAACTAGCAGTGATGATCATAACACCTCTATTAAGATGCTTAAAGAAGTTGTTTTTCCGAGGTTTGGAGTCCCTAGATGTCGGCGTTCTGGGAACGGGGGTCCCCAGACTTGCCTGCCTGCGGCCTGCGGCGTGGCTCAAAAGGGGGCCTAGCACGGCCCATCTATATCAACACAGACCCAAGACCCTCGCGAGGGGCCAAGCCTCGCAGGGCGGACGACGCGGAGCTTCCTCAGGCACGGCGTCATCAGGCTAGCTCGTGAGGAGGCGGAGAGATCAAGGCGGGGTACCTCACGAGGTGCCCGTGACGCAAGCCATGATGACCAAAGGCGCCAGGCGGGTGCCAGCCCGCGCAATGTCCTCCTTTCCTCTTTGGTGCAAAGGGAGCAAGCGCAGCCATGGAGTACCGAGGCATCAGGCAAAGGTTGCCATTTCGGTGCAACAAGACCAAGACCAGGAGGACTGCAAGACGGAGGTCATTGTGGAGCCCAAGACGGCGTCACCACCAGAGCTTTGTGCAGGCGAAGACTACTTTTGTCAGGATAGCTAGTACTAGCTGTCCCCCTTCAAATTAGCCCGCCATTGTTGGCTCCCTTCCCGCTCGATATTTGGGAAGAGGACCAGGGCCTCTATAAATAGGACCAGCCACCCATAGGGCAAGGGGGGAGAAAGAGAGAGAGTTTTAGGGGGATCGAGACCAACGATAGAAGAGAGAGAGATAGAGGAGGGTGACTGAACTCCTCCTAGCAGTTCATCGCCCCAGCCAAGAACAGACCCTCGCGAGGCTGTTCTTCCTTGTATTGTTCCTCATCATTAGCCCAAGAGGCAATCCACCACACCACATACTAGAGTAGGGTATTACACCACAACGGTGGCCCGAACCAGTATAAACCCTGTGTCTCTTGTGTTGTCCTTTCCATAGCTTAGATCTTAGCGAGGCGGAGGGGTGCAGGTAGGTAGGAGGCGAAATCTCCGCGCGCACCCCAGTGTTCGAACCTCAAGGGTCTGCCGGAACTCGAAATCCGACATTTGGCGCGCCAGGTAGGGGTGCACCGGAGTTTTCTCTTCCGCCACCGCCACGGCCTGCCTCGCAATGAGTAGCGCGTCGCCCGCTCCGGCCGCCGGCGCCAGCACGGGGGCCAGGGGGCTCTGAGCCCTGGCCCCAGCCCTGCAACGGGTATGGTGGCCGGACAAGTTCAAGCCAACGACGCCGCCGCGCTACGGAGGCGCGACAGATCCGGTGGCCTTCTTGCTGGTGAGCGAGGAGGCCCCCCTTGAAGCTAGAGGTGACGATAGGGTCATGGCCAACTGGCTCCCCATGGCCCTCACCGGCGCTCCGCGCCCATGGCTGCTCCACCTGCCGGCAGCCTCCGTGGCCTCTTGGGAAGAGCCCGGCAGCCTCTTCCCCGCCCATCGCGCTACACCAACACCCCCGATCGTCGCGGCCCTCCTGGGCGGCTCGCAGGCGCCGCCTACAAGTCACCACGTCAAGCCGTTCATCCGCCGGGTCAGCGCCGCTTCCACGCGGCAGGGGGCTCTCCCGGACCGGGCGGCGTCCAAGGCCGGCCTGACCTTCAGCTCGGAGGACCACCCCTCCAACTCAGCCTGCTCGGGTGCGCTCCCCATGCTGTGTACCCCCACCATCTGCCAGGTGGCCGTCACCAGAACTCTCATCGATGGCGGTGCGGGCCTCAGCCTGCTCTCGGTCGAGGCCTTCAACCTCCTCTGCATACCCCTGGAACGGCTGCAACCCAGCCGACCCTTCTCAGGCGTTGGGGGCGGATCATCCAGCTCCTTGGGACAGATCCGGCTCCCAATAACCTTCGGCACCTACAACAACTTCCGCACGGAGCTAGTTGACTTCGACATCGCCCCCATCGGCCTCCCCTAGAACGCCATCCTTAGCTACCTAGCGCTGGCCCAGTTCATGGCCGCGACGCACCCGGCGTACAACCTCATGAAGATGCCCGAGAGCAGCGGTGTCCTCACCGTGCACGGGGACACCAGAGACGCGCTGCGGGTGCTCAAGCTCGCCTTCAAGACGGCGGCGTCGGCATAGCCCACCGGCTTGGAGACCCCCGAGCCCCAGGGGGCTGCACCCGCCAAGAAGAAACAGTTGTTCACCCAAGACAAGGCAGAAACCAAGCAGATACCTGTCGATGAGGACGGGTCCACCAACGCCACTTTCACCATAGGCGCCAACCTCGAACCCGAGCAGGAGGAGGCCCTGGTCGGGTTCCTGTGCGCAAACAAGAAGGTATTCGCTTGGGAGCCTGATCAGTTGGCAGGGATCCCTAGGAGTGTAATCGAGCATCACCTCAACGTGTGCCCCAACGTGCGCCCTGTGAAGCAGAAGGCCAGGCGGCAGTCCACAGAAAAGCAGGCCTTCATTGTCCAAGAGACCCGCAAATTAGAAGCCGCTGGGGTTATTCGCGAGGTCCGATACCCGGATTGGTTGGCCAACCCTGTTGTTGTGCCAAAGAAGGGAGGGAAGGAGTGCATGTGTGTCAACTTCACCAACCTCAACAAAGCATGCCTGCAAGATCCATTCCCGCTCCCCCCGCATCGACCAGATCGTCGATTCCACCGCGAAATGCGACCTGCTATGCTTCTTGGATGCCTTCTCTGGGTATCACCAGATCAAGATGGCGGTAGAAGACGTCGAAAAGACAGCCTTCCTAACCCCGTGTGGGGTGTACTGCTACACATGCATGCCATTCGGGCTGCGTAACGCAGGGGCGACCTTTCAGCGCCTGATGCACATCACCTTGGGCCCGCAGCTCGGGAAGAATGTTGAAGCTTACATCGATGACATTGTGGTAAAGTCTCGGGAGGCCAGGACCCTGATACAAGACCTGGAGGAAACCTTCACGAGCCCCAACGCAGTGAACCTAGGGCTCAACCCAGAGAAGTGTGTGTTCGGAGTCCCCTCGGGAAAGCTCTTGGGTTTCCTCGTGTCCCACCGAGGCATCGAAGCTAACCCGGAAAAGGTCAAGGCGGTGGAAGACATGAGCCCGCCAAAGACCCTCAGAGAAATGCAGAAGCTCACTAGGCGCATGACCGCGCTAGGGAGCTTTATCTCCAAGTTGGGGGAACGAGCGCTGCCCTTCTTCCAGCTAATGAAGAAAGAGGGGCCCTTTGAGTGGACTGAAGAGGCCGACAAGGTGTTCCAGGATCTCAAGAGATACCTGACCAGCCCACCGGTCATGGTGGCTTCGCGCCCTCAAGAGCCCCTGGTGCTTTACCTCGCTGCCACTCCCTACTCCTCCAGCGCAGCCCTGGTGGCGGTTAGAGAGGAGCGTCGAATCAAAACCGCAGCAGCATCCCGGGATAAGGCAAAACAGGAACAAGGAAGGCCCATCGAAACCGCCACCGCGGCTGAGGAGGATCAGCCGCCACAGAGGAGTGCACCGGAGGCGAAAGAGGCCCCTCTCCCAGATGGCCAGCCTCAGGAGGCCTCATCACCTCAAGAGGCGCCATGTTCTCCGAAGGAAGCCACCAACACTGATGCACCCAACCTCATTGAGCACCCAGTGTACTTCGTCAGCACGGTGTTGCGGGATGCGAGGGCGCGGTACCCCATGCCTTAGAAACTCCTCCTCGCACTACTGGTGGCCTCGCGCAAGCTGCGGCACTATTTTCAGGGTCACCCCATCAAGGTCGTCTCGTCATACCCCCTGGAGAGAGTGCTCAGGAGCCCTAACTCAGCTGGAAGGGTCGCTGAGTGGAACATAGAACTGCAAGCATTTCAGCTCGAATTTAGCACGACCAGAGTCATCAAGGGAGCAGCGTTGGCGGATTTTGTGGCAGAATGGACGGAGGCACCAGGCCTCAAGGCCGACGAGGATCGGTCCCTCTCCCCAGGAAGCGAGGCGCCAGAAGGCTGGGTCATGTACTTCGATGGGGCGTTCTCCAGGCATGGCGCAGGGGCTGGGGCAGTGCTTATATCACCCACTCAGGACAAGCTCTACTATGCTGTGCAGCTCTATTTCCAGCAAGGTGAAAACGTCTCCAACAACATAGCGAAGTATGAAGGTTTAATACCGGGCTTGAAGGCCGCAGCTGCCCTGGGGGTGAAACGCCTCACCATCAAGGGCGATTCGCAGCTCCTTGTGAATTTCTCCAACAAGGTGTACGAGCCGAAAGATGAGCACATGGAAGCCTACCTTGCGTTGGTCCACAGGATGGAGAAGCAGTTCTGGGGGTTGGAGTTGCAGCATGTGCCCCGTGGCACCAATCAGGAGGCTGACGACATCGCCAAACGGGCGTCCAGGCGGTTACCTCAGGAGCCTGGCGTTTTTGAGGAGCGGGTCTTCAAGCCCTCAGCCCTACCGTCATTGTCAAACATGGCTCAGCCTTGGGAGGAGCTCCCCCAGCCACCTGCCTCAGGAGCTCCGGCCTGTGGCCCGGCCTCAGGAGCACGCTTGCTCCTGACGATGGAACCTCAGGAGGGATGCTGGATCACGGAGCTCCGGAGTTACTTAACACAAGGGACCCTGCCGGAGAAGGAGGAGGAAGCGGAGCGAGTGGCACACCAGGCCACGGCATACTGCATCAAGGATGGAGAGCTCTACCAGAAGCGACCAAACGATGTGTCCCTGCGCTGCATCTCCAGGGAGCAAGGGAAGGAACTGCTGGAAGATATACACGGCGGAGACTGTGGACATCATTCATCATCACGGACCCTCGTCGGCAAGGCGTTCCGCAGTGGGTTTTATTGGCCCACCGCACTCAATGACGCCGTCGAACTAGTGAAAGCTTGTGAGGCCTGCCAGAGTTCCACGCAAAGCAGATCCATCAGCCAGCAGGAGGCCTGCAGACTATACCCCTTTCGTGGCCATTCGCAGTCTGGGGGCTGGACATCTTGGGCCCGTTTCCTCGGGCGCCAGGGGGCTATCGCTACCTCTACGTCACCGTGGACAAGTTCACCAAGTGGGCTGAAGTAGAGGCTGTCCGCACCATTCCCGCGGGTTCCGCGGTCAAGTTCATCAAGGGCCTCGTGAGCCGGTTCGGGGTGCCGAACCACATCATCACGGACAATGGTTCGCATTTCAGCAGTAACCTCTTCAAAACATACTGTGCTAACCTTGGAACGCAGATATGCTACGCTTCGGTGGCGCACCCCGAAGCAATGGCCAGGCCGAGCGAGCCAACGCAGAGGTCCTGAGGGGCCTCAAGACCAGGACGTTCAAGAAGAAGCTGGAGGCCTGCGGCAGAGGTTGGTACAACAAGCTTCAGTCCGTGTTGTGGTCCATCCGCACAACCGCGACCAAGCCGACTGGAGAGACCCCGTTCTTCCTAGTCTATGGAGCTGAAGCGGTCCTCCCTCACGAGGTCAGACATCGCTCCGCGCGGGTCCTGGCGTTCGATGAGGCGCAGCAGGATGCCATGCGGGGGATGGACCACCTGCT